>NC_086327.1:58766877-59103001 GCF_036172605.1 Pelobates fuscus
TGGATAGGTTCCTGCTGGGCGCGGCCCAGTATATTGTTAAAGAGACCCATGAGGGTTTCCTGTATTGGGGCGACTTCATCGGCATCTTCAGGGATCCCCCTGACTCTAATATTCTGTCGTCTACCTCGGTTATCGAGGTCCTCCAAATGATGTGCCATCTGCTGGAGTCGCTGGGTGGAGAGTTGTATGGCGTCCGTGTTGGCTGACTGCGCCGCCTGCATGTGGTCGCAGTCCGCTTCAATCTGGGAGACTCTTTGACTTAGGCCGCAGAACTCCTCCCGCATGGCCTGTAGTTCCGCAGTGATGGATGCCCGGAGGCTATTGTTTGCCTCTGTCAGGTCTGCCTTGGTAGGTAAATTGCGGAGGATGGATAGCCATTCCGGGTTCGGCTCTGAGGGGTGATGCAGTGATTTCTCTACTTGTGTGTCATCCCCACTCCATATCGGTGTCGAGAGGGTCTCTCCCGTGGCTAACGAGTCAGTGGAGGCCTGTGTTTCTCCATCGGCTTGATTTGTCAGGAATCGCCGCATGGAGGGGTTCGATGTTCCCCTCGGGGTGTCTGCGGGCTTCGAGGCTTGTGTTGCCTTCTGTGATTTGCCCATTTTCGGGGCAATTGGGTGCTACTGGCGAGGATTTGCTATGAGCCTTGCGGGGAGCTCCGGGTTCACGCTGCCATCTTCCTCGGCTTCCAGGCCACGCCCGAGTTCTAGGCAGTTTATATGCATGTTGAGGTCTTGGGATGTCCAGGCGCCTCCTGTCAATGTAATTTCGCTCGTCGCACCCCATCCCCAGAGGCTGGCGTCTAATTCCAATATCATATTGGGAGTCTTTCCGAAGATGGCTCGGCCGTTCCATGCCTCCATGCTGTCTAGCCACCATCTGAGTTTGTCTCTGACTTCTTCTGTCATCGGGATTGGCTGATCGTATGAGGGTTTTTTCCTGAGGAAGGAAGCTTTGAGGCGCTGCATCGCCCTGTAGTGGAGTGGACCGGGGAATATAGCTTGTGTGGAAGCCGAGAGAAGTCCCACAATGCGTGCGAGGGCGTGGAGTGGAATGGTGTGGCAGCGGATGGCCCTGCGTAATTCCTTGTGAATGGCTGAGATTTTTGATGTCGGTAGCCGTAGAGCGCTGGAGATGGAATCTATCTCGAATCCTAGAAATTTTACTATTTGTGATGGGGAGATAGCCGATTTTTGAAAGTTCACTATGAAGCCCAGGGATGACAGGAGATCCGTGGTATACCGTGTGTGTCGTATCAGTCTGAGTCTGTCTGAGCAGAACAGCAGGAGGTCGTCCAGGTATATAATGCAACAAATTCTTTGCGCTCGAAGATGTGCGACCAAGGGTTTCAGTAGTTTGGTGAAACACCATGGGGCCGAACTGAGGCTGAAGGGGAGGCACGTGAATTGCCAAGGAAGGCCTTGCCAGTGGAAACGAAGGTAATTACAAATACAAAAAGAGAAGTCCTGCGCTTAAGCAGCAAGGACTACAACACACATCAGCCCCAATATATAGTAAAAACCAAAGAAAAGAAAATGTTACTTGCGCTTTTTCCTTAATCCCTATGTATATTTAGACAAATGGAGGTCATTTAGTTGCTCCAATGGCCATTGGAGGGATGCCCGCCTGCCATCGTCAAGGCAGACCCCCCCCTAAGCGGGTCCTAACACTGACCCTTCAGCCTGCTTCCTTGAGCTTCTGGCAAAGATATCTCTAATGAGACAGAAAGGGGTATTTTTTATATACACCCCTTTACTTATTAACCCTTAATAAGGAACACATAGGATGGGTAGCAGCATTGTAACCAGGCTGTGTGATACAAAGTAAATACAAATACAAAAAGAGAAGTCCTGCGCTTAAGCAGCAAGGACTACAACACACATCAGCCCCAATATATAGTAAAAACCAAAGAAAAGAAAATGTTACTTGCGCTTTTTCCTTAATCCCTATGTATATTTAGACAAATGGAGGTCATTTAGTTGCTCCAATGGCCATTGGAGGGATGCCCGCCTGCCAACGTCAAGGCAGACCCCCCCTAAGCGGGTCCTAACACTGACCCTTCAGCCTGCTTCCTTGAGCTTCTGGAAACGAAGGTAATGTCTGCAGGATTGGTGGACGGGTACTGATAGGTATGTGTCCTTGAGGTCTAGTCTCGTGAAACAATCCTTGTCTTGTAAGAGGTCTCGTAGAAGATGTATGCCTTCCATCTTGAAGTGGTTGTAAGTGACGTATTCGTTGAGTTGTCGTAGGTTTATGACGGGTCGTAGATCTCCCGTTTTCTTCTTTACTAAGAAGATGTTGCTGAAGAAACCTCGAGGGTCGGAGGCGGGTTCGATCACGCCTTTCGAGTATAGAGTTTGTAGTTCGTCGGCGATGAGAGAGGTGTCTATCCTTCAGCAGTGGATGGAACGTGGTAGTTCCGTCTGTCGTGGTTGGTCTACGAAGTCTATGACGTAGCCTTGTACTGTCTGTAGGATACATGCGTCCGTGGAGATGGAGGTCCATTCCTGGAAGAAAAGAGATATGCGACCTGCTGTACGCATTGGAAGGGAAGAATGAGTGAAATGGTTGCTTACCTGAGGAAAAACTAGCTCTGCCTCGGGTGCGTGGTCCGCGACCTGTGTCTGCACCTCAAGTGTAGGAGGATGGTCGGTATCCCACCTCTGGGTAAAAAGGTTGGGGTCTCCTAGAGTGGGGGCCTGATGGCCAGAAGTGGCTGGCAGCACGGCCCCTTTGGCGGCCAGCCCATCCAAAAAACACCCCTGGAGGGGTTTTGTCTAAAGACTCTTCGCATTGATGTCTGAGCCTTGTTTAAGGATGTGTAGACGTTTACATGTCTGCTCAGCTCCTTAAGGAAAGTTTCTCCAAAGATCTTGCCCTGTGCCATAGGACCTAGTTCTTTGGTGCCCAACTCCACCAACTTCCCGTCAATGCGGAGAAGTGCTGCTTTACGTCGCTCGGATGATAAGGCGACATTGGCATTACCCACAAAACAAAAGCATCTTTGTGCCCATTCCTGCACATCATGCGCCCATTTTCGCACCATAGTAGCGTCGAATTGATCGGCCAAATACATAATTCTGGATAGTGGTCCCACTAAATACAGAAGTTTACCCTGTACTCCTCTAAACCCTTTCTCCACTCCTTTGCGAGGGTCACGGCCACCTCGTGACATAAAGGTGGTCATCACCTGGTCGAATTCTGGAGTGTCAGCAACGTGGTCAGGTAGAAAAGGTCGTGGGCATTCCGACCTCAAGTGGTTGCGGACTGTCTTGTCCATGGACTTTCGTACCCAGAGGTGCATGAACCTCGCTAAGTGGTCGGGTGGTGTCCAGTCGCTTGAGCGTGGGTGTCTTATTTTTCGTGGGTCAAAAAGTTTTTATCCCAGCGGGTCGAATATGGTGTCTTTGTCTTCCTGCGGGGGTTTCCGCGTTGTCTGGTTCTTGGGGTTCTCCCATGAACGTGTGTTGTGGAAAGAAGGATTGTGATCCTGAGTCTGAGCCCCAAGCATCCTTGTTGGAATCTGACTCATCCGCTTGCTATTCATCTAGGATGGCCATGGATTTAGCGTGAGATTCTTCTTCTTCCGAAGAGTACTCGTGTTGCGGGTTCGGGGTGGTGGCTGTAGCGGGTTTAGTGCATTTAGCGGGGTTTTTGCCTTTGTTAGGGTTTTGATGACCCTTTTTGCCTTACCAATGGTGTTTGCCCGTAAGGGTTTCTGGGCTCTTGCGTGATTCTGGTTCATCAGAATCTGAGTCATGGCGGGATGGGTGGGTTTTTGATGAATTCCTCTTGTCAGGACCAGAAGCCATCATTTTGGAGAGAACTTTCTCCATGGAGGCGGATACGGCCTCGTTTACCATGTTTTGGAGCTCTGTTGTCTGAGAGGTCTCCATAATGCCTGAATATGTGTTTGGCACAGGGCGTATGATAGAGGACACTATGCTGTATTAGACAGTAATAAGCTGTTTTAGTATCGTTATGCGGACCCCAGCAGGGTGCAATAACGTGTTTTTGTTGTACAGAGTACAAATTACCCCAGCAGGGTTTATAAAAGGTATGATAATGGTTTGAGGAGAAAACCAAATAACCCCAGCAGGGTTGTAAATATATTATACCCCAGCAGGGTATGTAGTGGTATGTATGAGAAGGTTATACCTTCAGCAGGGTCTGTGACCAAGGAGAACTGTGGCAAAATCACCCCAGCAGGGTATATAAAGCCAATGGTAATAATAATAATAAATAGCCCCAGCAGGGCAGGATACTAAACCCCTAGTTGGGATTTTTGTTCTGGGCCTCACCCAGGGTTGTAGAGGTGGCCACAAAGCGACCTCTTTAGCAGCACAGTTTAAGGTCAGCACCCCAAGCAGGCACAGGTTAACACCTTATGTGCCTTTAACAGCTTTTAAGCTTTTATAACTGACCTCTGTGAAGTATGGCGGTAGAATTCCAGTGTGTGTCCCTCGCGGCACTGGTGGCACTCGCGGCACTTTCAAGATGGCGTCCGTAATCTTGCGAGATTTTGCGGGATTAAAGATGGCCGCCGTGAGTGTAGCCGCGGCTGGTGCCGAGCCGCGGCAAAAATGAGTGAGAGGGAGCCGGCAGGGGCGGCAAAGCAGGGGGCAAAGTCTGAGGGACCTGCCAAAACTCGGGGACCGCCCGAGGGCGGAAAAAACGAGCGGGAAAATGGGAAAACTGAGCGAGGCCGCTGGGACTATGGAGACATAGTCTAAACAGTCCCAGTAAAAGAGGGAAAGGTAGTTAAAGTAAAAATACAGGGAACAAGTAGAGAAAGTAATAGGAAATAAAGATAATAAGAAGAAATAAAGTATATAAGCAAATGTATGAGCAATTATAAATGACAAAACGTATATAATATGAAGTAATAAGGTAAGAGCCAAAAACTCTGACCTGTCTGCGATGGGGCAGTAAAGAAAGAGGAGGAGGAGCCTATTTACTGTGATAATATACTTCCTATTTGCATTTTGATTGGTTTAAATGTTTCACTTTCTTTACTGCTATGGAGTTTAGTAAAGAGAGTTATGCAAAATTAAGGGGCACTCCCCCTAATTAGCTCAGCAGCAGCAGCACCCACGAGGAGGGGAATATAAACAACAAGAGAGGGGAAAAAAAATGAAAAAAAGGAGGGAAAACATTTTAAATAAAACCAGCAAGGAGAAAATATAGAATAAAAAAAAAAAAAGCGACAAAGTTTAAATAAATCCAGCAAAGAAAATGTATAAGAAAAGGGGAAAAAAAGTGACAAAAAATTTAACATAAATCAAAACAGCAAGGAGAAAAATACATTTAAAAGGGTCAAAGTTTAAAAAAAAAATAGAAAAAATACAAAAATGTAAACCTACTTTTTTCACTTGGTATTAACTAATACCAACCACAGTGTGACGAACCCTTCTGCATAGACCTATATTGCTGGTTCGTCTGTTTGCCTTGGGTTCGTGGATTTCCTGTCCGTATGCCCTTGTTCGTATGTTTCCCTAAGTACCGATTGAAACTACCGAACCATCGGCCACCCAGGAGAGGAGTGTGCGGCTTATTAACACCTTGACCACAATTAGAGCGTTGTGGTTAACCGCAAACACCTCTCCATTCCATTCGTACGGGTGGTCGTCGTTCGTATGCCGACCACGAGGCGGCGGCCATTTTGGACACGAGGCGAATCAGCGGTGTTCGGTGCAAAACCTATGGATCTAAAAAGGGACTCTTTATCTACCGAACACCGCTGGAGACGGCCGCCCCCTTATATTTCTTTGAGGCGTACGAACACCGGTCAGTTCGGGAGTTTCTCTAATTCGTATGGACTTACCCAGGTAGCCGTCCCATGGAGTCATTCGTATACCGAAGGACTTATGAGAGACTTTGACTCCATGGCGATTGGACTGTGTACATCGGACCTGAGCGCTATTCGGTAGGAATATGCCCTCAGATCCAGGCTATCTGGGGATACGTTGCACGAACACTATACATTCGGTACTTCTGATTTAATGTATTTTATTGTATTTTTCGTATTATGTTTTAAAATGGCGATGGTCCCTATCCTCGGAGTTAATTAGGTTTCTCCCTAATTATCTCCGGGATAGGAAAGAATGACTTATGGGTAAACTGTGAAGGGCTTGTGTTAAAGCCACTGCGATTGGCTACTGTATAATATATTTTACAGTCTTCCACAAGGTCCCCTAGGGGAGTGTCTACCTTGTGGAGACCTGCATAAATACCGGGCAGGTAGCCCCCATTAAACACATTACTGCTTGACCTTCAAGACGGAGCTTTGTCTCGTTTGTGGAGGGATTTACTATTGGGACAGCGTTTTCGTTTATTTCTAGCTGTGGAAGGATTTCGGATGGATTGCTGATCGGGAGTTACCACATTCGTATGCTCCGTTCGGGAGTTTTATGATCGGTTGGACTGAAATTGCATTTCTGGAGAAAGGGGATTATCGACTAAACGGCGGCTTCATTCCCCTGGCGGTGAGTGTCGTAACAATTGGTGGCAAGCGACGGGATGAATCCCACCGCCCTGAAGGCCAGCTACACACCCCAGATTGGAAATGCAATATGAGGAATTAAGGCGTGCTACCCTTAAAGACATTTTGGAGCGCAGAGGACGATCAGCAAGTAATCTCAAGAAAAGGGAGATTATTGCTATATTGGTGGAGATGGATACAGCACAGGGAATGGAGAGAGCTAATGTGCCTGGCCTGCTGGATTTAACACCCGAGGAGATATCGTTTAACCGGGCAGTTCAGATAAGGCTGGCACACTTTGGCCCCAACTCTGCAGCGGAGATTGTGGTGCAAGTGCAAGCCGCAGTGACAGCACAACAGGCGCTCCAGAGGAGAGGAGCTGCAGCAGCAGAGGTACCCTATAATAATAATGGAAAGAAAAAGGTACCATTTGCTGCCTTTAGAAATTTTATTGAGACTGAAGGAGAGATAGACGGGTTCCTGGCGGACTTTGAAAGACAGTGTGCTTTACACCAGGTGCACGCAGAAGAATGGGTCACTATCCTCTCTGGGAAATTATCCGGCCGGGCCAGTGAGGCTTTTCGGGCCATCCCAGACGAGGAAATCACTAGCTACCGGGCAGTAAAAGATGCCCTTTTGGCCCGATACGCTGTTACTCCTGAGGCGTACCGGAGGCGATTCCGGGACACTAACAAACAGGCTGGTGATTCCTATGTGGAATGGGCATGCAGGGTACACCGCACGGCAGCCCACTGGATGACAGGGTGCCAAGCGGTAACTGGGGAAGAGGTGCTACAAGTATTCCTGCTAGAACACTGCTTTGACAGGTTACCTGCAGGAGTTCGAGAGTGGGTCAGGGACCGCAAACCCGCTATGGGCAGTCAGCCCGATTCAACGCCCGGGATTACTCAAATCAAATCCGGTGCTTTGGATGCAAGCAACTGGGGCATAAAAGACCAGAGTGCCCATTAAACAATGCCAGCCAAGCACAGTCCTGGAGAAGACCAGCCGGCGGAGCCCAGCAGCCACCTCAGCCTTCTGCTCACTGCTTTGAGCAGGAGGAGTTTTGGGGTATCCTACATGAAGCAGACCCAGTGCAAGCAGCTCAGCAGGACAACCGCCAACAACACAGACAGACCGTTAAGCTGAATGGTAAAGTGGTCACTGGTCTGAGAGACACCGGAGCTACTATGACCCTGCTCCAAAAGAACCTTGTTTCCGAACACCAACATACTGGAAATACTGTAGCAGTAAGGGTGGCAGGAGGCGCCGTGTTCCGTCTGCCTGTTGCCCGGGTTCATTTGGAATGGGGAGTGGGATCCGGACATGTGAATGTGGGAGTTATGAAGGACTTGCCTGCTGATGTTTTGCTGGGAAATGATTTGGCCCCTCTGGTTTCTGCATATGCTCCCATGGGACCTGCCGAGGCCAACCCAGTGACTACCCGTGCTCAGACCCGTGCTGCTGGAACCAGCCCACCTGCTGCTGAGACCCAGGTAAGAACCGATTCCCCGACTGACACCCCAGGACAGACTTTAGTTAGCTGGGATTCCCCAGAGGAGTTCGGGAGGGAAACCCAGACCGATCCATCTCTCCAGAGATATAGGGGCAGAGCAGATACTGGAGAAGAAGGAACAGAGGGGGAGCAGTATGAGTGGGTGGGGGACAGGTTATACCGGATTCCTAAGCCGTCCCAGAAAAGTGTTGCCCCTCCGCTGAATCGACAGCTGGTAGTGCCCGCGAAATACCGGCAGGAGATTCTGCGGATAGGGCATGATGTTCCGCTAGCCGGACATCTAGGGTCCCGCCGCACAGCCCATAGGATTATGCAGAACTTTTTTTGGCCAGGGTTTAACCAGGCTGTGCGGATATATTGTAGCACGTGTGACACTTGTCAACGGGTAGGTAAGCAGGGGGACCACCCAAGAGCTAGGCTTATGTCAATGCCTATTATTGGGGAGCCCTTTGCCCGCATAGCTGTTGATATTGTGGGTCCACTGGCCAGGGCTAGTCCATCCGGGAAGAAATACATTCTCACCGTGGTGGACTATGCCACTTGCTATCCAGAGGCAGTAGCGCTGTCTAACATAGAGGCAGAGACAGTTGCTGATGCCCTGGTTAGGATTTTTACCAGGGTTGGGTTCCCTAAAGAGATCCTCTCTGACCAGGGAACCCAATTTACCGCTGTGCTCACCCAGCAGCTGTGGAGGGTATGCGGCATTAAACCGATACTTAGTTCCCCATACCATCCACAGACTAACGGTCTCTGCGAGCGATTTAATGGCACCCTCAAACAGATGCTGAGGACCTTTTCTGACACTTGCAGAGACTGGGAGCGATTCCTGCCTCATCTGTTGTTTGCTTACAGAGAGGTGCCCCAGGAATCTACTGGGTTCTCCCCCTTTGAGCTGCTTTATGGGAGAAGGGTCCATGGACCCCTAGATCTCATTAGAGGCCACTGGGAGGGGGAGACAGAGCAAGAAGGGACCCCCATAGTACCGTATGTTCTGGAACTCCGGGACCGCATGGAGAAACTGTCTCTGATGGTAAGAGAGAACCTCCAGGTGGCCCAGGGGAGACAGAGGGAATGGTACGATCGGGGTGCCCGACAGCGAGTCTTCCAGGTTGGGCAGAAGGTGCTAGTGCTCAAACCTGTGAAGGCGAACCTGCAGGTGTGGAGCCCAATATATTGGCAAAACCTTCCAACAGTTTAGACGGAGGATTCTGCAGCATATAACATCTACCAAGAATACCATCACGCCTACTCCTATTGCAAGACATATTCTCAATTTCCATAATGGGAATCCTGATAATTTAAGATTCCAGGTAATTGAGAAACTACTACCGAATCCGAGGAAGGGCGACTTCAACAAAACCTTACTCAGAAAAGAGTCACAGTGGATTTTCTCCTTCAAGACTTTGACCCCTCTGGGTCTTAATGAGGAATTTAATTACACGGCATTCATACATCAATAATATTTATCTCTGTACCTAATACTCCAGACAGGTTCCTCTCGAATCCCGCAAGTCGCTTAGTTGCCCTATAAGAATTGATCACCCCCCTGTTACGTTACAGCATGTAACAATGTGAATTTTGTTTATGATATAAAACTTAACTCCTAAACTGCCTTATTGGTATCTGGAATTCTCACTATTAATGGGGCACCTCTACTACATCACCGCACTCACTACTTAGATACCCCTATTTATGGACTTTTAGTCCATATCTATATAATCCTTCTATTCTAAACTAAGGATATGGTTATCCTAGGACACTATGAGCTCTTCCGATTGAGTGGAATTCCCCTGACTCCGCGGGTCTCGTATTCATAACATATGCCCTCCAACTGGCATACCAGGCGTCCGTACTATATCACCGGACACTATCCAATTGTGCTTGTGTTTCTACTTACCTGCAACAAGCTACATCTAGCTAGCGATCCTTACATACCGATTTGTACAAATTGACAACCTCCAGTATAATGCACCTTACTGGAGTACCGTCACAATATTAACCTATCAAGATTACCATCATCTCTATGACGATTTGTTATTGGAATATCCCCCCTATTGGCTGATATACCAATAAACTTGAGTCCACTGATGCTTGGACCTTGGCTGTCCAGCCAATCTAATATATTCAAAGGACGTAGGCTTCTCCTAAACCTTTTTCAGCCATTTCGGCCACCATACTCTCTGCATAAATCAGTGACCAATCAGATGCAAGGGCGGCCTTTTTAAACCCTAGCATGACGGGAAATCATTTCCCCCTGATGAGCCTTTGAAGCAAGGCGAAACGCGCGTCGGGGCGCGATGATTTAATATTTCCTATCACTATATTCACCAGACCCTGCCTGCTGTGTTTCTCGTCACCTCCTCTCCCCCCCGACACTCCGCATTATTATTTTTACTTACTCGCAATGGGGAGACAGCGGACGAACAGTTAGAGACACATACCGATCACGGTATACAACAGGAGTCAGCGACTGAATCTGTAGGCTAGTGCCTCTCCGTATACAAAGGGGTCAGTCTGCTATCTCTCTAGCAGTTTAACCTTTCTTATCTTCCTTTCCTATACCAGGTACCCTCGAAGGCACCTTTTCTCACTATCTCTACCTAGAAACTTGAGATCCTGTCGACCTCGGTCACTAGCCATTACGGCATTATTTGGTATAGGCATCTAGAGCAGATATATCTGCTATTGATGAAACTAACTCATATGACTCCTTAATACGGACTTAGGTACCTGTATGCTTTGCTGGACACACACTCCACCGCATACAACTTTGACTACAGGTTTACTCGCTGTGATAGGAATAGGATACACTCTCTCTGTAGCAGCATCCCTCTTCAGTCAAATTATGCCATAAGACACTATACTGTATCTCAAACTCTGACACTTTGAAACGAGCACAGTTTATGATAGTATCTTTATTTGACCACCAGGGATATGCTACAGTGTATACCACTATTGATACACAAGAACCTAATCTGCAGCAGCATCCCCTTTTAGTTGAATCACCGATTATAACACTGTACTGTATCCTAAACCCGGATACATTGATACAAGTACGGCTTATGACATTATCGGTATTCAACCACCCGGGACACGCTACAGCCTATACCCCTGTCGATACACAGGAACTTACCAACTATATCTAACAAAGCTATTGTGTGGGCTTCTCACCGTCAGCTGGTGTGAATTGCCCAAGTACACAATCTTTAGTTTTATCCCTCATTATCTGTGAGGGTTTTTTCATTATTTACCTTCTTTTCTTTTTTCCTCTGTATTGTACATACCCCTGTACTACTTATTATACTATTATTATTATTATTATTATTATTATTTTTTCTCTTCATGCCCTCTACCCTAGCTGCCACTATTGACTTATGGTCTAGTTAGACAGCGACGGCCGGGTTTCTTTTTCTATATTGGCGTCTTTAACCCTATGATTAAAGCATAGTTCAGTTTTTAAATTGTTCACATTATCCTAATATAGGCGATGAGATCAGACTCTCTCTCTCCCCATTTACCTCTTAACTAGATTACATTTAGATGTTTTGTTTAAATTTACATTGTAAATATTTGCACTAATTATTAACTAAAGAAGTTTCCTTTTCTTTTTTTTCCATAAATATTCATTTCTTTACCTAAATCCATCTTGCAAATGACACTTGCCTTTCTGTTCTCAGACACAAACAAGTTGCATACATTGTCATCCTACCTGTAAAGAAAACATCTTGTAATACTCATAGCAGAGCAGTCATCCCAGCTTGTAAATCTTGCTTTTATTTCAGTGTTTTATGAGTTTACTTCAAACCTCTTAACTTGCCATTACATTAAAAAAGAAAGATCACAGGTTAATTAATTGACTGCAGACCGTGTCAAAGTCCCTTGGCCCCTAACAGCAGGTGGGCATTGAAATCAAAACAAACCTCATCAAATATCAATGTCTAAGTCATGTCTGGTTAATTTATTAGTTGTTGTAACCGGAAGCACAAGTAACATTCCCAAGGGTTAATAAAACCCATGTAATTTTAATTTAGAACAAAGCATTATGACAACTTATTGCGCAGAAATAACTTGCTTTTCATATTGTAATATTTGTGTAGTAGATGGCAAAATGTGTAAACCGTAGGTATTTTTATTATTATTATTATTATTGCCATTTATATAGAGCCAACAGATTCCGTAGCGCTTTACAATATTATGAGAGGGGATTTAACTATAAATAGGACAATTACAAATAAACTTACAGGAACAATAGGTTGAAGAGGACCCTGCTCAATCGAGCTTACATTCTATAGGAGGTGGGGTGTAAAAGACATTAGGACAGGAATTTGCAATCAAATAAGGTGGGCTGCCCTTTAGGAGAGGGCAAGAGACAGGTATGTGAGGTAGGGGTTTGTCTTGGAGGCCATAAGCTTTCCTAAAGAGATGGGTTTTAAGGCACTTCTTAAAAGATGCAAGACTAGGGAAGAGTCTGATGGCGGTAGGCAGGCTATTCCATAGGAAGGGAGCTGCCCGCGAGAAGTCCTGCAAGCGCGAGTTGGCCATACGGGTGCGGACAACGGACAGGAGGTGGTCACGGGCAGAGCGGAGAGACCGAGAAGGGACATACCTATGGATATGTGAGGAGATATAGAGTTGTTCAGTGCTTTATAGGTGTGAGTTAGTACCTTGAATTGACTCCTATAGCATACAGGAAGCCAATGTAAGGACTGGCAGAAGGGTGAGGTGTGCGAGAAATGACTAGAGAGGAAAATCAGTCTAGCAGCAGCGTTCATTATGGACTGTAGGGGTGCAGTACGGCTTTTGGGAAGACCAATCAGGAGAGGGTTACAATAATCCATGCGGGAAATTACTAGAGCATGGACAAGCTCCTTGGTAGTATCTGGTGCAAGAAAGGGGCGGATGCGGGCTATGTTTTTAAGATGGAATCTACAGGATTTGGCAACATGCTGGATGTGAGGCTCAAAGGTGAGACCAGAGTCAAGTATGACGCCAAGACAGCGCGCTTGCAAGGATGGACTGATGTTGGTACCACAAACTTGAAGGGAGAGCGAAAGAGGAGGATCAGTATTAGGAGGAGGAAAGACAAGGAGCTCAGTTTTTGAGAGATTGAGTTTCAGAAAGCGGGAGGACATCCAGTCAGAGATGGAAGAAAGGCAAGCAGTGACAGTGACGGCAGGGGAGAGGTCTGGGGAGGAGAGATATAGCTGGGTGTCATCAGCGTACAGGTGGTAGTGGAATCCAAAAGTGGTAATAAGTTTGCCAAGTAGGCAGTATAAAGAGAAAATAGAATGGGACCAAGGACGGAGCCTTGGGGGACTCCAACCGAGACAGGGCGAGGGGAGGAGGTATCATTAGAAAAAGAGACACTGAATGAGCATTGGGAGAGATAAGAGGAAAACCACGAGAGGACAGAGTCACAGAGACCGAGCGATTGAAGAGTTTGAAGAAGGAGAGCATGATCAACGGTGTCAAAGGCCGCTGAGAGGACAAGAAGAATTAGTATGGAGTAGTGGCCTTTGGATTTAGCTGCGATTAGGTCGTTAGTAACTTTGATAAGGGCAGTCTCTGTAGAGTGGAAAGGGCGGAAGCCAGATTGAAGGGGGTCAAGGAGAGAGTTGGAATTGAGGAAATGAGACACGCAGGTAAAGACAAGTCTTTCCAGAAGCTTTGAGGAAAAAGGGAGCAGGGATATGGGACGGTAGTTAGAGAGGGTGGATGAGTCAAGGGATGGTTTTTTTAGTATAGGTACTACAGTGGCATGTTTAAGGTCAGCAGGGACGATGCCAGAAGAGAGCGAGCAGTTGAAGATGTGTGTTAGAGAAGGCACGAGACAAGTGGAGAGAGATCTGATAAGGTGAGATGGGACAGGATCGAGCGGGCAAGTGGTGGGGCGAGAGGAGCAAAGAAGAGCAGCCACCTCTTGGTCAGTAGCTGGGGAGAATATCTGAAGTGTAGGAAAGGCATGATCTATGTGTGATTGAGAAACAGAAAGGCAAGGAGGGGAGAATTCTTTCCTGTTCAATCTTGTCAGTGAAGTAACATGCAGTAAGGTTAGTTTTGGGGGTGGCCACAGCAGGGCGAAGAAGAGAATTAAAGGTGTCAAAGAGACGCCTGGGGTTGCGGGAACATGAGCTAAGGAGAGAGGAAAAATAGGACTGTTTGGCAAGGCCAAGGGCAGCACTGTATGAACACAATATGAATCTATAACGGAGAAAGTCTGATTGGGTACGAGACTTCCTCCAGGAGCGTTCAGCACAACGGGAGCATCTTTGCAGGTAGCGCGTTGATTTAGTATGCCATGGTTGGGGGCGGGTCCTCATTGAGGTGCTTGTTTGGAGTGGCGCTGCAGTGTTCAAGGCAGATGTAAGAGTAGAGTTATATATGGAGATGGCCAGTGAAGGACAGGAGAGGGAAGGGATGGACAGCAGTTGTGAATCAATGTCAGCTGACAACTGTTGGAGATCAAGAGAATTAAGGTCCCTCCTGATTTGAGGGGGGTTAGGCTGAGGTTGTTAGGTGAGGGGGTACACGAGAGCAAATGATAAGAGGTGGTGATCAGAGAGTGGATATGGAGTGTTGCAGATATTAGATACTGTACATGCATAAGTGAAGATTAGGTGAAGGGTATTGCCAGCTACATGGGTGGGAGAATTTGCCCACTGCGATAGCCCGAGGGAGGAAGTAATTGAAAGTAGTTTAGTGGCTACAGAGTTCAAAGGTGGGTTTATAGGAATATTGAAGTCCCCGAGAATTAGGGATGGAACGTTAGAAGAGAGGAAATAGGGTAGCCAGGCAGCAAAGTGGTCAAGGAAGAGAAGAGGGGAATCAGGGGGACGGTAAATAACAGCAATGTTAGCAGAGAAGGGTTTGAAAAGGCAAATTGAGCGTATTTCAAATGACGGGAAAGAGAGGGAAGGGGGGGTGGGAAGAGGTTTAAAAGAGCAGTGAGGGGAGAGGAGAAACCCAACACCTCCACCTTTACATTCAGAGTTTCTTGGGTTGTGGGTAAGTTAGAGACCACCGAAGGACAAAGATGCAGGGGTGGCAGTGTCGGGGGGGAGAGCTAGGTTTCTGTTAAGGCTAGTAAATCTATTGAACGAGAGATTAAGAAGTCATGGACAGCAGTGGATTTAGTTATATTGCAAACAGAGCGTGCGTTCCAGAGGGCAGTATTGAAGGAGGATTTAGAGGAACATGAGATGGGTATGAGATTAGTGTGGATCCTTGGGTTAGTATGTGCTGAGTTTGTTGAGAGGGGACCGGGGTTTGGAGAGACATCACCAGCTGCTAGGACCAGAAGGATAGAAAGGAAGTGAAGATGGGAGTAGGATTTGAAAGTTTTGTAGGAGGGTATGTATGTAGAGGATTTGGGAGGAGTTGGTGGAGATAGGCTGGAAAGGTATGTGTAGAGTGCATGTGATGAATAGAGAGGGGAGGGGAGTAAGGTGGAAGTAATGATGATGGTGTTGCCAGTTACAGGTGAGTGAAAGGTTAGGGATATTTTAGTGATGAGAGAAGTTAGTGTTGAAGTGAAAAATAGAAGGGAGAACATTAGAGAAAATGTGTATTATATAGATATGTAGATCATATATACAAACACACACAAATATCAATGAGTGTTTAAACCAATGTAAGGATGCAGTGTGTTAAATTAATTCAGGTGAGGAGAGGTTTAGTGACTTGATTGGTGTGTTAAGGAAACCAGCTGATGTGCACTATCTATAAGTAAGTTGATGACCATGGTGTGGGCAATCTTCCAGAGATGATACCTCTGCTCTGAAGATTCATCAGGACTTGGTTGCTTTGGAGTGCTGGGTGTTAATGCTGTTTTAACCCCTTAAGGACCAAACTTCTGGAATAAAAGGGAATCATGACGTGTCACACACGTCATGTGTCCTTAAGGGGTTAAGGGGCCCAGTCTGAAATATAAGGTCTGAGGTTGGAAAAAAAAAATAAGAAAAACACACTATTATGGGTGGGGAGACATGGGGCTATTGAGGTAATTAATTAGCGATGAAAAACTAAAAGGAGAGAACATTTGGGATAAAAAGATAGGAAGGATCAGATAGGTGAAAGTCATAAACCATGAACATAAATTGACTAGATTATCAGTGAGAGTAGTAACACTAGCTAAACAAACAATTAACAAAGAGTCTTAGAGAATGAACATAAAATGACATGATCATACCAGCTTTAAGAAAAACAAAAACAGAAGATCAGGATGGGAGATATAGTTATCAATTAAGTAGTGATAGTATAGGGAGGGAGATGGAATAGAACACAATTTTAAAATAAGCGTTTAAAGGAAACAGTAATACAGGAATTCTTGAGTAGATCTTCCAGAGATGATACCTCTGCTCTGAAGATTCAGCAGGACTTGGTTGCTTGGGAGTGCTGGGTGTTAATGCTGTTTTAAGGGGCCCAGTCTCTGCTCTGAAGATTCCGCAGGACTTGGTTGCTTGGGAGTGCTGGGTGTTAATGCTGTTTTAAGGGGCCCAGTCTCTGCTCTGAAGATTCAGCAGAACTTGGTTGCTTGGGAGTGCTGGGTGTTAATGCTGTTTTAAGGGGCCCAGTCTCTGCTCTGAAGATTCAGCAGGACCTGGTTGCTTGGGAGTGCTGGGTGTTAATGCTGTTTTAAGGGGCCCAGTCTCTGCTCTGAAAATTCAGCAGGTCTTGGTTGCTTGGGAGTGCTGGGTGTTAATGATGATTTAAGGGGCACAGTCTCTTCTCTGAAGATTCAGCAGGACTTGGTTGCTTGGGAGTGCTGGGTGTTAATGCTGTTTTAAGGGGCCCAGTCTCTGCTCTGAAGATTCAGCAGGACTTGGTTGCTTGGAAGTGCTGGGTGTTAATGCTGTTTTAAGGGGCCCAGTCTCTGCTCTGAAGATTCAGCAGGACTTGGTTGCTTGGGAGTGCTGGGTGTTAATGCTGTTTTAAGGGGCCCAGTCTCTGCTCTGAAGATTCAGCAGGACCTGGTTGCTTGGGAGTGCTGGGTGTTAATGCTGTTTTAAGGGGCCCAGTCTCTGCTCTGAAGATTCAGCAGAACTTGGTTGCTTGGGAGTGCTGGGTGTTAATGCTGTTTTAAGGGGCCCAGTCTCTGCTCTGAAGATTCAGCAGGACCTGGTTGCTTGGGAGTGCTGGGTGTTAATGCTGTTTTAAGGGGCCCAGACTCTGCTCTGAAAATTCAGCAGGTCTTGGTTGCTTGGGAGTGCTGGGTGTTAATGCTGATTTAAGGGGCCCAGTCTCTTCTCTGAAGATTCAGCAGGACTTGGTTGCTTGGGAGTGCTGGGTGTTAATGCTGTTTTAAGGGGCCCAGTCTCTGCTCTGAAGATTCAGCAGGACTTGGTTGCTTGGAAGTGCTGGGTGTTAATGCTGTTTTAAGGGGCCCAGTCTCTGCTCTGAAGATTTAGCAGGACTTGGTTGCTTTGGAGTGCTAGGTGTTAATGCTGTTTTAAGGGGCCCAGTCTGAAATATAAGGTCTGAGGTTAGAAAGAAAAAAAAAAGAAAAGAAAAACACACTATTATGGGTGGGGAGACATGGGGCTATTGAGGTAATTAATTAGCGATGAAAAACTAAAAGGAGAGAACATTTGGGATAAAAAGATAGGAAGGATTAGATAGGTGAAAGTCATAAACCATGAACATAAATTTACTAGATTATCAGTGAGAGTAGTAACACTAGCTAAACAAACAATTAACAAAGAGTCTTAGAGAATGAACATAAAATGACATGATCATACCAGCTTTAAGAAAAACAGAAGATCAGGATGGGAGATATAGTTATCAATTAAGTAGTGATAGTATAGGGAGGGAGATGGAATAGAACACAATTTTAAAATAAGCGTTTAAAGGAAACCGTAATACAGGAATTCTTGAGTAGATCTTCCAGAGATGATACCTCTGCTCTGAAGATTCAGCAGGACTTGGTTGCTTGGGAGTGCTGGGTGTTAATGCTGTTTTAAGGGGCCCAGTCTCTGCTCTGAAGATTCAGCAGGACTTGGTTGCTTGGGAGTGCTGGGTGTTAATGCTGTTTTAAGGGGCCCAGTCTCTGCTCTGAAGATTCAGCAGGACTTGGTTGCTTGGGAGTGCTGGGTGTTAATGCTGTTTTAAGGGGCCCAGTCTCTGCTCTGAAGATTCAGCAGAACTTGGTTGCTTGGGAGTGCTGGGTGTTAATGCTGTTTTAAGGGGCCCAGTCTCTGCTCTGAAGATTCAGCAGGACCTGGTTGCTTGGGAGTGCTGGGTGTTAATGCTGTTTTAAGGGGCCCAGTCTCTGCTCTGAAAATTCAGCAGGTCTTGGTTGCTTGGGAGTGCTGGGTGTTAATGCTGATTTAAGGGGCCCAGTCTCTTCTCTAAAGATTTAGCAGGACTTGGTTGCTTGGGAGTGCTGGGTGTTAATGCTGTTTTAAGGGGCCCAGTCTCTGCTCTGAAGATTCAGCAGGACTTGGTTGCTTGGGAGTGCTGGGTGTTAATGCTGTTTTAAGGGGCCCAGTCTCTGCTCTGTAGATTCAGCAGGACTTGGTTGCTTGGGAGTGCTGGGTGTTAATGCTTTTTTTAAGGGGCCCAGTCTCTGCTCTGAAGATTCAGCAGGACTTGGTAAATAAATTCATAGAACAATACAATTTTGCTGTCAAAGGTGCTTAAAAGATATTGTATGTCTGTAAGTAAATTTGTTTACAAGGTGTTCTGTTTGATTTAACATCAAACTTCAATTTTGTAGGACTCATGAGTTAAAGGTTTTAAAATAAAGAAATTTTAATAGTAGACATATTTAAAATCTTCATATGGATGTTATTTGCTTGTGGTCCTTTTACTCTTTAGTAATTGTATGATACAAAAATAATCTAATATTCTTCAAGCACCTGTAGTGTATCTGTTATATATTAAAGTTATTTATGGGCTGTTACAAGATTTCATAGACTACCCTTTCAGATATTGAATATTGATTGTATTTTGCAGACAAGAAATATTAAAAACGTTTATTAAGTTTAGTACTAACTGGGTTTTTTTGCCTTCTTTTGGATCAACAGCAAAAAACAAATGTGAGGAAGGCTGGACTTGATGGACGCAAGTCTCTTTTCAGTTATGTAACTATGTAACTGGTAAGTGTATTATCTCATCCAAAGTTAAATATATTGAATTTAAATAATGGTTGCTTGAACAATACCAGTAATAATATCATCATGTATAATAGTTACATAGTTACAAAGCTGAAACGAGACTTGCGTCCATCAAGTTCAGCCTTCCTCACATATGTTTTTGCTGTTGATCCAAAAGAAGGCAAAAAAAACAACGTAATAAACGTTTTTAGTATTTCTTGTCTCATGTAATCATTTATCAGCTACAACAATGGAAGCACTTATGTTTTTATTATTATTGGCAGTTACATAGTGCTACTTTTAAATAGCAGCACTTTATGTTTTTTTATAATTTTAAGGTGGGATATAATAGAAACAAACTATTATGTGTGTTGGGAAATAAGAAGTTAATGAGGATCTGCTCAAGTGAGCGTACAATTAGAGTTGAGCGGACACCTGGATGTTCAGGTCCGGCAGGTTCGACCGAACTTTGAACTTTGAATTACAATATTGTTATATTGGTATTTGACGCTTTTATTTGACTCTCAGATATGAAGCGCGTGCCTAAAATGTACTATTTAGCTAATTAGCACCCATAAAATAAGAATGTTTACAACTGCGCTGTAAGCACACTATTTGACGCTTCTATTCGACTCTCAGATATGAAGAGCACGCCCAAAATGTACTATTTAGCTGATTAGCACCCATAAAATAAGAATTTTTACAACTGTGCTGTATGCGCACTATTTGACACTTCTATTTGACTCACAGATATGAAGAGCAGGCCCCAAAATTTACTATTTAGCAGTTTAGCAGCAAAACAATTAGAATGTTTACAACTGTCCACCCGCACCTCTCACGCCTCCCTGCTCAGTCAGTCCCTGCATTGGCTTCCAGTTAGATATAGGGCTCAATTTAAAATTCTGGTGCTTGCTTACAAGTCCCTACATAATGCTGATCCAACCTACCTATCCTCCCTAATACACAAGTATGTCCCATCAAGGCTCCTACCCTCTGCCAAAGACCTACATATATCCTCTGTCCGTACTCCCACCTCTAACGCTCGCCTCCAAGACTTTTCCAGGGCTGCACCTCTTCTGTGGAACTCCCTTCCCTTCTCCGTAAGAATTTTACCCAATCTCCACTCATTCAAAAAATAATTGAAAACTCACTTCTTCTTCAAGAAAGCGTATCAATTAAACTGTTAGCAGGTTTTCATCCCCCACCCTCCATGACTCCTCCCCTGCAACTTTCAAAAATTACCTACTAAGCTCTCAATTTATACTTTTGTAACAACCTACTTCGTCCCCCTACTTTTACCCTTTGTGTCACTATACCCCACTCCTTCTAGAATGTAAGCTCATGGAGCAGGGCCCTCCACCCCTCTGTTCCTGTACGTCCAGTTGTCTGGTTACAATTACATGTCTGTTAGTCAACCCATTGTACAGCGCTGCAGAGTCTGATGGCGCTATATAAATAATTAAATAATAATAATAACTGCGCTGTAAGGGCACTATTTGATGCTTCTATTTGACTCTCAGATATGAACAGAATGCCCAAATTATACTATTTAGCAGATTAGCACCCAGAAAATAAGAATGTTTACAACTGCACCATAAGCGCACAATTTGACGCTTCTATTTGACTCTCAGATATGAAGAGCAGGCCCCAAAATGTACTATTTAGTAGTTTAGCAGCAAAACAATTAGAATGTTTACAACTGCGCTGTAAGCGCACTATTTGATGCTTCTATTTGACTCTTAGATATGAAGAGCAGGATGCTTCTAGCGCTTCCTGAGGGCTCCAAGCACTCTAGCAGACACCACAACCACCGCAGGCCGATCCTCTCTTACTTCAGAGCAAAGCAGGTACAAGCTCTTACAAGAGCTTAGGAGTGATTATAGCAAGGGAATATGCAGAGCATAGCAATCCCTTGTAGCAGATCCCCCAATAAGAGACGAGACTCCAAATTGAGGGTGAAGTAGAACTGGCTTTTAATCCAACACTCTGCTTTTATGCCCATTTCACAAACATAGTACCACCCACAGGGTTTTGCAGAACAACCAATCAATACGTACAGTACACACAGACACTCCCACACAAAATTCTCCCCTCTGCCTGTGATGCGATTACCTTACACACTGGGTTAATATAATTATCACAGGCAGGAAAATCCAGAGTTTTACACAATATTCATAACTTTAAAAGTATGCATCACATTCACATAAAACTTAAATTTGGTGCTTCTATTTGACTCTCACATATGAAGTGCACCCCACTAATGTAGCCCCATGTAGCCAAAGCCCATGATTGGCCCGCTTTGTCTGTGCCATCATACCTCTTCACGGGTACAAACAATTATATATATGTTATTTATGCTGGATGAGCCCCAGCTTAAGCTTGCACTTTGGATTTTAAAATATATTATTTTATATATATATATATATATATATATATATATATATATATATATATATATATATATATATACGGCCTTGATATACATTCTAATATTGGCCTATTCTGCCCCATAGGTACCAATACTTTACTATGGAGGCCACAAACCAGGATCAAAATCTGCAAGCTCTCATAAACGCGCCTGTCACCGCTTCACTCGAAAAGGCTCTGGCTCGGGTGCTGCCCTTAGAGCACAAGGAACACAAACCCTCTGATCCCCTGCTTTCTGTCGAAGAATCAGAGGGTTCCGATTCCCCTAGACGGAATCTTTCCAAACCCCATAAACGCTATTAGAAGGGGATGGGCCAGAACACCAGAACGCAAGGGAAAATAACCGGCAAAACGCCCCAGACAGGCGGACACTAGAGAGAAACACTCTGTCCAGCCTACCCTCTTGGAAGAGGAAGAAGGCATTTTTGCCCTAGACCCCTTAGCCATTCTAGATGAATGGCAGGCCGACCACTCATCGGACAACGAAAGAGACTGGCCTGAGGCATCCTTCGGGGGAGCACCTTTGCCTCAAGATAGTGACCCCACACTGGAGGATACAGTCCCATCAACACCAGCAGGGAAGGCTGAATCCTTTCTGGATACACTTGGTCAACCACTATTTGACCCTCGGCATATCAGATACCCTTGATCATCGGAATGGTCCCTTCCAGACCATCTATCCCAGTACATCCACTTCTGGATTAGGAGACCCCTGGATCAGGAGGTCCGCAAATGCTTAAGAGTGGAATGTCCGAGGATTACCCTACCAGACAAGGTTGCTATGACCCCAGAATTTGATACGCTGATTTACACATACCTAGCCAGAACTGGCCGTAACCCAAAAAAGGGCATTGAACGAAGCTTACGCCTCACCCAGGACAAAATGTAGGATATCCTGGGGCCCCTTGCAAAAATTCTTGTACTGGCTGATGACGCCCTCTCTCAAGAGGGACCATTGGACCCATCTGTAATCAGAGAATGGGCACTACGCTCCATATGCCTGCTGAGCAATGCAAATACATCCCTCTGTACAGAGCGTAGGAAAGCAGTGCTGCTGCGCATGAATGCCAAACTATCTGACTTGGGAGCCAAAGAATTAGGCCCCAAAGCCAAGGGTCTGCTATTTGGAGAACCCTATATTAAAGAATTACAAAAACATGTAAACCTATACGCCACACTGAACAAGGCGCAGACATCCATGAAAAGAGTGTTTCATCAACAACCCTCACAGGTTTTTGGCAGGGCTGGCCGTGCAAGGCGTCGTACAGCCAGCTGCTTCTGGGCCACAAGCCAACGTCATCAACCCCACACATCACCATTCTTCCCCAACTATCAATCAAGGGGGTTCTATACCCAAAGGTCGGACAGGGGACGAGGAGGCAGAGCCTGAGGATGCAACAGATATGCGACAGGTGAGATTTCCAACCTGCCACCTTTCTACTGTATGTCATGTGGGCAGATTGTTACATTGTGTAGACATGTGGAAGACTTTGTCTTCAGATGCCTGGGTTCTAAACACGGTTTGGGGTTATTCCTTAGAATTTTATTCTCTCCCCATTCAGACAGGTTCCCCACGTTACCCAATATTGTCAAAGTCACAAAGTTCTCTGCTCGATTCGGAACTACGATCCCTACTCAAAACAGGAGCAATCCAACTCACCCAACACGACAAGGGATTTTCAGTTCTATCTTCCTGGTCAAGAAGAAATCAGGGGTACTCCACCACGTCATCAACCTTCGCCAACTGAATACTTTCGTGGTGTACAGGCATTTCAAAATGGAAGGCATACATCTCCTCCGAGACATACTTCAGCCAGGCGATTGGTTCACCCGACTCAACCTCAAGGATGCATACCTCTCTGTGTCAGTGCATCCAACCAGTTGATGCTTCCTCCGCTTCCTTTGGAACCACAAGACCTTCCAATTCACCTGCATACCATTCGGCCTCAGCTCCGCACCGTGGTACTTCACCAAACTGCTCAAGCCAGTCACCGCACATCTTCGAGCAAGGGGCATACGCTGCTTAATCTACCTCGACGATCTCTTACTACTTTGCAAAGACGTATCCAGACTGCGATTTCCGATGAACTACACATCCTCATTGAATAAAAAAATGTCAGCGCTATATGCGGTAGTCACATTTTCTATAGGTAGCCTCATTGTTAGACTACCGCATATAGCGCTGACATTTTTTTATTCATACATTTAGGGCATGATCTTTAAGGAGTTTTGCTTTATGTCTAGCTGCTGAAATTTATACTATCATATTCTTATTTTATTTTATCCATATTTATATTTACTAGTGCGCTCTCCTATTTGTAAATTTACACATCCTCATTGCTTGAATCATTAGGGTTCGTTATCAACCAGGAGAAGTCTACACTTTCTCCATCCCAAATGGTCCAGTTCCTCGGCTTCTAGATCGACTCTTTTACCTGTGTTCTCCGTCTACCTCTATCCAAACTAGCAAAATACTCACCTCCTGTCATTAATAAAATTAAGATTACAGGTACACTAAAGCTAGCATAATCTACAATTCTCTGTTCATTAGTATCATTCATTTTTTCTTCCATTCGAATGCTATGTCGTTCATCTCCTTTCTAAGGGATTCTCCTCGCTAGTCCCTTTTCGTTTATACCACAGTTCTCATAATTGGCGCAATCTACTCTAGAAAAAGGTGCGAACGGTTCAGCATTCTCACATACGATCTGCGCATGTGCAAACATCCTTACTTAAAGAGACAGTCCTTTTCATTTGATTCTTAAAGTTTCTAGTTCATTCAGTTCCTAAACTATTCTGAAAAGTTATTCGGTACGACCAGAGTCATTTTCTTGTCTCCTGAAGGTAAGAATTATTCCTTTATCCCCTTTTTTTTTTCTTCTCTCTTGAATCATATTAAGGTAATAAAATAAAATACTTCACTCCTTTTTCCTTCAGATGTCTTCTCCCTCTTCCTCCCACCATTCAGGCTTTGTCAAGGTGTCATAAAAGAGATTTCTCTTTCAGAAAGATACGAGCAGGGCCGGCGCGTCCATAAGGCGGCACAGGCGGCCGCCTTAGGGCGCACGGGCTCTGGGGGCGCAAGATTTCAGTGACCGGCAGGAGGGAAGCTCTCCCTCCTGCCGGGCCACCATCTCTGCCCCCGGTGCTGTGTGCGGCTGTGCTGTAATCAGACGCGGCGAGGGAGCTCTAACCTCTCTGCTCTGCTCCCTCGCGCGCTGCCTGTCTGCTGATACCGCGGGAGCCGGAATATGACGTCATATTCCGGCTCCCGCAGTATCAGCAGACAGGCAGCGTGCGAGGGAGCAGAGCAGAGAGGTGAGAGCTCCCTCGCCGCGTCTGATTACAGCACAGCCGCACGCCGCCCAGCAGCCCCACTGGACCCCAGGGAAGGATTCATCATCCACACCAGCTCTCCAGGTAGGGAGGCTGGGTGGAAAATATTTATTTGTAAAATAATTAGTGAGTGTATGTGTGTGAGTGACGGCGTGTGCGTCTGCGAGTGACGGCGTGTGCGTCTGCGAGTGACGGCGTGTGCGTCTGCGAGTGACGGCGTGTGCGTCTGCGAGTGACGGCGTGTGCGTCTGCGAGTGACGGCGTGTGCGTCTGCGAGTGACGGCGTGTGCGTCTGCGAGTGACGGCGTGTGCGTCTGCGAGTGACGGCGTGTGCGTCTGCGTATGATGAGTGTGTGTCTGTGTGTCTGTCAAATCAGTGAGAGTATGTTTGTCATTGAGTCTGTGTGTGACTATCAGTGTGTCTGTCAATAAGTCTGTGTCTGTCAGTGACGTCTGTGTGTTTGTCATTGAGTGTGTGACTGTCAGTGTGTACAGAGTGTAGCGGAGCGGAGCGCGGTACAGGAGCTTCTGTTTCCTGTACCTGGCCAGACTGACAGGAGGTGCTCACAGAGAGAGCACTCCCTGTCAGTTCGGCCGGGTACAGAAAACTGAAGCTCCTGTACCGCGCTCCGCTCCGCTACACTCTGTACACACTGACACACCAGGAAGGGGAGTGTGACCACTAAAGGGGTGTGGGGTGCACCAAGGGACAGGGAGGGAATGGGAGAGAAACACCAAGAGACAGGGAAAAGAGGGGGGAGGGGAGAAGAACACTAAGGGACAGGGAAGGGACCATTAAGGGTCGGGGAGGGGAGAGGGGCTGGTTAAGAGGCACATAGGTGAAGATGTTTTTTTTTTTTAGGGGAAAAATGCATCTTCGCCTATGTACCTAAAAATCCAAGCACCGGCCCTGGATACGAGGGCATCTACTCAACAGTATATTTGGCCCCCAAACCCAACGGGGGAGACTTATAATAGATCTGAAGAAAGTCAACCCATTCCTGAAGCGCATTTTGTTCAAGATGGAATCCATATCCACTATTATTCCCAATATCAACAAAGGGGATTGGCTAACATCCATAGACCTGAGGGACTCATATTACCACGTCCCTATCTACCCTCTCCATTGCAAGTTTCTCCGTTTTCATATTATAGAACAGCACTTCCAATTCAGAGGCCTTCCTTTCGGCTTAAGCCTTGTTCCAAGGATCTTCTCAAAAATCCTATTGCTCCTCATAGCACACCTAAGCAAACAGGGTTTGGTAATATTTCACTACCTAGACAACATTTTAATTCTGGCTCCATCTCACCAGAAGCCTCTTGTCACACCACATGGGCCCTGAACTGTCTACAGGAACACGGTTGGATTATCAACGAAGAGAAGAGTGTTCTGACTCCATCTCAACAAACAATATTCCTAGGGGCTCATATCGACACCATAGAAGCAAAGATCTTCCTATCACAAGAAAGGATCAACAGACTAAAAAGAAAAATTATCTCGGCTCTCCACAAACCTTCCATCACAGCCAAGGAATACTTAACCTCAACTATAGGTTTAGTCCACTGGGCTCAGTGGAACTCAAGAACTATCCAGTCGAATTTCCTGAGTCAGCTTAACCACTATCGCAACAACTGGAAACAAATGATTCATATCCCTCATATCGTGAAAGATCAGTTGAGATGGTGGCTTCAGCAAGACAATCTACGGAAAGGGTTTCCAATAGAAGATTCTCCATAGATTCAAGGCACTTAGAAACCATCAGAGAAAGGCCTTCACTCAAATCTGCGGGAACTGAGGGCCATTTACATTGCTATACGGAAACTCTACAGGGATCTCAGGAGTCCTTGGCTCTCTATACGTACGACAACAGTGCAGTGGCTGCCTATATAAATAACCAAAGAGGTACAAGAAGCAAACTCCTTTTAGAAGAAATAACTCCTCCTGTCTTGGGCACAGATTCACATCAAAGGGATAAAAGCAATCTACCTCCCAGGGGTGGAAAACATTCTGGAAGAATTCCTAAGCAGAATTCAGATTCTACCAGGCGAGTGGAGCTTGAATACCAGAGTTTTTCAAGTTCTAACGAAGAGGTAGGGCATACAGAATGCTCAGGTGGCAATTTGTTTCTCCCTATCCAAGGAACCTCTAGCTCTGGGGCAAGATGCCTTTTCCCATTCTTGGAATTTCAGCCTGGGGTATGTGTTCCCTCCCCTGCCTCTGATTCCCAGGGTACTGAAGAAAATCTAGAAAGAAGGAAAGAAGGTGATAGCAATTATTCCGATCTGGCCCAGGAGACCTTGGTATCTCCTTCTACTGAAAATGTCTCTGACCCATTCTTGGCATCTTCCAATCTCCCTGGACCTTCTAATCCAGGGTCCAGCGACTCACCCCGATCCATCTAGCTGGAATCTGGGGGCCTGGCTGTTGAAAGGAGATCCCTCCTCATCCAGGGCCTATCCGAAGCAGTGATTGATACTCTCCTAAAAGCAAGGAAACAGTCCACATCCTCCTGTTATTACAGGATTTGGGAAACCTTCCAAAAATGGGCAGTGACAAAATCTTTTGATTTTCAACATCCTACTCACCTCCATGTTTTGGAATTTCTACAAGCAGGCCTGGACAAAGGTTTAAGCCAGAACACCTTGAAGGTGCAGTCCTCAGCTCTATCTGCTCTTTGTAATACCTCATGGGCATCTCACCCTCTCATCTCAAGGTTCTTTAAGGCAGCCTTACACCTACGACTTCCAGCCAGGAACTCAGCTCCTCCATGGGATTTGCCATTAGTCCTGAATGCTTTAACGGAAGCTCCCTATGCACCTCTGAAGGATATCTCTGTTCAACACCTCACTTATAAAACTGTATTCCTGGTGGCCACAGCCAAGAGGACAATAGGTTCCCCCCCCTTATTGGTATTTAGGGCCCCCACCCACTGCTCAGGGTTAGGGGCCAGGGTGGAGGACAATAAATTAGAATAATTATTCTAATTTAGGGCTCCCACCTGCTGCTCAGGGATGGGGGCCTGGGGGGACATGATAGGTTCCCCCCATTGTCATCCAGGGCCCCCACCCACTGCTCAGGGGTTGGGACCAGGGGGGGGCAATAGGTTCCCCCCTTCAGTTTAAAAGCCCCCACTCGCACAGCACGGGTGGGGGCTCGGGAGGGGGGACACTTGTTTTTTTTTTTTTAACACGGTTTACTAGCCATGCCCCTACTCGGCATGGAGAGTAGGGGCAGAATTTATGTTTACTTAGTATTAGTATATTTGGCTGAAAGACCAATTTAGGTCTTTCAGCCTTTTGGTAGATATCTCCATAATTCCCACAGTGTTGGGGAGCTATCTACTTATTCATTCTTGTCCTTCCATTGACTGGTAAGTAACTTACATTTAATATGAATGTGTGTTACTTGATTGTTGTAAGTGTTCTGCAATTCAGGTATTCAGACATTCTGAAGTATCCCAATGTCCGAATCGCCCGAAATTTGTCTGAATTGACATTCAAAATGAAACGAATTGCACGTGTCTAGTTCCCAATTCCTGCAATATGAGGTATTCAGCTACTTAGCAATCGGCAATCATCAGTTCATCAGTCCAACCTTTTTGCTAACAGTGTGGAGTAAAGGTAGTGAGGAAATAGCCTCGTCTAACAGGCCTGAGTCAAACGTGGGCCCCATACTCCACCCAATCACTCTCTGGGGCGTTTCCTGTCTGATGTGCGATATTATATAGAGAGGAGTAGTAGGCTGGGAGCTCTGCAGTGATCTCCTCTGGTATTTGGGTTGAGCTTGCAGCGGAAGTTTTGATCCTATGCACTTGTGCGTGCGTTTGTTGCCCATTAAGCATCCGCGCCAGTATTCTCACCCTTTATTGGCATGTAAGTAGATGAAGCCTTTAGTCCATTGTTCCTGAAATATCTGTGTGATAAAATCTTGAGCAGTTTTCCGCGGTGTGACGGTTACCCCTATAGAGTGAGGGGATCTACCGTCTGGACATTCTTCTTCCCATAGAGAGCGCTGCAGAGTTCCAACCCAATATTCTGAGGAGCTGGTATAGCTGTATAGCTGAAGAGAGCTCTTAGAAGAGCTAGCAATGATATAGCAGTTATAGCTGTTCTCTACAACACGTGACGAGGCTGCGAGTTGAGGGTAAGAAGGTCTGGTTTATTGAGCACAAAGGCATTTTTTTATACACATTTTCAGGCCAGAGGCACACCCCCTGGACCTGATGGAACACAGGGACACAAGGAACATTAACCAATAGGAACAATAATTATTACTGTAACGCTCCCACATACAGTCAGCAAGCCCTCCCCTCTGTCTGTGATATAATTAAGATAAATATACATTTTTACCCAAAGTTCAGAAACACCCCAAAATTCAAGCATATCCCCAAAATTATTCCTGGATAGCTCTGATCTGGGCAAACAACATCTCCAAAAACCACCCAGATCACAGCAGGGGTTCCCGAATTCTGTGGAAGTCACATTTGACCGACTGCACACTTGATTTCATGTCCAAAAGAGTTCTAGAGAATTAGGCTGTGCGGCCGGTCTATCTTCTCATTCAAATAAAGTACAAATTGCACAAATGGATCCGTTCGTACATAATTCCATTGGATGCATCTCTTTCGGTAGTTTGTTCTTACTGAATAGCGCTCTGTTCTTGTGAATTTAGTCGAACGCACGGAAGGTGGAAGTCCCTATGGTGTTCGTGCCTTTGAGTGTCCGATTTTGGTTCCAGGCGTTCAACGACAAAACACTGCTGACTGCGTTCGGCTACACAAAATGGCCACCGCCACGTGTTCATTGATACGAATGACGACCACCCAGCCTTTTCATCACTTAGGCTGCGGTTAACTAGCAGCACACTCCACATGCAGGGTGGTCAGTCGTTCGACACTTTGCTCAGCTACTTGAATAATATGATCTTGTTCGTAATACATTTTTAATTTACTGAATCAACTAACGAACACATCAGGAGGCATATAAAATCCAGCAATGACAAGGGGAAAACAAAGTCCAGGGACGTGTCCTTTGTTGCAATAAAACATCAGAAAGGAGAACCACACCATAATCACTGTAGGGAAGGGAAAAACCACCATAACTACTGCAAACACTGAGGGTTTTTGTTACATGCGGGTTTCCAGAATGTCCTTTTATACAGCTTTTACTTTGGATCTTTTGTGTTGGGATTCAAGCTTGGCAATGGCATTCAACAGGTCATTGAGCTGTTGATGAGCCTCTTTCTTTTTGCATGTCGCGATCTGAATGAGTGAGCCCATAATGACGCTCCCAAAATTGTGACATCAGTTTGGTCCCCAGGAGGATTTTCAGAGAAGTAGGCGGTGAGAGTTTGGAGACCGTTTCCTGGACTGTGAGGTCCAATAGGAGGGAATCATGTAACCTCCAGGTGTAATACTCCCGGGTAAAAAATATTTGGAATTCAACTGTAGGTGAATAAAGAGATTTGATACTGTCACTTTAAGAAAATATAATTTATTAAAAAAAAGTAATTTAACTTTGGCAGACTTCTGCAGCAATAAGGATTTGAAATAATAATGCATAAATAATAAGAATCTTGTTTCAGTTTTGCTTCACAAGAATATAGCATTTAGAGGAAAGAGCAAGTGCTCGTGCGTCCCCCTCCACAGTACGCATGAGTAGTAATGCATACTGTGGAGAGGGACGAACGCGCACTCGCTCTTTCCTCTGTGGCATGTGCGTGCCACCGACGTCGATAATGACATGAGGATCACGTGACGCGGAAACAAAGTCGCGTGTCACGTGATCCACCTAATGCTAGTTTTTATCACCACTACATCCCTCGTTTTTGTGTGTTAAATATTGTATGCATCTTTTTATTACTTATTATTGTGATTTATGTATTTATGTTTTTAAGATAATTATGCATATACCGTACTCATTCTATCCTTCCATGAGGATGTAATTTTGGCGCCAATTTTAGAATGTAATTGCAATAAGCTCCCTACATATACTACTGTATGTCAGGCTTGTTACCCAATACTCATTTCTACTTGAAGAAGCCCTGTGAGGTGAAACGCGTTTTGAAATTCAGTTTTTATTCTATTTTAAATTTAATAAAGGAATTTTTCACTACCTTTATACGTTTGCCATATTTCTTTTTGCCATTTTATTTATTTTTGTTCTATTTTACTGCCTGACACCTTTGCCCACTGTTCTAATGAGGACTAAAGAATCCAAGGTGGGGATCACACCACCAGCGTCCTGTACATTGAGCAGTGAGCCTGCTTGGTTAAATGTCAGTATACCTCTCATATTCTAATATTCGCTATTCACTTTGAACTAATATTCAAAGCTACAGTGAACACTATATTTGTTGCAATTTTTATCTTCTTGGTTGGGGTCCCCCCTGTTACCATACCATCGGAGGTTCGGAATACCACACATATCCCATACCACTCACGCCTTACAAACCTGCTGGATTTAGCTCTGGTAAATGTGAGTAATACCTACCTCGATTGAATTTTATATACATACGCTACCATTGGAGTCCCTCTCTCTGTTTTTTTTATATGTACCACTGAATTCAAGTTGTGTTTGACCTAGGAACTGCTATCTCCTGTTTGCTGCTCCGTTTATAAGTCTTATAAGTCTAATCTTCTTATCTGGATTGTTTTATCTGGACATTTGTAATTTACATTTTCTTAATTTGAATACAAAGGAGCTACCTTTCTCTTTTTTTTTATTGAGTACAATACCTGGTTCACCCGAATCAAATTGGGTACATCCCTGGCAGGGAAGCTAGAGATAGCACCCTCCTGGGGACCTTGCACGAAATAAAAAGTCTCCCCTATTCCTTCTATCAACAGATGCAGAGAAGGCATTTGAGGAGGTGAACTGGTCATTCCTCAATGCCACTATGCGTGGCATGGGCTTCAGTACCAAGTGTAGTGGTACTTACCCTTTCCAGGTGCCGGCCGGGGTCCTCTGTTCAAGCCGCGCGCGGCTCTGCTGCTACACGAGCCGCGCGCGGCTCATCCAACGGCTGGAACTGGAAGGCGAGAAGCGGTCACGTGTCCCGCCTGACTCTAAGGGCAGGCGGGCAACCAGGCTCCTCCAATGCAATGTGGCGAGGTTGGTCTCGTCACAGCCTCCCATTGGTCCCTGTCATGCCACACTCCCCATACAATTACCTATCGTGGTTTCTGTTGCAGTTCCCTTTAGCGCTTGTGGTGTTCAGTAGTGTTCCTTTGTATTGACCTTGGATTTGTATTCTGACTTTGTTTACTCTTTATCCTTATCTGTTCTGTTTGCCGGCTTGCTGTTTACTGTGTACCAGACCCCGGCTAGTCCTAGTTTACGCTGTCTCTTTATGCTCTTGACCTCGGATCGTTCCTGACTCTGTACTTCTCCTATATATGTCAAGTCCGGCCACTCTAAGGACCGGTAGACGTATTTCCCCTCTGTGTTGTCTTCTGTTTAGCTGGATCCTGCGTGTTGGGGTATATTCACATTGCATTATGATAGGGCCATGGACCCTGCAGATTTAGCTCAGCAGATGGCGTCCCATGAGGCTAGATTTGTAGAGCAGGATCACCGTATGGATCAGATAGCCCAGGCTCTCCAGATGCTATTATCTAGAACTATTCCAGCAACCACACCTAATCCTCCTACACCTCTTCTTCCTGAAGTATCTACTTTGTCCAATACTTCGGCCCATTTAACACCTCCTCCTAGGTATGGAGGGAACTCTAAGACATGCAGAAGTTTCATTAATCAAATAGAATTCCACTTTGAGATGTATCCACGTTCCTTTCCCACAGAGAGGTCTAAGGTTGGGTTCCTTATGCATCAACTTACCAATAAAGCACTTGAGTGGGCAAATCCTATTTGGTGCATTATTTCAATAGTTTTCTTACGGCTTTTCGTAGGAACGTTTGACACAACGAAAAGGTCAAAAAATGCCACAAGAGCATTAATGAGAATTAAACAGGGTTCTAGGTCTGTGGCTGATTATGCTATTCAGTTTCGTACTCTTGCTTCACAGGTAGATTGGACCAACAATGGGTTAACTACTGCCTTCATGGAAGGTTTATCAGACCCTATATTGGATGAGGTAGTAGCTAAGGAGCTTCCTATTGCATTAGAGGACTTTATTGACTACCTCATTGATATAGATAATAGGATTCGTGACAGGCTCTATACTAAGAACAGGAATAGACGTTTTGTTACACCTATTAACCCCAGAGTTGATAAACCGGAGAGTGTTAAAGTATCTGAAGAGGAGCCCATGCAATTAGGGGTTGCCAAACTCTCTGATACTGAAAAATTACATAAGAGAAGGGACGGACTCTGCCTATACTGTGGTAGGAGAGACCATATGTTAAAGGAATGTCCTTTGCTTCCGGAAAACTCTTGCACCTAAGACCTTATAGGGGACAGGACTTGGTTGTGATATCTAAGTATCCTAAATTGCCTCCTAACCGTTTGCTTCTCCCTGTCTCTTTACATATGGGAGAGAGTTGTATAGCTGAGCACATATACGCTCTGGTTGACTCCGGGGCAGCTGAAAATTGTATAGACTCTGGTTTTGTTAAGAAAAACAACATTCCCATCAGAGAGAAGGAGATACCCTTGGCAGTTGAGGCCATAGATGGTAGACCATTAAGTTCTCCAGTTGTTACTCATGAAACTGTACAGTTACACATGTATACAGGGGTTTTACACTTTGAAACCATTCGGTTCCAGGTCATCACTAGTGATGTACCGAACTGTTGGCTGGTGAATAGTTCCTGGCGAACATAGCGTGTTCGCGTTCGCCGCCGCAGGCGAACACATGGGCGGTTCGATCCGCCCCTATTCGTCATTATTGAGCAAACTTTGACCCTGTGCCTCACGGTCAGCAGACACATCCCAGCAAATCAGCAGCAGACCCTCCCTTCCACACCCTCCCACCTCCCTCCCAGCATCCATTTTCGATTCATTCTGAAGCTGCATGCTTAGTGAGAGGAGGGAAAGGGTAGCTGCTGCTGATTAGATAGGGAAATTGATAGCTAGGCTAGGGTATTCAGTGTCCACTGCAGTCCTGAAAGACTCATCTGATCTCTGCTGTAAGAACAGCACCCCAAAAAACAATTTTTAGGGCTAGAACATCAGTCTGCTTTATTTATTTTTTTTCTGTGTAATGTAATTGCAGTTGCCTGCCTGCCAGCTTCTGTGTCAGGATCAGTGGATGCTGTGCCCATTTGCAAAGTCAGTGCCACCACTCATATCTGTTGTCACAATATCTTAAGCTTTACATTTAAAAAAAAAAAATTTCACTGTAATAGATTGAAGAGCAGTTAGTTGTCTGCAAGCGTCTGGGTGTCAGGCCTCCTTCAGCGTGTGCTCTGCAGAACTGTGCCAGTGCACATTGCCACTCATATCTGGTGTCACAATAGCGTGCATTTAAAACCAAAAAACTTTTTTCACTGTTATAGATTGAATAGCAGTTACTTGTCTTCAAGCGGGTGTGTCAGGCCTACAGCCTGTGCTCTTTAGACCTGTGCCAGTGCACATTGCCACTCATATCTGGTGTCACAATAGCGTGCATTTAAAACCAAAAAACATAAATTTTACTTACCGAAAATTTCTTTTTCCTTAAGATTAGAGGCAGTGCTTACACCATAGGGATATTCAATCTGGAGGGAAAAACAGGCAGGCAAATCTCCAAACATTTTAACCCCTCCCCTAATTACCTCCTTTCCAATAAGTAGCAGCTCCTCCTGATCATCCCCAGACAATACATAAGCCAAATAGCTGCAAAATTACTTAGTTTATTAGAAAAAGGGGCGGGAATTGTAGCACTGCCTCTAATCTTAAGGAAAAAGAAATTTTCGGTAAGTAAAATTTATGTTTTTCCTTTCAGATTAGAGGCAGTGCTTACACCATAGGGATATAATAAAGCAGATCCTGAGGGCAGGTTTCAGTTCACTACTGCTTGAAGCACCCTGCGCCCAAAAGCTGCATACTCCGAGGCCAGTATGTCCCACTTGTAGTGTCCTGAGAACATATGGAGAGAGGACCGATTAGCAGCTGAACAAATTCGAGACGGAGAAGTAGCTGCACGCAGAGCCCCTGCCGGCGAAACAGCTCTAGCAGAATGTTCCCTTATAGGGCCTGCAAATTCCGAGTCACTCTTAGAATAAGATAACAGAATACAATCCTTCAGTCATCTAGCCAGAGAACTCTGCGAAACCAACATACCTTCTGTGTGCCTATGAACAAGACAAACATAACGATATCCTAACGGAAGGATTCCGTAGCTTTAGATATTGCCAAAGACCTATCGTTACGTCTAAGCAGAGAAAATTACATACCAAGGCATTAGACGGATTCCGACACAAGGTCGGCAAAACCACTTCTCGGTTGACATTAGCAACAGAAAAAACTTTAGTGATACCTGAAGGATCGAGCTACAGAACCTCCTTGTCCTGATGAAAACCAAAAAGGGAAAATACTCCCGAAGCGCTCGGAGCTCACATACTCTTTTAGCTGACGAATAGCCATCAAAGGAAAACGGTATCCAAAGAAAACATCTTCAGGGAACTTCTTCCAATGGTTCAACAGGCGGTACTCAAAGCGCGGAAAGGACCAAATTCAGATCCCAGGGAGGACAGGTTTCCCCAACAAAGGGCACCAAACGTGTCAGAGCTCTGAAGAACCTTGAAATTAGAAAATACGAGGTGAAACATCTGAGGGAGAAGAAACCGATAGCAGAAACATGTAAACTAAATGAAGCAGGTTTAAGACCTTTGCCAATCTCATCTGAAGGAAGCATAGAATCTTCTGGATGGACGCGGAAACAGGTTTGACTTCAAACCTACAACATCGCTGAAACTTCCAAATCCTAACGTAGAACCTTGAAGTAAATGCCAACAAAAAAAATTTTTTTATAACTTCAGGATCCAGACCTTTACACTCTAATCTGGAGTCCAGAAACCAGGCCGTCAATCGGAATCTCCGAAGGTCCGGAAGAGGCACCATGGCGTCCTCTAGAATTACTCCTGAAAGAGGAAGCTTCCAAAAGGTGGCCCCCGGAAAGTTCAGGAGAACCGAGAACCAACTACCTCTTGGCCACCCTGGACGGATTAGGATAATACTTACATTTCCCAGCCTTACTTTTTTGAAGTATTTCTGGGAATAATCACCACTGGCGGGAAGCTATATGCCAGGTTGAACTTCCGTGGTAATGACAGGGCATCTATGAAATCCGGCCTGTCTGCTGGAGTTAGGGATGCAAAACGTCTTGTCTTCCTGTTCACTCCGGGTGCCATCAGGTCTGACTCCGGAATACCGAAGCGGACTGTGCTGAACTTGAAAGTTCTGCATGACAGGGACCAAAACTACTTGTTTCAAATGATGCCTGCTCAGGGCATCTGCCACCACATTGCACTTTCCTAAAATGTGAACTGCAGAGATTGACATCAGGTGTACTTCTGCCCACAGCATGATTATTGAACAAAGGCTTTCTAATCTTGTTGATCTCGTACCTCCCTGTATGTTCAAATACGCCACTGTCGTTCGATTGTCTGAACGAATTCGAATATGTTGAACTTTGATGAGAAACTGAAACGCCAAGAGTGCCATCCATACGGCCTTTAATTCCCTGAAGTTCGAGGAACTTCTCATATCCTTCTCTTGCCAGGACCCCTGCTTCTATACGTCTTCCAGATGGGCCCCCCAGCCCAGCGCAGAGGCGTCTGTTGATATGATAGTAAAGGACTTCATCCGGAAAGACAGACCCCCGTGGAGGAAACGAGACTTTTCAACATCAGATCGTTAAACCTCATCAGCCTATCTAGGCCGAGTTCCTGTCGATACCAGACCTGCAGCATGTAACTTTGTAGAGGTCTCAATCTGGCTATTGCCCAAGCGACTGCCGGGATTGAGGCTGTAAACAGACCCAGCAAGCACCTGGCATCTCTGATTAAAAACACACTTTTTTCTCAGAGATTCCGGATTAACCGCTTGATCTTTAAGTATCTTCCCCTCTGGCAGGAATAACTTCATCGCGATAGAATCCAAAAATAGACCCAAGAACTGGATCCTTTGAACTGGCACTAGTTCCGATATGTTGAAATCTATTAGCCAGCCATGCTTTTCCAGCGAATTGATGGCTGTCCCCAGGTCTAACTGTAGTTGAACTTGGGACTCTGCAAACAACAGCCAGACGTCCACATATGGAAAGACAGCGATGCCCATACTTCTTAGAAAGCTTGAACTACTACTCGAAGCTATGTGTCTTGGCCACCCTGGAATACTCTGGGCGCTGATGCCAGGCCGAAAGGTAGTGCTCTGAATTGGTAATGTATGATTACCAATTGGCAGCACACCGCATCCGTAGAAAACTTTTGCTGGATGCTGCTATGGGTACATGAAGATAGGCATCTTTCAAATCCAGGGAAGCAAACCAATTTAATGGGTGCATAAGCAGAGCAGCCGACTTTACTGTTTCCATGAGGAATTTCTTTATGATAATCCGCTTTTTTACGGCCTTTAGGTCTAGGATAGGTCCGAACGAACCATCTGGTTTTGGCACCAAGAAAAGTCTTGAATAGGTGCCTTGATGTTTTCCTTTAGAGGAACTTCTTCCACCACTCTTTTAGTAACAGAGTCGATACTTCTTCCTATAATCAAAGGCTCTTTCTGTTGACCTTTGACATAGTTTCTAAGAGAGGAACTTCTAAATGAGGGAAGTGTCTCTGCGTTACGGCTTCTAACTGCTTCCCATACGATACTGGTAAAGCATTCCTTCCTTCCTTCACCTGTTTCAACAACTCATCCAGCTTTGAACCGAAAAGTCTTCCAGGTTCAAAAGATAGTTCACACAGTGAATTATCAGGTGTCGCATCTGCTGACCAATTTCTAAGCCAAAAGTGCTCTTCTGGCGACTGTTGAAATACCTATATTCTTGGCCGATAATTTCAGGCTTTCTGCAGAGGCATCCACTAAAATTCAGATGCCATACTGATATTTTATAATAGCTTTAATGGGTCTTCCTTTTCTAGTTCTTCCAACCAAAGAAATATGGACCTCGGCAACGGATGACCCCGTAATCAAAGCTTTAGCTTGAGCTGCCGAAGAGATGAACAACATCTTTAAGGAGGAGTCCCTGCGTTCAACCATGACCTCCTTGAGGCCGCTTGAAACTCCAATAGGTAATGTAGTTTTCTTACCTATTTGAGCAATAGGAACGCCCACTACAGGGACAGTATCCAGCATACAGTCTTGTACCGCTTCTATGGAAAGAGAGAAATAAAAACTGTCTAGCCAATAAACAGCATGTGACCTGGGAATTTTCCATTCTTTTAAATCAATACCCCAATCTGTGGGTGAAAAAGAAACCTATAGGACTTTTACCCTGTTTCTTCAAGTTCAAATGCAACTGCACATCTTTAATAAATTCCCCAAATGGATTCTACTGGGAATGCAGATTCCTCATTTGATGAGGCACTGCTGAATTATCGCCATACTCAGAACCACAAGTTCCAAACTAGAATCGGAACTTCCCAAGATGTTGGGCTTTATGTTAGCATGTATTACAAGCTGAGAATCCTGGGCAACCGAAGCCTGGATTGTCTGTAATGCTGCTGACCACATATCCACAACTATTCGCTGCATACTTTGTTGCAACCAGCTGATAAAGTGGACATTACCGTTCATTGTGCTTCCTCTGAAGCTTCTTTGAACACACAGAGCAAAGTTTTCTTTTTACAACCATCTGGCATAAGATGGCCACACACAGAGCACATTAAATGCTTGGCTAGATGTACATTTCCCCTTCTCAGCAACTTTATCCAAATTTTCAGGATTATATACTGGGAACAGAAAACAACAAGGGAAATAACAAAATTTTTCCCTAAAGATTCAGGCTAGAACCATTTAAATAAAAACTTAATCAGTCTTACCTTAAATGGCCCGAGAGTGTGATGGAGGGCAGGTGAGAAACACACATTGCAAACCGTTCTGAGAGCACCTGGCAAACAGAGGTTGCTGCTGGGGACGCTCCTTTTAAGTCCTGTAACCAAACAAAAACGCCCAGTTCAAATTTGGCGCCTGAATCCAGGTTCGCATTGCGCATGTGCATAGCGCTCTGCGACTCCCTGGTGGAACGCAACGCAACCTGTGTGTGCGTTCCACCGACAGGACCTCCCAGCCGACGCACGCCTGCGTCCTTCGTCAGACCGGCACCTGGCACGGCAAAAGACGGAATAAATTCTGAGGGACCACACCGTCCGGCGTGTTAAACGCTACTTACCCGAACATCAAGGAAGCAGAGCCTCCCGAGCCTCAGCCCTTCTCACCTGCTTCCTGGAGAACCTTCCTGCATAACCTCCCCTGCCGAAGGCAGGCAAAGAACTGGGGATGATCAGGAGGAGCTGCTACTTATTGGAAAGGAGGTAATTAGGGGAGGGGTTAAAATGTTTGGAGATTTGCCTGCCTGTTTTTCCCTCCAGATTGAATATCCCTATGGTGTAAGCACTGCCTCTAATCTGAAAGGAAAAACGTTTTTCACTGTTATAGATTGAATAGCAGTTCCTTGTCTTCAAGCGGGTGTGTCAGGCCTACAGCCTGTGCTCTTTAGACCTGTGCCAATGCACATTGCCACTCATATCTGGTGTCTCTATAGCATGCTTTTACAAAGAAAAAAAGGTTTCCAGTGTAAGCTAATAGCATTCAGTGTCCTTAAAGCGGGTGTGTCAGGCCTTCAGCGTGTGCTCTGCAGAACTGTGCCAGTGCACATTGCTAATCATATCTGGTGTCACAATAGCGTGCATTTAAAACCAAAAAACTGTTTTCACTGTTATAGATTGAATAGCAGTTACTTGTCTTCAAGCGGGTGTGTCAGGCCTACAGCCTGTGCTCTTTAGACCTGTGCCAGTGCACATTGCCACTCATATCTGGTGTCACAATAGCGTGCATTTAAAACCAAAAAACGTTTTTTACTGTTATAGATTGAATAGCAGTTACTTGTCTTCAAGCGGGTGTGTTAGGCCTACAGCCTGTGCTCTTTAGACCTGTGCCAGTGCACATTGCCACTCATATCTGGTGTCACAATAGCGTGCATTTAAAACCAAAAAACGTTTTTCACTGTTCTAGATTGAATAGCAGTTACTTGTCTTCAAGCGGGTGTGTTAGGCCTACAGCCTGTGCTCTTTAGACCTGTGCCAGTGCACATTGCCACTCATATCTGGTGTCACAATAGCGTGCATTTAAAACCAAAAAACTTTTTTCACTGTTATAGATTGAATAGCAGTTACTTGTCTTCAAGCGAGTGTGTTAGGCCTACAGCCTGTGCTCTTTAGACCTGTGCCAGTGCACATTGCCACTCATATCTGGTGTCACAATAGCGTGCATTTAAAACCAAAAAACGTTTTTCACTGTTCTAGATTGAATAGCAGTTACTTGTCTTCAAGCGGGTGTGTTAGGCCTACAGCCTGTGCTCTTTAGACCTGTGCCAGTGCACATTGCCACTCATATCTGGTGTCACAATAGCTTGCATTTAAAACCAAAAAACGTTTTTCACTGTTATAGATTGAATAGCAGTTACTTGTCTTCAAGCGGGTGTGTCAGGCCTACAGCCTGTGCTCTTTAGACCTGTGCCAGTGCACATTGCCACTCATATCTGGTGTCTCTATAGCGTGCTTTTACAAAGAAAAAAAGGTTTCCAGTGTAAGCTAATAGCAGTCAGTGTCCTTAAAGCGGGTGTGTCAGGCCTTCAGCGTGTGCTCTGCAGAACTGTGCCAATGCACATTGCCACTCATATCTGGTGTCACAATAGCGTGCATTTAAAACCAAAATACTTTTTTTTACTGTTATAGATTGAATAGCAGTTACTTGTCTTCAAGCGGGTGTGTCAGGCCTACAGCCTGTGCTCTTTAGACCTGTGCCAGTGCACATTGCCACTCATATCTGGTGTCTCTATAGCATGTTTTTACAAAGAAAAAAAGGTTTCCATATAAGAGACCTGTCCGTTTCAACATTTACAGTAGAATTTTGAGAGGCGGATTTAATGGGCCTTTGCTTCAATTGGGGGTATTATAGCAGTTTGACTGTTCAAAAAAACCCCACAAAGGCCTACCAATTGTAAAAGTAGACACTCCAGGGTATCTCATATGGTGCATATTGTGCCTTAACATTTGTTCACCAATATATGCCAAAGTATGTGGTAAAAAATAATTTGGGGCATTTTTTTTACATACGGATTCCATTTTTGCTGGGCATTTTGTACATTTCATATGTGCCACTAAGTTCAAACCCCCCAAATTATGCTCAGCTAAGTCTTCTGAGTAAAACAATATGCCCAATGTATGACCTAGACACTATTTTGTGAAGTTACACTGCTGTAAAAGAGACGTGACAAGTTAAGGTTTTTAAGTGTGAATTTTCATGGAGGGTTTTGATGCGTCCGTGTCCCACTTTGGAGCACTTGAGCAGGCTACATATTACAACTACACCATAAAGGCATACCATTTCTTAAAGAACACATCCCAGGGTATTTCAAAAGGCATATTTTGAACCTTAGCGTGGGATAATTTTTCCGCTAGCTTGTACCAAGTGTAGTGGCAATAAGCATTTTTTCTGCCTTTTTGACAGGTAAGCGAGAGACAAGCCGGGTCAAAGGATAACAGAGATAAGCAGAGTAATACAAACAAGCCGGGTCAGAACCAAAGAGACAATAGACATACAAGAGCACTGAGTGACTAGACTGGCTAGAACCACGACAGGGCAATGAGCAAATGCGGGAAGCTCTATTAAATACCCCGGTTCTAGGAGGTAATCACACCCCCGACGAGTCCTGGTTCGTGTTCAGGGTTTGAGTGACAGGTCGAGCAGGCTTGGCGTCATGACGTCGGCTACTGAGCGTCACGTCATAAAAGGGCGTGGATCCCTCGCGGCCGGCGTGTAACCGACCGGAGGAACCGCGAGGAACGGAGGAAACAGCCCTTCTGAACGGGAAAACGTCTAAGTCTCTCCTCTTATCAGAGGTAGAGACTACAGGTACCCTGACACACATACACTAAGTGTATTTTTATATATATATATATATATATATATATATATTAATATCAAAATACACGTAGAAGGATGTTGATTAAATATATACATAATTATATATATATTTTATAATAACTGTAGGATTTATAGTTTTTAGAATACGACCGTTTGAAGATTGCAACCGCAAAAATACTCTGACCTGTGCAAGGCTGCAGCAGCAAGTGATGTCATAGACAAAGCCTTTTACACCTGCTAATGTTTTTATAACTGTATGTTTTAAAACATACAGTTATAAAAACATTAGCAGGTGTAAAAGGCTTTGTCTATGACATCACTTGCTGCTGCAGCCTTGCACAGGTCAGAGTATTTTTGCGGTTGCAATCTTCAAACGGTCGTATTCTAAAAACTATAAATCCTACAGTGAAGAGCTTTATACTGTGAGAATCACAAGACCCAGACCTACATTTTGATGTATAGTATGTCTCTGAGATATTAACAATGAAGGCACAGTCGCAGTTTAGAAATTGCCCTTCAAATGTGAGCTTTGCAGAGTGGAGTTTCAATGAATGTCAATGGAAGGCGTGAGTTGCAAACAAATGGTCATATTGTGAAAACTATAAGGACTATGGCTTAGCTGTGGACATTTTTAGTGGCAGCAGGGATAGCTGAACATTTTGATATAAGATTTGTGTAGGTGGGCCTGAAAATGAGGGAGTGGTGGCAGTTTAGAAATCATGTCCTGATTTTTCAGCTTTTGCCAGCTCCCACTCTAGCTTTGCCATTCATTCCTATGGGACAAATTTTGCCACAAGAACGACGATATTCCGAGAACCATTCACCGAAACGTTCCACAAAGTAATAGCAATCCAATCGGGTACAATCTGCACGTTTTGGTATATTTTTGTCTATGTAGTGTAAAAACTGTGGGAGGAGTTAGGGTGGCAAATTTGGCTATAATAAGAATAATAATAACTAGAAAAGCTACAATTTCTGGGGAAATTGTGTGAAGTGTTCTTGCCTCCATCAGTAGTCTACAACTAGAGTGGGCGGAGTAACTGTTAGTATTTATTTATATAGCACATTTAATTGCAATGTTGTTGCCCAAAGTGCTTCACAGTTACATTAAAACATACAGTTATAAAAAATTAGCAGGTGTAAAAGGCTTTGTCTATGACATCACTTGCTGCTGCAGCCTTGCACAGATCAGAGTATTTTGGCGGTTGCCATCTTCAAACGGTCGTATTTTAAAAACTATAAATCCTACAGTGAAGAGCTTTATATTGTGAGAATCACAAGACCCAGACCTACATTTTGATGTATAGTATGTCTCTGAGATATTAACAATGAAGGCACAGTCGCAGTTTCGAAATTGCCCTTCAAATGTGAGCTTTGCAGAGTGGAGTTTCAATGAATGTCAATGGACTGCGTGAGTTGCAAACAAATGGTCATATTGTGAAAACTATCAGGACTATAGCTTAGCTGTGGACATTTCTAGTGGCAGCAGGGATAGCTGAACGTTTTGATATAAGATTTGTGTAGGTGGGCCTGAAAATGAGGGAGTGGTGGCAATTTAGAAATCATGTCCTGATTTTTAAGCTTTTGCCAGCTCCCACTCTAGCTTTGCCATTCATTCCTATGGGACAAATTTCGCCACAAGAACGACGATATTCCGTGAACCATTCGGCGAAACGTTCCACAAAGTAATAGCAATCCGATCGGGAACAATCTGCACGTTTTGGTATATTTTTGTCTATGTAGTGTAAAAACTGTGGGAGGAGTTAGGGTGTCAAATTTGGCTATAATAAGAATAATAAGAATAATAAGAATAACTAGAAAAGCTACAATTTCTGGGGAAATTGTGAAGTGTTCTTGCCTCCACCAGTAGTCTACAACTGGAGTGGGCGCAGTAACTGTTATCATTTATATAGCACATTTAATTGCATCTTTGTTGCACAGTTACATTAAACCATACATTTATAAAAACTCTAGCAGGTGTACAAAAGGCTTTGTCTATGACATCACTTGCTGCTGCAGCCTTGCACAGGTCAGAGTATTTTGGCGGTTGCCATCTTCAAACGGTCGTATTTTAAAAACTATAAATCCTACAGTGAAGAGCTTTATATTGCGAGAATCACAAGACCCCGACCTACATTTTGATGCATAGTATGTCTCTGAGATATTAACAATGAAGGCACAGTCGCAGTTTAGAAATTGCCCTTCAAATGTGAGCTTTGCAGAGTGGAGTTTCAATGAATGTCAATGGAAGGCGTGAGTTGCAAACAAATGGTCATATTGTGAAAACTATCAGGACTATGGCTTAGCCGTGGACATTTCTAGTGGCAGCAGGGATAGCTGAACGTTTTGATATAAGATTTGTGTAGGTGGGCCTGAAAATGAGGGAGTGGTGGCAATTTAGAAATCATGTCCTGATTTTTAAGCTTTTGCCAGCTCCCACTCTAGCTTTGCCATTCATTCCTATGGGACAAATTTCGCCACAAGAACGACGATATTCCGTGAACCATTCGGCGAAACGTTCCACAAAGTAATAGCAATCCGATCGGGAACAATCTGCACGTTTTGGTATATTTTTGTCTATGTAGTGTAAAAACTGTGGGAGGAGTTAGGGTGGCAAATTTGGCTATAATAAGAATAATAAGAATAATAATAATAATATATATGTGAGATAACATTAAGTGGTCTTGCTATGCAAGAACACTTAATAATAATATATATGTGAGATAACATTAAGTGGTCTTGCTATGCAAGAACACTTAATAATATATATGTGAGATAACATTAAGTGGTCTTGCTATGCAAGAACACTTAACTAGAAAAGCTACAATTTCTGGGGAAATTGTGTGAAGTGTTCTTGCCTACACCAGTAGTCTACAACTGGAGTGGGCGGAGTAACTGTTATCATTTATATAGCACATTTAATTGCAACGTTGTTGCCCAAAGTGCTTCACAGTTACATTAAAACATACAGTTATACAAACCATTAGCAGGTGCAAAAGGCCCTGTCTATGACATCACTTGCTGCTGCAGCCTTGCACAGGTCAGAGTATTTTTGCAGCTGCCATCTTCAAACGGTCGTAATTTTAAAAACTATAAGTCCTACAGTGAAGAGCTTTATATTGTGAGAATCACAAGACCCAGACCTACATTTTGATGTATAGTATGTATCTGAGTAATTAACAATGAAGGCACAGTCACAGTTTAGAACTTGCCCTTCAAATGTGAGCTTTGCAGAGTGGAGTTTCAATGAATGTCAATGGATGGCGTGAGTTGCAAACAAATGGTCATATTGTGAAAACTATAAGGACTATGGCTTAGCCGTGGACATTTTTAGTGACAGCAGGGGTAGCTGAACATTTTGATATAAGATTTGTGTAGGTGGGCCTGAAAATGAGGGAGTGGGGGCAGTTTAGAAATCATGTCCTGATTTTTCAGCTTTTGCCAGCTCCCACTCTAGCTTTGCCATTCATTCCTATGGGACAAATTTTGCCACAAGAACGACGATATTCCGAGAACCATTCAGCGAAATGTTCCACAAAGTAATAGCAACGCGATCGGGAACAATCTGCACGTTTTGGTAAATTTTTGTCTATGTAGTGTAAAAACTGTGGGAGGAGTTAGGGTGGCAAATTTGGCTATAATAATAATAATAATAATAATAATAATAATATATATGTGAGATAACATTAAGTGGTCTTGCTATGCAAGAACACTTAATAACTAGAAAAGCTACAATTTCTGGGGAAATTGTGTGAAGTGTTCTTGCCTACACCAGTAGTCTACAACTGGAGTGGGCGGAGTAACTCTTATTATTTATTTATACAGCACATTTAATTGCAATGTTGTTGCACAGTTACATTAAACCATACATTTATGTGAGATAACAGTAAGTGGTCTTGCTATGCAAGAACACTTAATAATAATATATATGTGAGATAACAGTAAGTGGTCTTGCTATGCAAGAACACTTAATAACTAGAAAAGCTACAATTTCTGGGGAAATTGTGTGAAGTGTTCTTGCCTCCACCAGTAGTCTACAAATGGAGTGGGCGGAGTAACTGTTATTATTTATTTATATAGCACATTTAATTGCAACGTTGTTGCCCAAAGTGCTTCACAGTTACATTAAAACATACAGTTCTAAAAACATTAGCAGGTGTAAAAGGCTTTGTCTATGACATCACTTGCTGCTGCAGCCTGGCACAGGTCAGAGTATATTTGCGGTTGCCATCTTCAAACAGTCATATTTTAAGAACTATAAATCCTACAGTGAAGAGCTTTATATTGTGAGAATCACAAGACCCAGACCTACATTTTGATTTATAGTATGTCTCTGAGATAATAACAATGAAGACACAGTCGCAGTTTAAATATTGCCCTTTAAATGTGCGCTTTGCAGAGTGGAGTTTCAATGAATGTCAACGGACGGCATGAGTTGCAACAAATGGTCATATTGTGAAAACTATTCGGACTATGGCTTAGCCGTGGACATTTTTAGTGACACCGCGGATAGCTGAACGTTTTGATATAAGATTTGTGTAGGTGGGCCTGAAAATGAGGGAGTGGTGGCAGTTTAGAAATCATGTCCTGATTTTTCAGCTTTTGCCAGCTCCCACTCTAGCTTTGCCATTCATTCCTATGGCACAAATTTCGCGACAAGAACGACGATATTCCGTGAACCATTCGGCGAAACGTTCCACAAAGTAATAGCAATCCGATCGGGAACAATCTGCACGTTTTGGTATATTTTTGTCTATGTAGTGTAAAAACTGTGGGAGGAGTTAGGGTGGCAAATTTGGCAATAATAATAATAATAATAATGTATATGTGAGATAACATTAAGTGGTCTTGCTATGCAAGAACACTTAATAACTAGAAAAGCTACAATTTCTGGGGAAATTGTGTGAAGTGTTCTTGCCTACATCAGTAGTCTACAACTGGAGTGGGCGGAGTAACTGTTATAATTTATATAGCACATTTAATTGCAACGTTGTTGCCCAAAGTGCTTCACAGTTACATTAAAACATACAGTTATACAAACCATTAGCAGGTGCAAAAGGCCCTGTCTATGACATCACTTGCTGCTGCAGCCTTGCACAGGTCAGAGTATTTTTGCAGCTGCCATCTTCAAACGGTCGTATTTTAAAAACTATAAATCCTACAGTGAAGAGCTTTATATTGTGAGAATCACAAGACCCAGACCTACATTTTGTTGTATAGTATGTATCTGAGATATTAACAATGAAGGCACAGTCGCAGTTTAGAAATTGCCCTTCAAATGTGAGCTTTGCAGAGTGGAGTTTCAATGAATGTCAATGGATGGCGTGAGTTGCAAACAAATGGTCATATTGTGAAAACTATAAGGACTATGGCTTAGACGTGGACATTTTTTGTGACAGCAGGGGTAGCTGAACGTTTTGATATAAGATTTGTGTAGGTGGGCCTGAAAATGAGGGAGTGGTGGCAGTTTAGAAATCATGTCCTGATTTTTCAGCTTTTGCCAGCTCCCACTCTAGCTTTGCCATTCATTCCTATGGGACAAATTTCGCCACAAGAACGACGATATTCCGAGAACCATTTGCCGAAACGTTCCACAAAGTAATAGCAATCCAATCGGGAACAATCTGCACGTTTTGGTATATTTTTGTCTATGTAGTGTAAAAACTGTGGGAGGAGTTAGGGTGGCAAATTTGGCTATAATAATAATAATAATAATATATATGTGAGATAACAGTAAGTGCTCTTGCTATGCAAGAACACTTAATAATATATATATGTGAGATAACATTAAGTGTTCTTGCTATGCAAGAACACTTAATACTAGAAAAGCTACAATTTCTGGGGAAATTGTGTGAAGTGTTCTTGCCTCCATCAGTAGTCTACAACTGGAGTGGGCGGAGTAACTGTTATCATTTATATAGCACATTTAATTGCAACATTGTTGCACAGTTACATTAAAACATACATTTATAAAAACATTAGCAGGCTTGAAAAAGGCTTTGTCTATGACATCACTTGCTGCTGCAGCCTGGCACAGGTCAGAGTATTTTTGGGGTTGCCATCTTCAAACGGTCGTATTTTAAAAACTGTAAATCCTACAGCGAGGGGGGTCATGACGCGAGGACGTGCTGAGGTGCTGGCGGTGCTGTCGGCGTGATGACGGAAGAGGAGGGGCGGCCCGCCATGTAATGGTGTGCCCGGAGAGAGAGACATCCTCGAGGTTCACTACTTACCTGCTAACAATTTGGCTGAACAACCCTGTTAGTCCGTCCACCTGAACTTCGACAGACCTTAGACAGACTTTAACTTTGTTCAAGTCCGGGCATCAGCCAGCTTATGCCCAAACAATTTATTTATATTTTTTTTATGTCCAAATACTTTTTTTTTTCTCACTTGCTCACAACGCATGCCATGGAATCGGATAGGAGGCTCCTAAAACTGCAGTAACTCTGAAATCGATCTGAGGCAGGTAGACCTCCAGCAACCCCTGAATTTGTGGCAGTTAGCATTCTAGCTACTCCGAAAGTGCTTCCTGACAGTCAGAGCTTCTACTACTCGCCTGTGTGGTAATATATATCAGCTGCTGTGTGGTTTCAATTTGAAGATTCATATTTGCAGCTTATCTTGCTTTCGCATGGTAAAATAGCCTGAAGTCTTTTAATAATGTCGTTTTCAGTCACAATATGCTGCAGTCTGAACAATTAGAGACTAAAAAAAAAAAAAAAAAACGACTAACTTACTGCTTAATGCTTTCTCAAGTTTGGGACACAAGTCTAGAGCAGTATATTTGCACCTCGGGAGAACTTTAGTGTATTTAGTTATTTTTTCTATTGATCTGCTGCGTCCTCAGGCTGCTTAAATATATCAAGTGGTAATATACCTTGTTAAATTTAGCCCACCTAAAATCTGAGCGACTGTACTTCATGTGACTCTTGATTATGGCTGCTAAAAAGACACATGATTCAAAATCCTCCATGAGGAAGGAGAAAAAAGATCCATCTCAGGACAAATCTTTGTCAACTTATTTCTCTCCCCAACATAAAAACCCTTAACAGAAGATGAACGACACTGATGCCAGCTTAGAATGCCTTGACTCAGAGGCCAATAAGGAGCCTTTAACAATTACTTTTTTATGTTCTACCTTAAAGGACAATTTGCAACAGATAAAAATGGAGCTTGCTGCAACAGCCGCAGAAATAAAATCAGAAATTAAACAAGAAATAAATGTACTTGCTGCAAAAATAGACAAATTCGAGGATCAAATTAAAGAGCTGGAATTTACTGTAAAAAAACTAGCAGAAGACTTCCAAATGGCCAATCATAAGATTTCAGATCTGGAGTCTAAATTGAACGGTATCGAAGACCGGTCTAGACGTAAAAATCTGCGTTTTAGAAATATAGCAGAAAAGGGAAGACCAGAAGATGTAAGACAAACCTTGATGGAGTATTTTTCTGCGCTGGGTGTGGAGTGTAATTCACACAATCAGTTAATAGAAAGGTGCCATAGACTTTTCAAACCTCAATCCATTCAGAACGATGCTCCGCGAGATATCATTGCATGTTTTAATACAGATGACTATAAAGAAAAAGTTTGGAAAGCCGTAAGAGAGAATCAGCTAACCTCTGGTTGTTTTCAAAATGTAAAAGTATTCCAGGACTTATCCTTCGAGACGAGAACAAAAAGGAAAACGTTTAGTCCAGCAACCCAAGTTCTTAGACGCCATGATATAAAATATAGGTGGCTTTACCCGCCCAAAATAAGTTTGTCATATGAAGGGAAAAGAGAGGTATTTGAGTCAAATACTAAATTGTTGGACTGGCTGAAAGGGAACAAATTGACTTTGTAAATAGCCGATTCAGGGGCCAGGGCTAGATTCTGATACTTAAAAAAAAAAAACATAAATTTTACTTACCGAAAATTTCTTTTTCCTGAAGGATTAGAGGCAGTGCTTATACCACAGGGATATCCAATCTGGAGGGAAAAAACAGGCAGGCAAATCTCCAAACATTTTAACCCCTCCCCTAATTACCTCCTTTCCCATAAGTAGCAGCTCCTCCTGATCATCCCCAGTCAATACATAAGCCAAATAGCTGCAAAACTACTGAGTATATTAGAAAAAAGGGGCGGGAATTGTAGCACTGCCTCTAATCCTTCAGGAAAAAGAAATTTTCGGTAAGTAAAATTTATGTTTTTCCTTTCAGATTAGAGGCAGTGCTTATACCACAGGGATATAATAAAGCAGATCCTGAGGGCGGGTTTCAGTTCACTACTGCTTGAAGCACCTTGCGCCCAAAAGCTGCCTACTCCTAGGCCAGTATGTCCAACTTGTAGTGTCCTGAGAACGTAAGGAGAGAGGACCGATCAGCAGCTGAACAAATTCGAGAAGGAGAAGCAGCTGCTCGCAGAGCCCATGACGACGAAACAGCTCTAGAAGATTGTGCCTTTATAGGGCCTGCAAATTCCGTGCCACTCTTATAATAAGAAACAGAATACAAACCTTCAGCCAGCTAGCCAGAGAACTCTTCGAAACCAACATACCTTTTCTATGTGCCTTTGAACAAGACAAACATACCGATATCCTTCCGGAAGGATTCCGTAGCTTTTAGATAATGCAAAAGATATATCTTTACGTCTAAGCAGAGAAAATACTTACCAAGGCTTTAGACGGATTCCGACAAAAGGTCGGCAAAACCACTTCTCGGTAGACATTGGCAACAGATAAAACTTTAGAGATACCTGAAGGACCGAGCTTCAGAACCTCCTTGTCCTGATGAAACCAAAAAGGGACAATTCTCCCGAAGCGCTCGGATCTCACATACTCTTTTAGCTGACATAATAGCCACCAAAAGAAAATGGTATTCAATGAAAACATCTTCAGAGAAACTTCTTCCAATGGTTCAAAAGGCGGTACACAAAGCGCGGAAAGGACCAATTCAGATCCCAGGGAGGACAGGCCTCCCAAACAAAGGGCACCAAACGTGTCAGAGCTCTGAAGAACCTTGAAATCAGAAAATTCGAGGTGAAGCATCTGAGGGAGAAGAAACTGATAGCAGAAACATGAATCTAAATGAAGCAGGCTTAAGACCTTCTGCAAATCCCATCTGAAGTAAGCATAGAATCTTCTGGACGGACGCGGAAACAGGGTTGACTACAAACCTACAACACCGCTGAAAAAACTTCCACAACCTAGTGTAGAACCTTGAAGTAGATTCCTTGTAAGTTGCCAACAAAAAAATTTTTATAACTTCAGAATCCAGACCTTTACTCTCTAAAATCTGAAGTTCAGAAACCAGGCCGTCAATCGGAATTTCCGAAGGGTCGGAAGATGCACCCTGGCGTCCTCTAGAATACCTCCTGAAATGTGGATTACCCAAGCAGTATATATAGCGGGAGGGACAGAGATCAAAAAACAGCTAATAGCTATAAAACCATTATAGAGCTGCATACATTTCAGAAGACTTTAAAAAGGCCAAACAAGACATCCAAAGGATATTGTCATACATTCTGCTCAGACAAGTAAATAGCCTAGAGGCTGCAAGGTCAGCAATCTCCTGGCATACAATAACTGAAATATCCTGAATCATGAAAGAGTCCGAAAGGAATCAAGGCCCTGATAGCCTAAGGTAGATAAGGATAATGCCATTTTGATATAAAATTTTAAACCCAATTGATGACCTCATCAGATCAGAACCTAGACAAAGGCATAACAGAAAGTTGGATGAGAACAGACACACCATGCTTTTCAACACGAGGAGAAATACACTGAGAATCCAATTACTTCCTGGATGTGATTATTAAGGACTGTTCACACTGCTCCCTCTTGCCTTGTGAACTACTTACCTGTGGATACAGGAAACAATTCAATACCTGCCTGTCAGAAAGAGGCAGAGACTAGTAGAGAAATAAGTGTTATTAAAACACTGCAATAGCGAATATATATAGATATATATACATATATATATATATATATATATATATACACACATCTATATCAAAAATCAGGTTCACAACAATACCTCACAACGTGGATGAATTGATACAGTAATGATCAGTCACAGGAGAGGTATAAACCAATGATATTACTAGGCAAAGGCAAGAAGAATCACATACAGATTAGTTAAGGATCAATCACATCAGTACCTACATTCAAAGAAGCATACTGTAATAGTACAGATTATGCCAAACAGTATAATCAAATTTATTAGAGACAGTTGTGTAACATAAGTAGGAGAAATGTAATTGGCAGGATACTGATAAGAAGGTGGTAACCAGAGGCACCTGAACCATTGTGGTAATCGACACATAATAAGCAGGATAGAAGCGGATAATCAGTTATCCATATGAGAATAAACATCCGCTTACTTACTCTTACCTTATCTTCATATAGCGATGAACTACTAGTGGCAGAGCCTATGGCGATAATAAGCAGTTTGTATAATCTGTAAGATATCAACACCAATACAAGTATATAATCCACAAGTACTACAACAATGCACTGTTAGGCGTGACCATAACATATACCGATCTAGGCACAGAGACCCTGTAAAAACATATCAGACAAATGTTTGTCATCAACAAGCTGCATTACATTATTTTATGTAGGATGAATCAACCACTTAAAGCCATACATTGGTTGCAAATTCCACATATAAGGACCCCTAGAAGGATCCCCATGAGTATCAGGAGAAAGGACCGTGATGGAGATACCTATTAAGGAGTTACCTCTCTTGTTCTGGTAGCAGGTGAATTATACCTGAAATAGTAAACCTGGTAGAATGGCCCATTGGGCTAGACCTCCCAGTGACAATTAAAATACTTGCAACATCAAGTATCGAAAACTTACCTGGATCATATGAGCCCAAAAGCATACCTTAAATTGCAGAAAGGGCGCTGATGACAGACCGAAAGACAGTGCTCTGAACTGGTAATGTCTGGTCTACCGATTGGTAGCACCCATCAAACCTTAGAAGAATTTTTGCTGGATTCTGCTACGGATACTTGAAGATAGGTATCTAGAAATCCAGGGACGCAAACCAACTTACTGGATGAATAAGCAGAGTCGCTATTTTATTGACTCCCTGAGGAATTTTAATTTGATAATCCGCCTGTTAATGGCTATAAGGTCTATCATGGGTCTGAACGATCCATCTGGTTTCGGCACCAAGAAAAGTCCTGAATAGGTGCCTTGATGTCTTTCCTTTAAAGGAACTTCTTCCACCACTCTGATTTGTAACAGACTTGATACTTCTCGCCTCAGAGAGAATTCCACATCAGAGAAAGAACCACTGAACCTAGAAACCCTTACTTAGGGGTTTGTGATAACTCTAGAGCGTATCCTTCTTAATTACTGCGAGGGCCCAGCGATCTGAAGATGTCTTATTCCAGAGATCTAGGAAAAACTCGACTTCTTTCCTTCTCCTATAATCAACGGCTCTTTTATGTTGACCCCTGAAATATGTTCTACAAAAGGAACTTTAGAAATGAGGGACGCGTCTCCGAATTCCGACCTCGAGTCTCCAATCGGCACTGTAGTCTTCTTACCTACTTGAGCAATAGGGACGCCCACTACAGGGACTGTATCCAGCTTAAAGTCCTGTTCCGCTTCTATGGAAAAAGAGAGATTTAAAAACTGTCCAGAAATAAACAGCTTGTAACTTGGGAATTTTCCATTCTTTTAAATCAACTCCCTAATCTGTGGGTGAAAGAGAAAACATATGGATTTCTTCCCTGTTTCCTCAAGTTCAAATGCAACTGCACTTCTTAAATCAATTTCCCAAATGGATTCTTCTGGGACTGTAGATTTCTCATTTGAAGAGACACTGCCTGAATTATCGCCATACTCAGAACCACTAGTTCCAAACTAGTATCGGAACTTCCCAAGATCTTAGACTTTTGTTAGCATGTATTACAATCTGTGAATCCTGGGCAACCGACGCCTGGATTGTCTGCAATGCTGCTGACTACCTATCCACAACCTGTTTGCTGCATACCTTGTTGTAACCAGCCGAGCAAGTGGACATTTCTGTTCTTTGTGCTTCCTCTGAAGCTTTTTTGAACACACAGAGCAAAGGTTCCTTTTTTAAAAACCATCTGGCAAAAGATGGCCACACACCGGGCACATTAATGCTTGGCTTAGCTGTACATTTCCCCTTCTCAGCAACTTTATCCAAATTTACAGGATTATATACTGGGAACAGAAAACAAAAAAGGGAAAATAATCAAAATTTTCTCCTTACCGATTCAGGCTAAGACCCATTTAATTAAAAACTTAATCAGTCTTACCTTAAATGGCCTGAGAGTGTGTTAGAGGGCAGGTGAGATAACACTCTTTACAACCGTTCTGAGAGCACCTGGCAAACAGAGGTTGCTGCTGGTAAATGCTCATATAAGTCCTGAAACCAAACCGAACGCCCAGTTCAAATTTGGCGCCTGAATCAAGGTTCGCATTGCGCATGCGCATAGCGCTCCGCGACTCCCTAGTGGAACGCAACGCAACCTGTGTGTGCGTTCCACCGCAGGACTTTCCAGCCGACGCACGCCTGCGTCCTTCGTCAGACCGGCACCTGGCACGGCATTAGACGGCAACATAAAACTTAAGGGACCACGCCGTCCGGCGTGTAAAAGGCTACTTACCCGGATGAAGGAAGCAGTGCCCCCAGAGCCTCAGCCCTTCTCACCTGCTTCCTGGAGAACCTCCTGTCTAACCTCCCCTGCCGGAGGCAGGCAAAGAACTGGGGATGATCAGGAGGAGCTGCTACTTATGGGAAAGGAGGTAATTAGGGGAGGGGTTAAAATGTTTGGAGATTTGCCTGCCTGTTTTTTCCCTCCAGATTGGATATCCCTGTGGTATAAGCACTGCCTCTAATCTGAAAGGAAAAAATTCTTTTATTTTTTTTCTTGGTGTTTTTGGGGTAAAGGATATGTTCGTGGTTTTTGGGTGTGACGACGGTAATATATCAGTAATAACCTCCCTACATTTGGTAGGTGAGCAACTAATTTTGACCTTACAAGTGTTAAGTAGCAAAGATTTTTTCACCTTGAGAGGAGTCTATTGAAAGGGCTACTGTACAATAATAGCCTTCACTATGGGTTTTGAATACTAAGGCGATGGTAAATAATTTGACAAAAAACCTGTGTGTAAGTAAATAATTGTTGTATCACATTTTAATTTAATTTAGAATGATACTATTTCACAGTAAGGTTTGATTTAAATCTGGGACTAACATAAATACACTGATATACACGGATATAATGATATAATATAATATAATACAGAGATATATTTATTGTGAAACACGATAAGACCTCATTGAGGTACATTGATAAAATATAATATCACAAGGGGATAAAATATTCTGTAATTGGGATAGGATACATACATTAATTGATATTTTTTGAAATAGTTGCTTGTGTAGTTTTATATTACATAAGTAACTACATATTATGTAGGTCAATATTACTGTAGACCAATAGGGAGGGGTATACTTAGATATACACTGATATAATGATATAATACAATATAACATAGTACATATATATTTTGAAATATGATATGATTTGTCAGACTCGTGAGGCTAACTGACATTTTCTGTCTATCATCAACAAAATAGATGCTATACAATAGTCTCATTAATAGAATAACTTGAGAAAGTGGTTCTGGTCTAAATTTTGTTCATATGACGATATATGTTCTCAAATTTTTTTATTTTTTTTTTTTGGGGGGGGGGGGATTTTTTTGGGATTTATGGTTTGGATTTATGATGCCAATAGACATATGTTGCTAGCAATGTATAATATATATTTTACACAAATGTTTCTTAAATGAGTATCCTAAGCAAGTGATAAATCTTGGCATCAAAGAATGTTTATAAAATGTATAATTATATATATATATATATATATATATATATATATATTTTTTTTTTTTTTTTCTCTCTATCAGATATAGTAGTTTCCTCTAATGCGTTTTTTCTGGGCCCTTTTGGTGTAGTGATACTACATTGTTTCCGTTGATTTCTAATACTACCTGAAATCTACGGTTAAAATAGAGTAGAAAGAACTACCTTCTCTCTAATCTAGCTGTATTCTGGAAGACGATGTTGGATCTTGTTCGATCCAATTTTAATTCGATAGTGTTTGCTGTAGTCTGTTTTTTGGTTGGTTTTTCTTTTTTTTATGTCTTTGTGTTTTTTTCCACGCTCAGAGCATATGAATTCATTGACAAATGTATGGCAAGAAAGGATAATAGAATTCCTATCTTGGGTTACTGGGGGTTTAAATATAAATATATGCGACTAATTTTCTGATAGTCATAGATGTTAAAATTATTATCTCTAAATGTACAAGGTTTAAATACTTATAAAAAAAGGAGTAGACTATATGATACTCTTAGTGAACATAACATTCAAGTGGCATTCTTACAGGAAACTCATTGGTTGGAAGATCTTAAACAAAGATGGGGTGGGGACAAATTTACCAATATTGCTTCCTTAAAAGACAAGAAAAAAAGAGGAGTTGCAGTCGTTTTCAATAGTAATATTGAATTGGTAATTGAATATATTGAATTAGACCCAGAAGCTAGATATATAATTATTGTATGCGTAATGGATAAAATGACCTATACCTTAGTTAATGTTTATTTACCGAATGTCGACCCTATGACAAAATTCTTATTAATAATGGATAGAGTGGACAAAGTATCTAAGGGGTATTTAATTATAGCGGGCGATTTTAATTGTGTGGGAGACCCTAAAATGGATAAGACCTATATCTCTGCTACTACAATTGATAAAAGAACTGTCAAACAATCTAAGAAACTAAATCACATCTGTAACCAATATACCTCCACGACATATGGAGATTACTACATCCAACCGATAAAGACTATTCCCATCAATCGTGCGTGCATGGTTCATATGCACGTATTGATTTTTGTTTATTAGAGGCTAAAGCGATACCCTTATGCAACTCAATTGAAATCAAAGAGTTTATGGTCCGACCATAGCCTTATTTTAATAGACTTTGGTAATAAATCCCCAAGGGTGTATACTACTTGGAGACTGAACGACGCTCTTATCAATGACCCGAAGAATAAGGAAGAATTAACCCAATTATTAAAAATTTTTTGGTTAGAAAATAGTCCCTCTGATACTTCGCCGGCAAACAACTGGTGTACACACAAATCAGTTATGCGTGGCTACTTAATTAAATTAGCCCATACAATGAGGTCTATAAATGGTAAGACCCTAACTGATCTGTATATTGAGTTCTATAATTTATCTAAATTAAATAAACAAAATCCATCTGCAGAAATGAAAACTAAGTTAAATGTTTTACAAAAACAAATTAATCTGAAAGTGGAACAAAAAATTAAATTAAATATTCATAAACTAAGATTAAAAAATTACTATACTGGTAACAGAGCCAATAAGAACTTATCCAAAAGACTTCTAAACCATTATGCAAAAAACAGGGTGGAACAATTGATCGATGGCCAAAAGGTCTATTCGACACTTGCTGCAATAGGGGACAGATCCAATCAATTTTATGAAGATTTGTATAATCTTAAACTGTTGCCTAATTTAAAAGATATTCAAAATTATCTAGCCGATACTCAGATCCCAAAAGTCACAGCTCAAGATCTACTAACCTTAAATAGGATCATCTCGGTTGATGAAGTTAAATTCCAAATTTATAGACTTCCTATTAACAAAACTCCGGGCCCTGACGGCTTCACGAATATATATTATAAACAGATGCAGCCCTTATTAATTAATCCTTTAACAGATATGTTTAATCAAATAGCTTTAAATAAATCTTTTCCAACTGAATTACTACAGGCCAATATTATTCTGATATTGAAACCCGATAAAACCAGCCATAACCCTAGTAATTGTAGACCTATAGCTTTGATTAACGTGGACATGAAGATCTATGCGGCCATTATCGCTGATAGAATTAAGACTATTATCGCGACGCTGATCCACCCAGATCAGATAGGGTTTGTGCCGGGTAGGCAAGTGTCCAATAATATTAGGAGAATAATTGATACTTTGGACTGGGCCAATAGAAATAGGAAGCCCTTCCTGGCCCTGTCATTAGATGCTGAAAAAGCTTTCGACATGGTCGGGTGGGGCTATCTCAGCGAACTTCTTATTGCTTTCGGGTTCACTGGTTGGATACATGATGCCATTATGGCCCTATATTCCTCCCCCACTGCTAGAACGGTGGGTCCAAATATTACAGCAGGGTGGTTTGCACTCAAAAATGGTACACGACAAGGTTGTCCTCTTTCCCCCCTGCTGTATATTTTGTCTATTGAGCCTTTGGCAATCAATATTAGGAACAACCCCCTAATCCAAGGTGTCCAAACAAACTTGATGGATATCAAGATATCACTATACGCGGATGACGCGTTACTTACCCTTACATCTCCAGAGTCTTCTTTAAAATCTCTAATGACCGAAATTAATAGGTATTCCAATATTTCAAACTTTAAATTAAATATAACTAAAACCACAGTAATGTTTTTGAATTTGAACAACGATCTGGTAAATACCTTAACCCACTCCTATAAATTTATATGGACAGACTCAGAATTAAATTATCTAGGACTATTTATAACCGCCAATGTGACAGGCATAATGGAGAGGAATATAATGTTTTTCATGAGAAATATGAATCTCAAACTTAAAAGATGGAAAAATTTAGAAACCTCCTGGCATGGTAAAATAAATATTATTAATTCGTACATTTTGCCTAAATGGCTATATATGTTCTCTATGATTCCACTTAAAGTCCCGGGGCCTTGGTTGGCTATGATTCAATCCAGTTTCAATAATTTTATCTGGAATAATAAAAAACCCAGAATTGCTCAAAAGATCTTAACTAAAAAACTGTCCAACGGTGGTTTAAATTTTCCTAGTATTACCTATAGCTATTATGCAAATATTATTAGACATATCTATCTCCTTCAGGACCCTGTGCAGGTCTCTGAACCATGGTATATTTTAGAGTCCGAAATGGCTCAAACAGACACATTGCAACTTTCGATGTGGACAGTCACAAACAACTCTTTAATGAACTCGTTTAAGAATTCAATGATATTATTTCAAATTTTAGAAGAGTGGATAACAATTAAGAAAAAATTAGGCCTAAGTAATAAGATACCCAAGACATGTACATTAGATATACTGCAAATCCTTATAAAAGATTTTTCTTTAAAGAACTGGGCTAACGCTGATAAAATTAAGCTACTACAAATTATGCATGGCGATAATATTCTGTCATTTCAGACCATAAATGATATTTTTCATATTCCATCCAGAGAAATTTTCACTTATTTGCGGATAAAAAACTTCCTACACAAAAACGTGATCAAATCGACTTCTATTTTTGCGAAAAACCTGGAAGTTATGTTTAAGTCTCAATCTATTAAAAAGAGCATGTCTGTTGCATCATCAATGCTGGAAGCCCTTAAGGAGTCGCCTTATAGTTTGATTAAGACGTGGGAATTAGATTTGAAATTGCAAATTTCGATAGATGACTGGAACTCCTCTTTAACCTGGGTGAATAAACATATGCATTGCTTGAATCTGTCAGAATGCCACTTTAAAGTCCTCTATAGATGGTATTATACTCCTGCTAGATTAGCTAAAATGTTTCACTCTGCCGATCCAACTTGTTGGAGATGCGGAAGTCATCTAGGCACCTATATACACATTTGGTGGTCATGTCCAGTTGTTAAAGCTCTTTGGTCCTGGGCCTTTAATATTTTTGCATCTATGACTGTAAATAGAATTCCGGAGAATGCTGCTTCGGCTCTTTTACATCTGAATTTGTCTTTTGATTCTCAAAAAGAGATCTGTTTTGCCATTCATTGTTTAGTTGCTGCTAAAATTATTATTGCGAGAAATTGGAAAGTATCCAAGTCGTTTAACAAACGACTACTGATAGATCAAGTAAGGTACCAAATATCAATGGAACATGAGATGATCAACAATACGACTTTTACTTCTAGGAAAAACAATTGGTATTGTGAATGGTTAGATAAATACAGCTTACTATTTGGATAGCTATCCCATAGATGGTTATTTTCCAATTTAATCTATACGGGACACATAGACACCTGTATAAATAGAGAAAGACCTGTCAAACTGAAAATAGAAGTTAATAACCCCAGTACAGGTGGAAGAGAATATATTTGATTATGCGCTCTGAGTTTGGTGGATTTTTTTTTTTTGTGTCCTATTGTTGTTTTTTTTTGTATGTTAGTATTGATATGCTGGATTATAAGTGAATATGCGACCACTATTTATGTCAGGATCGGGACAGGGATCCAACACGCAGAGTACGAACAGGAGAGATGTACGTATACCGGACCTTAGAATGGCCGGACTAACGTAAGGAAAAAGCAAAGAATGGTCAGAGACAAGCCGAGGTCGAGGGAACGAGAGAACAGGTAAGCGAGAGACAAGTCGAGGTCAAAGGACACGAGAGGTAAACAGGAACGATAGTACAAGCCGAGTCAAAACCAAATAGAACAATAGACATAAGAGCACTGAGGAACCAGACAAGCTAGAACCACGACAGGGCAATGAACCATTACACACATCCCTCTTTTATACCCTGGTTCTTTAATTGATGACTCCGCCCTTGCCGAGCCCTGATTCGTTGTTCCGAACTAGATTGACAGGTCGGGATGTGATTGCCGTCATGACGTCGGCTCCTGAGCGTCGTGTCATAAAAGGAAGTGGGGCTATCGCGGCCGGCGTGAGAATGACTATGAGAGCTGTGAGGATTGGATGAATCAGCCCCCCTGAGAGAACGGCCGTCGGGAAGTCTAACCTCCTCAGAGGTAGAGACTTCAGGTACCCTGACAGTACCCCCCCCCCCTCAGAAACGCCCACCGGGCGGAAGGAACCGGGGCGAGACGGAAAGCGAGCATGAAAAGCCCTGAGGAGGCGAGGAGCATGCACATCTTCCTGGACCACCCAAGACCTTTCCTCAGGACCATATCCTTTCCAGTCAACAAGATATTGCACCCTCCCCCGAGAAATCCGAGAATCGAGGATGGAATTGATCTCATACTCCTCCTGACCCTCAACCTGGACAGAACGAGGGGAAGGCACAGTGGCGGAAAATCTGTTAAACACCAAAGGCTTCAATAAAGAAACATGAAAGGAGTTCGGGATGCATAAGGCAGGCGGAAGAGCCAGACGATATGCAACAGGATTTATACGAGACAGAACCCTGTAAGGGCCTATGTAACGAGGAGCAAATTTCATGGAAGGAACTTTCAAGCGGATGTTTCTGGTACTCAACCATACCCTATCACCCTGAGAGAACACAGGAGCCACCCTTCTGCGTTTGTCAGCGTGTCGTTTGGACACCATGGAATTATGAATAAGGATTTGTCGAGTCTGGTCCCACAACTTTCTCAGATTGGCAACATGAATATCAACCGACGGTATCCCCTGGGAGGGGGAGGCCGACGGAAGAACGGAAGGATGAAAGCCATAATTCATGAAAAAGGGGCTAGAACGAGTAGAATCGCAAACACTGTTGTTGTGCGCAAACTCCGCCCAAGGAATCAGACCGACCCAATCGTCCTGGTGTTCAGAAACAAAACAACGCAAGAACTGTTCAACCTTTTGGTTGGTGCGTTCGGCAGCCCCATTGGACTAGGGATGATAGGCAGAGGAAAAATTTAATTTGATACCAAGCTGAGAACAGAAGGATCTCCAAAACCGGGAAACAAATTGGGAACCTCTATCAGAAACGATTTCAGAAGGAATCCCATGTAAACGAAAAATCTCCCTCGCGAAAATTTCAGCCAATTCGGGAGAAGAGGGCAATTTGAGCAGAGGTACAAAATGAGCCATTTTGGTAAACCTGTCAATTACTGTGAGGATAACCATATGTTTTTTAGAAACCGGTAAATCAACGATGAAGTCCATAGCCAGACAAGACCATGGTTTCTCATGAATTTCTAGGGGGTGCAAAAGCCCACATGGAAGCGTATGAGGTTGTTTAGTCCTCATACAGACATCACATGCCCCGACGAATTCCTTAAGATCCTTACGTAACGAAGGCCACCAGAAATCTTTAGAAATCAGAGAACATGACTTGCGTATGCCAGGATGTCCGGCAAATTTACTGTTATGAAAACACTGCATAAGTTCCAGTTGGAGTTTAGGAGGAACGAAGTAACGGTCCCCTGCAATAGGTCCGGGTGCCAGATGTTGTAACTTCTTGATCTCATCCAGCAACGGAGAGTGAATCTTGATGCTAGTGCTGGCAATAATATTACGCTTGGGAACTATAGAAGAAAAAAAACATATCAGGCATAGTAGAAGGTTCATGTTGGCGGGACAATGCATCAGCCTTAGAATTCTTAGAACCAGGTCTATAAGTGAGCACATAGTTGAAATGAGTAAGGAACAAAGACCAACGAGCCTGCCTGGCAGACAATCGCTTGGCTTCCCCTATATATGACAAATTCTTGTGATCCGTCAAAATAATAACCGGGTGTAAAGTCCCTTCCAACAAATGTCTCCACTCCTTTAAAGCCATAATTACCGCTAACAGTTCCCTGTCACCAATATCATACCTGCTCTCAGGCCCAGACAATTTCCTGGAAAAAAAAACACATGGATGCAGTGGTTTATTCAAACTTAACCTTTGGGACAGAATAGCGCCTACACCTGTCTCTGAGGCGTCTACCTCGAGTAAGAAAGGCAAAGATGTGTCTGGATGAACTAATATCGGTGCTGAGGCAAACTGTTCCTTGAGAGTACTGAAAGCAACAAGCGCCTCCGGAAACCATGTCTTAGTATCAGCACCCTGTTTAGTCATGTTGGTAATAGGAGCAATAATAGAAGAGTACCCCTTAATGAAGCGCCTATAGTAATTTGAGAATCCGATAAACCTCTGAATGGCCTTGAGTCCCTTGGGCAATGGCCAATCCAAGATAGATTGGAGTTTAACAGGGTCCATCTTAAACCCCTCTCCAGAAATAACGTAACCAAGAAAGTTTACCTGAGATTGGTCAAAGCTACACTTCTCCAATTTGCAGTACAACCCATGCTGTAGGAGTTTATGCAATACCCTTATGACTTGTTTGTGATGAATCTCAGGTTCTTTAGAGTGTATTAGTATATCATCCAAATAAACTATAACACATTCATGTTGAAATTCCCTAAGGACCTCATTAATCAAGTCCTGGAATACAGCAGGGGCATTGCAAAGCCCGAAGGGCATTACCGTGTACTCATAGTGGCCATACCGGGTATTGAAAGCCGTTTTCCATTCATCACCCTGCTGAACTCTCACCAAGTTATAAGCACCCCTCAGATCTAACTTGGTAAAAATCTTAGAACCTTTCAGGCGATCAAATAGTTCAGTAATTAGGGGAATCTGATAAGCATTTCTGATTGTTATCTTGTTCAAGCCCCGATAATCAATGCAAGGCCGTAGTGTGCCATCTTTTTTATCTACAAAAAAGAAACCGGCTCCGGCTGGAGAAGAGGATCTCCTAATAAAGCCTTTGTCTAGATTCTCCTGAATGTACTCCTCTAAGACTAAGTTCTCCTTAGTGGATAGAGGATATACATTGCCCCTCGGAGGCATAGTACCAGGTAGGAGATTAATCTTACAATTAAAGGACCTGTGTGGGGGTAAAGTATCAGCCTTCCTCTTATCAAAGACTGCCTTTAAATCCTGGTACTGGGAAGGTATCTGTAAATCTGTGGGCTTGTTAGAGTTACTAGGTGTGTCCACTACGCACAATGGTGAGACTTTCTGTACACAACCTTTCTGGCAACCCTGACCCCAAGAGACTTTCACCTTGTTCCCAATCAATAGTAGGGTTATGCTTTTTAAGCCAGGGATACCCCAAAACTATAGGAACTGAAGGGGATGAGATAAGCATGAGAGAAATCTCTTCCTCGTGTAAAATACCAATGGTTAACTTAACTGGTAAGGTTTCACGAGAAATAACAGGATCTGATAAAGGTCTACCATCTATGGCCTCAACGGCCAAGGGAGTCTCCTTTAACTGAGATGGGATAGAGTGGTTCTTGACAAAGGTTTGATCAATAAAGCTTTCAGCTGCTCCGGAATCTATTAATGCCATAGCTTTAAGTACTCCCTTTTCCCAAGTTAAAGAAACCTGTAATAGTAACCTATGATCCCTGTAATCATATGTAGAGGACAAAATAGAAACACCCAAGGCCTGTCCTCTGGAGAAACTTAGGTGCAAGCGTTTCCCGGACGGTTAGGGCAATTTAGGCGTAGGTGACCTCCTACTCCACAATACATACACCGACCCTCCCTTCTCCTATATTGTCTTTCATTCTCTGAAAGGTGAGTGTTACCAATCTGCATAGGTTCTGGGAGAGCTAGAATAGTAGATTCAGAATTCTGAAATGCGGGAGTTAGTCTTAAGGAAGGTCTATAACCATTATCACGAGTGTTCTGCCTCTGTCTCATGCGTTCATCTATACGAGAAATAAATGAAATTAATTCCTCTAAATTTTCAGGAAGATCCCTTGTGGCAACCTCGTCTAAGATCGCATCTGATAATCCATTCATAAATACGTCCATATAGGCTTGTTCATTCCACTTGACCTCTGCTGCCAAGGATCTGAACTCTAGCGCATAATCCACAAGGGTTAGACTATGCTGTCTAAGACATAATAGTAATCTAGCTGCACTGGCCTTTCTCCCTGGGGGATCAAAAGTCCTCCTAAAAGTAGTAATAAACGCATTATAGTTATAGACTACTGGATTATCATTTTCCCACAAAGGGTTAGCCCATCTAAGAGCTTTGTCAATGAGTAGCGAGATTATGAATCCAACCTTCGCCCTGTCAGTAGGGTAGGCGCGGGGTTGTAATTCAAAATGAATTCCTATCTGGTTTAGAAAACCTCGACAGGTATCCGGAGAACCGCCATACCGTAAAGGGGAAGTAACACGGGAAGAAGTTCCCACTGTGGTTACCTCTAGGCCTGTGTTAGCAAGAGAGATGGATGGAGTACGCATCTCCTCTGCTTGATTACTCGGATGGGATAGTAATGCTTGCAGCGCTAGGGCCATTTGGTCCATTCTATGGTCCATGGCTTCAAACCTCGAGTCAGGAGAACCAAGCTGAGCGTTTGTACCTGCAGGATCCATGGCCCTGTCGTAATGTCAGGATCGGGACAGGGATCCAACACGCAGAGTACGAACAGGAGAGATGTACGTATACCGGACCTTAGAATGGCCGGACTAACGTAAGGAGAAAGCAAAGAATGGTCAGAGACAAGCCGAGGTCGAGGGAACGAGAGAACAGGTAAGCGAGAGACAAGTCGAGGTCAAAGGACACGAGAGGTAAACAGGAACGATAGTACAAGCCGAGTCAAAACCAAATAGAACAATAGACATAAGAGCACTGAGGAACCAGACAAGCTAGAACCACGACAAGGCAATGAACCATTACACACATCCCTCTTTTATACCCTGGTTCTTTAATTGTTGACTCCGCCCTTGCCGAGCCCTGATTCGTTGTTCCGAACTAGATTGACAGGTCGGGATGTGATTGCCGTCATGACGTCGGCTCCTGAGCGTCGTGTCATAAAAGGAAGCGGGGATATCGCGGCCGGCGTGAGAATGACTATGAGAGCTGTGAGGATTGGATGAATCAGCCCCCCTGAGAGAACGGCCGTCGGGAAGTCTAACCTCCTCAGAGGTAGAGACTTCAGGTACCCTGACAATTTATGAGTATGTGTTATGCCTTTTAAATATAAAAGAACTATGTATCTGATAGATGTGCATATACGCTGCTAAGTATTAATTCCCGCATATTTGTTGTATGTCAAAAAAATTATGAAAATATTTTCTAATAAAGATCTATTAAAAAAAAAAAAATCCTACAGCGAAGAGCTTTATATTGTGAGAATCACAAGACCCAGACCTACATTTTGATGCATAGTATGTCTCTGCAATATTAACAATGAAGTCGCAGTTTAGAAATTGCCCTTCAAATGTGAGCTTTGCAGAGTGGAGTTTCAATGAATGTCAATTGACGGCGTGAGTTGCAAACAAATGGTCATATTGTGAAAACTATCAGGACTATGGCTTAGCTGTGGACATTTTTAGTGGCAGCAGGGATAGCTGAACGTTTTGATATACGATTTGTGTAGGTGGGCCTGAAAATAAGGGAGTGGTGGCAGTTTAGAAATCATGTCCTGATTTTTCAGCTTTTGCCAGCTCCCACTTTAGCTTTGCCATTCATTCCTATGGGACAAATTTTGCCACAAGAACGACGACATTCCGTGAACCATTCGGCGAAACGTACCACAAAGTAATAGCAATCCGATCGGGAACAATCTGCACGTTTTGCTATATTTTTGTCTATGTAGTGTAAAAACTGTGGGAGGAGTTAGGGTGGCAAACTTGGCTATAATAAGAATAAGAATATATATGTGAGATAACAGTAAGTGGTCTTGCTATGCAAGAACACTTAACTAGAAAAGCTATAATTTCTGGGGAAATTGTGTGAAGTGTTCTTGCCTCCACCAGTAGTCTACAACTGGAGTGGGCGGAGTAACTGTTATTATTTATTTATATAGCACATTTAATTGCAACGTTGTTGCCCAAGGTGCTTCACAGTTACATTAAAACATACAGTTATAAAAACATTAGCAGGTGCAAAAGGCTTTGTCTATGACATCACTTGCTGCTGCAGCCTTGCACAGGTCAGAGTATTTTGTTGGTTTCCATCTTCAAACGGTCGTATTTTAAAAACTATAAATCCTACAACGAAGAGCTTTATATTGTGAGAATCACAAGACCCAGACCTACATTTTGATGTATAGTATGTCTCTGAGATATTAACAATGAAGGCACAGTCGCAGTTGAGAAATTGCCCTTCAAATGTGAGCTTTGCAGAGTGGAGTTTCAATGCATGTCAATGGACTGCGTGAGTTGCAAACAAATGGTCATATTGCGAAAACTATAAGGACTATGGCTTAGCTGTCGACATTTTTAGTGGCAGCAGGGATAGCCGAACGTTTTGATATAAGATTTTTGTAGGTGGGCCTGAAAATGAGGGAGTGGTGGCAGTTTAGAAATCATGTCCTGATTTTTCAGCTTTTGCCAGCTCCCACTCTCAGGGCCGGTGCAAGGATTTTTGCCGCCCTAGGCAAAAAAAAATTTGCCGCCCCCCCCATATGTCCAGCCCACCATCAGGGCCGGTGCAAGGATTTTTGCCGCCCTAGGCAAAAACAGTTTTGCCGCCCCCCCCATATGTCCTGCCCACCATGTGACATCACAATGCCCCGCCCATATGCTCTGCCATATGGGCCAACGCCAGTCTTCACAAAGTGTCTTTTATCTGAAAAGACAGTGTGTTTACATTAAAAAGCCTACAGGCAGAGGCTATAGACACCAGAACCACTACATTATGCTGTAGTGCTTCTGGTGACTATAGTATCCATTTAATGTGCGGTAAATTAGAGATTAGTGCCACTAAGAATATATTGGATTGCCTACTTACCACCAGATGAGGACAAGAGGCTGATGATGGGCTCAGTCTGGCTCCACAGGTCTGGTGTAGAAGAGGCTCTCTGGAGACTGTTTTTAACAGTGCTCACAACAATTAACGAACAGGAAGCAGCTCAATTTTTTAGGGCCCCTTACACAGCTCAAGGTCTGGGCCCCCAGGGGGCATACGCCTACAATGCCCACCCATAAATCCACCTACATGGCCCATCCATGAGTTGGGGATTTTTTATGTGTGCAATTTGTGTAAGGGATGTAGTGTGTTTATATGGGATGTAGTGTGTGTTTGCGTGTAAGGAATGCATTGTGTGTGTGTGTGTGTGTGTGTGTGTGTGTGTGTAAGGGGTGCAAGGTTTGTTTCTGTGTATGTAATTGAATGCAGTGTGTGTCTGTAAGGGGTGCATTAATTATGTAAGAGAACGTAAGGGATGTATTGTGTGTGATTAGGAATGCATTGTATGTTTCTGTGTGTGTGTGTGTCTCACTTAGTGCTCTCCCTTGGCCCCCTGTCCCTCTGCAGTCCCCCCTTGGTGGTCTTCGCACTCCCCTCTCCCCCCTTAGTGGTCCTCCCTCTCTCAAACCCCTTAGTAGACCTTCCCCTACTCCCACCACCCCCTTAGTGGTAATCCCCCCCCCTTAGTGGTAATCCCCCCCCCCCCTTAGTGGTCCTTACCCTCCTTCCCTCTCCTTAGTAGTCCTCCCTCCTTACCCCTCTTTGGTGGTCCTTCCCCTCCTTAGTGGTCCTCCCTCTCCCAAACACCTAGTGGACCTCCCCTCCTCCTCCCTCAGTGGTCCTTACCTTCCCACCCCTGTTCCCCCTGTGTTCCTTCACCCCCCTCCCCCAGTGGTCCTGACTAACCCCTCCCCTAGTGGTCCTTACCCTCCCCTCCCCTCCCCTAGTGGTCCTTCCTCCCTCCTCCCCTCCCGTAGTAGTCCTTACCCTCCCTCCCCTCCCCTAGTGGTCCTTCCTCCCCCTCCTCTAGTGGTCCTTACTCTCCCCTCCCCTAGTGGTCCTTACCCCCCCCAGTGGTTCTTACCCCCCTGGTCCTTACCCACCCCCAGGGGTCCTTATCCACCCCCTCCCTCCCCTAGTGGTCCTTATCCCCCCCTCTCCCTCCCTCCCCTAGTGGTCCTTATCCTCCCTCCCCTCCGCTAGTGGTCCTTACCCCCCCAGTGGTCCTTACCCACCCCAGTGGTCCTTATTCACCCCCTCCCTCCCCTAGTGGTCCTTATCCCCCCTCTCCCTCCCTCCCCTAGTGGTCCTTATCCTCCCTCCCCTAGTGGTCCTTACCCCCCTAGTGGTCCTTACGCCCCCTGGTCCTTACCCACCCCCAGTGGTCCTTATCCCCCCCTCTCCCTCCCTCCCCTAGTGGTCCTTATCCTCCCTCCCCTCCCCTAGTGGTCCTTACCCCCCCTGGTCCTTACCCCCCCAGTGGTCCTTATCCCCCCTCTCCCTCCCTCCCCTAGTGGTCCGTTATTCCCTCCCCTCCCCTAGTGGTCCGTTATTCCCCCCCCCCGTGGTCCGTTATTCCCCCCCCCCCTCGTGGTCCGTTATTCCCCCCCCTCGTGGTCCGTTATTCCCCCCCCTCGTGGTCCGTTATTCCCCCCCCACCCCCCCTCCCCTAGTGGTCCGTTATTCCCCACCCCCCATCCCATAGTGGTCCGTTATTCCCCCCCCCACCCCCCCTCCCATAGTGGTCCGTTATTCCCCCCCCCACCCCTCCCATAGTGGTCCTTACCCTCCCCTCCTGCCCATGTAGTGTGGCCGGGCGGCGCGGAACCCGGGACAGGAACCTCTGTTTCCTGTACCCGGCCGCCGGGGGACTGACAGGAAGTGCTCACTCAGTGAGCGCTTCCCTTCAGTCCGCCGGCGGCCGGGTACAGGAAACAGAGGTTCCTGTCCCGGGTTCCGCGCCGCCCGGCCACGCTACATGGAGAGACCGGCAGGAGGGAGCGCTCTGCGCTTCCCTCCTGCCGGTCACTGAAACCTGGCCGCCCTCCATGCAGCAGTGCTGCGCCGCCTGGGGCTTGTTAAAGCGCTCAGGCGGCGCAGCATGAGGAGGTGCACCGGGGACAGGGATCCGGCGCCCCCTGGTAAGTTGCGCCCTAGGCGGCTGCCTAGGTCGCCTTACAGGTGGCGCCGGCCCTGCCCACCATGTGACATCACAATGCCCCGCCCATATGCTCTGCCATATGGGCCAACGCCAGTCTTCACAAAGTGTCTTATCTGAAAAGACAGTGTGTTTACATTAAAAAGCCTACAGGCACAGGCTATAGACACCAGAACCACTACATTATGCTGTAGTGCTTCTGGTGACTATAGTATCCATTTAATGTGAGGTAAATTAGAGATTAGTGCCACTAATAATATATTGGATTGCCTACTTACCACCAGATGAGGACAAGAGGCTGATGATGGGCTCAGTCTGGCTCCACAGGTCTGGTGTAGAAGAGGCTCTCTGGAGACTGTTTTTAACAGTGCTCACAACAATTAACGAACAGGAAGCAGCTCCATTTTTTAGGGTCCCTTACACAGCTCAAGGTCTGGGCCCCCAGGGGGCATACGCCTACAATGCCCACCCATAAATCCACCTACATGGCCCATCCATGAGTTGGGGATGTTTTATGTGTGCAATTTGTGTAAGGGATGTAGTGTGTTTATATGGGATGTAGTGTGTGTTTGCGTGTAAGGAATGCATTGTATGTTTCTGTGTGTGTGTGTGTGTGTGTGTGTGAGTAGGAATGCATTGTATGTAATTGAATGCAGTGTGTGTCTGTAAGGGGTGCATTAATTATGTAAGAGAACGTAAGGGATGCATTGTGTGTTTCGGGTGTGTCTGTGTGTGAGTAGGAATGCATTGTATGTTTCTGTGTGGGGGGGGTGCATTGTGTATGTGTGTAGTGTAAAAGACAGGGTTTGTGGGGTAGGATAGAGACTGGGAGGGGAACAGCTCTCTCTTTTTTTAAAAAAAATTCATAGTGCTCTCCCCTCAATTATTGATTTCCCCTTCCCTTCTGTCCCTCCGTGTTCTCCCCTTCTGTCACATAGTGCTCTCCCTTGGCCCCCTGTCCCTCTGCAGTCCCCCTTGGTGGTCTTCTCACTCCCCCCTCCTTAGTGGTCCTCCCTCTCCCAAACCCCTTAGTGGTCCTCCCTCTCCCAAACCCCTTAGTAGACCTTGCCCTACTCCCCCCACCCCTTAGTGGTAATCACCCTCCTCCCCTCTCCTTAGTCGTCCTCCCTCCTTACCCCCCTTTGGTGGTCCTTATCCCCCCTCCCCTAGTGGTCCTTATCCCCCCTCCCCTAGTGGTCCTTATCCCCCCTCCCCTAGTGGTCCTTATCCCCCCTCCCCTAGTGGTCCTTATCCCCCCAACCTCCCATAGTGGTCCTTATCCCCCCCAACCTCCCCTAGTGGTCCTTATCCCCCCTCCCTCCCTCCCCTAGTGGTCCTTATCCCCACTTCCCTCCCATAGGGGTCCTTATCCCCCCTCCCTCCCATAGTGGTCCTTATCCCCCCCAACCTCCCATAGTGGTCCTTATCCCCCCTCCCCTAGTGGTCCTTATCCCCCCCAACCTCCCATAGTGGTCCTTATCCCCCCTCCCTCACTGCCCTAGTGGTCCTTACCCCCCCTCCCTCCCATTGTGGTCCTTATCCCCCCCCTCCCTCCCATAGTGGTCCTTATCCCCTCCCCCTCCCTCCCATAGTGGTCCGTATCCCCCCCTCCCTCCCATAGTGGTCCTTATCCCCCCCTCCCTCCCATAGTGGTCCTTATCCCCCCCCTCCCTCCCATAGTGGTCCTTATCCCCCCCTCCCTCCCATAGTGGTCCTTATCCCCCCCTCCCTCCCATAGTGGTCCTTATCCCCCCCTCCCTCCCATAGTGGTCCTTATCCCCCCCTCCCTCCCATAGTGGTCCTTATCCCCCCCTCCCTCCCATAGTGGTCCTTATCCCCCCCTCCCTCCCATAGTGGTCCTTATCCCCCCCTCCCTCCCATAGTGGTCCTTATCCCCCCCTCCCTCCCATAGTGGTCCTTATCCCCCCCTCCCTCCCATAGTGGTCCTTATCCCCCCTCCCTCCCATAGTGGTCCTTATCCCCCCTCCCTCCCATAGCGGTCCTTATCCCCCCCTCCCTCCCATAGTGGTCCTTATCCCCCCCTCCCTCCACTAGTGGTCCTTATCCCCCCCTCCCTCCCATAGTGGTCCTTATCCCCCCCCTCCCTCCCATAGTGGTCCTTATCCCCCCCTCCCTCCCATAGTGGTCCTTATCCCCCCCTCCCTCCCATAGTGGTCCTTATCCCCCCCTCCCTCCCATAGTGGTCCTTTCCCCCCCCCTCCCTCCCATAGTGGTCCTTATCCCCCCCTCCCTCCCATAGTGGTCCTTATCCCCCCCCTCCCTCCCATAGTGGTCCTTATCCCCCCTCCCTCCCATAGTGGTCCTTATCCCCCCCTCCCTCCCATAGTGGTCCTTATCCCCCCTCCCTCCCATAGTGGTCCTTATCCCCCCCTCCCTCCCATAATGGTCCTTATCCCCCCCTCCCTCCCATAGTGGTCCTTATCCCCCCCTCCCTCCCATAGTGGTCCTTATCCCCCCCTCCCTCCCATAGTGGTCCTTATCCCCCCTCCCTCCCATAGTGGTCCTTATCCCCCCCTCCCTCCCATAGTGGTCCTTATCCCCCCTCCCTCCCATAGTGGTCCTTATCCCCCCCCTCCCTCCCATAGTGGTCCTTATCCCCCCCCTCCCTCCCATAGTGGTCCTTATCCCCCCCCTCCCTCCCCTAGTGGTCCTTATCCCCCCTCCCTCCCTCCCCTAGTGGTCCTTATCCCCACTTCCCTCCCATAGGGGTCCTTATCCCCCCTCCCTCCCATAGTGGTCCTTATCCCCCCCAACCTCCCATAGTGGTCCTTATCCCCCCTCCCCTAGTGGTCCTTATCCCCCCCAACCTCCCATAGTGGTCCTTATCCCCCCTCCCTCACTGCCCTAGTGGTCCTTACCCCCCCTCCCTCCCATTGTGGTCCTTATCCCCCCCCTCCCTCCCATAGTGGTCCTTATCCCCCCCCTCCCTCCCATAGTGGTCCTTATCCCCCCTCCCTCCCATAGTGGTCCTTATCCCCCCCTCCCTCCCATAGTGGTCCTTATCCCCCCCCTCCCTCCCATAGTGGTCCTTATCCCCCCCTCCCTCCCATAGTGGTCCTTATCCCCCCCTCCCTCCCATAGTGGTCCTTATCCCCCCCTCCCTCCCATAGTGGTCCTTATCCCCCCCCCTCCCTCCCATAGTGGTCCTTATCCCCCCCCTCCCTCCCATAGTGGTCCTTATCCCCCCCTCCCTCCCATAGTGGTCCTTATCCCCCCCTCCCTCCCATAGTGGTCCTTATCCCCCCCTCCCTCCCATAGTGGTCCTTATCCCCCCTCCCTCCCATAGTGGTCCTTATCCCCCCCTCCCTCCCATAGCGGTCCTTATCCCCCCCTCCCTCCCATAGTGGTCCTTATCCCCCCCTCCCTCCCATAGTGGTCCTTATCCCCCCCTCCCTCCCATAGTGGTCCTTATCCCCCCCTCCCTCCCATAGTGGTCCTTATCCCCCCCTCCCTCCCATAGTGGTCCTTATCCCCCCCTCCCTCCCATAGTGGTCCTTATCCCCCCCTCCCTCCCATAGTGGTCCTTATCCCCCCCTCCCTCCCATAGTGGTCCTTATCCCCCCCCTCCCTCCCATAGTGGTCCTTATCCCCCCCCTCCCTCCCATAGTGGTCCTTATCCCCCCCTCCCTCCCATAGTGGTCCTTATCCCCCCCCTCCCTCCCATAGTGGTCCTTATCCCCCCTCCCTCCCATAGTGGTCCTTATCCCCCCCTCCCTCCCATAGTGGTCCTTATCCCCCCCTCCCTCCCATAGTGGTCCTTATCCCCCCCTCCCTCCCATAATGGTCCTTATCCCCCCCTCCCTCCCATAGTGGTCCTTATCCCCCCCTCCCTCCCATAGTGGTCCTTATCCCCCCCTCCCTCCCATAGTGGTCCTTATCCCCCCCTCCCTCCCATAGTGGTCCTTATCCCCCCCTCCCTCCCATAGTGGTCCTTATCCCCCCTCCCTCCCATAGTGGTCCTTATCCCCCCCCTCCCTCCCATAGTGGTCCTTATCCCCCCCCTCCCTCCCATAGTGGTCCTTATCCCCCCCCTCCCTCCCATAGTGGTCCTTATCCCCCCCCTCCCTCCCATAGTGGTCCTTATCCCCCCCTCCCTCCCATAGTGGTCCTTATCCCCCCCATCACTCCCCTAGTGGTCCTTATACCCCACAACCCCCTTAGTGGTCCTTATACCCCACAACCCCCTTAGTGGTCCTTACAACCCCCCCCCCCCTTCTTAGTGGTACTTACAACCCCCCCCCTTCTTAGTGGTACTTACAACCCCCCCCCCTTAGTGGTCCTTACAACCCCCCTTCTTAGTGGTCCTTACAACCCCTCCCCCTTAGTGGTCCTTACAACCCCCCCCCTTAGTGGTCCTTACAAACCCCCCCCCTTCTTAGTGGTCCTTACAAACCCCCCCCCCCCTTCTTAGTGGTCCTTACAACCCCCCCCCTTAGTGGTCCTTACAAACCCCCCCCCCCCTTAGTGGTCCTTACAACCCCCCCCCCCTTAGTGGTCCTTACCCTCCCCTCCTGCCCACGTAGCGTGGCCGGGCGGCGCGGAACGCGGGACAGGAACCTCTGTTTCCTGTACCCGGCCGCCGGCGGAATGACCGGAAATGCTCACTCAGTGAGCACTTCCTGTCATTCCGCCGGCGGCCGGGTACAGGAAACAAAGGTTCCTGTCCCGCATTCCGCGCCGCCCGGCCACGCTACATGGAGAGACCGGCAGGAGGGAGCGCTCTGCGCTTCCCTCCTGCATGTCACTCAAACCCGGCCGCCCTCCGTGCAGCAGTGCTGCGCCACCTGGAGCTTGTTAAAGCGCTCAGGCGGCGCAGCATGAGGAGGCGCAGCGGGGACAGGGATCCGGCGCCCCCTAGTAAGTTGCGCCCTAGGCGGCTGCCTAGGTCGCCTTACAGGTGGCGCCGGCCCTGCCCACTCTAGCTTTGCCATTCATTCCTATGGGACAAATTTCGCCACAAGAACGACGATATTCCGTGAACCATTCGGCGAAACGTTCCACAAAGTAATAGCAATCCGATCGGGAACAATCTGCACATGTCTCTGAGATATTAACAATGAAGGCAGAGTCGCAGTTTAGAAATTGCCCTTCAAATGTGAGCTTTGCAGAGTGGAGTTTCAATGAATGTCAATGGACTGCGTGAGTTGCAAACAAATGGTTATATTGTGAAAACTATAAGGACTATGGCTTAGCTGTGGACATTTTTAGTGACAGCAGGGATAGCTGAACGTTTTGATATACGATTTGTGTAGATGGGCCTGAAAATGAAAATGAAGAAGTGGTGGCAGTTTAGAAATCATGTCCTGATTTTTCAGCTTTTGCCAGCTCCCACTCTAGCTTTGCCATTCATTCCTATGGGACAAATTTCGCCAGAAGAACGACGATATTCCGAGAACCATTCGGTGAAACGTTCCACAAAGTAATAGCAACGCGATCGGGAACAATCTGCACGTTTTGGTAAATTTTTGTCTATGTAGTGTAAAAACTGTGGGAGGAGTTAGGGTGGCAAATTTGGCTATAATAAGAATAAGAATAATAATAATAACTAGAAAAGCTACAATTTCGGGGGAAATTGTGTGAAGTGTTCTTGCCTCCACCAGTAGTCTACAACTGGAGTGGGCGCAGTAACTGTTATCATTTATATAGCACATTTAATTGCATCTTTGTTGCACAGTTACATTAAACCATACATTTATAAAAACTCTAGCAGGTGTACAAAAGGCTTTGTCTATGACATCACTTGCTGCTGCAGCCTTGCACAGGTCAGAGTATTTTGGCGGTTGCCATCTTCAAACGGTCGTATTTTAAAAACTATAAATCCTACAGTGAAGAGCTTTATATTGTGAGAATCACAAGACCCAGACCTACATTTTGATGTAATACTATGTCTCTGAGATATTAGCAAGGAAGGCACAGTCGCAGTTTAGATATTGCCCTTCAAATGTGAGCTTTGCAGAGTGGCGTTTCAATGAATGTCAATGGACTGCGTGAGTTGCAAACAAATGGTCATATTGCGAAAACAATCAGGACTATGGCTTAGCCGTGGACATTTTTAGTGGCAGCAGGGATAGCTGAACGTTTTGATATAAGATTTGTGTAGGTGGGCTTGAAAATGAGGGAGTAGTGGCAGTTTAGAAATCATGTCCTGATTTTTCAGCTTTTGCCAGCTCCCACTCTAGCTTTGCCATTCATTCCTATGGGACAAATTTCGCCACAAGAACGACGATATTACGAGAACCATTCAGCGAAATGTTCCACAAAGTAATAGCAACGCGATCGGGAACAATCTGCACGTTTTGGTAAATTTTTGTCTATGTAGTGTAAAAACTGTGGGAGGAGTTAGGGTGGCAAATTTGGCTATAATAAGAATAATAATAATAATATATATGTGAGATAACATTAAGTGGTCTTGCTATGCAAGAACACTTAATAATAATAATAATAATATATATGTGAGATAACATTAAGTGGTCTTGCTATGCAAGAACACTTAATAATAATATATATGTGAGATAACATTAAGTGGTCTTGCTATGCAAGAACACTTAATAATAATAATAATAATAATATATATGTGAGATAACATTAAGTGGTCTTGCTATGCAAGAACACTTAATAAGAATAATAATAATAATATATATGTGAGATAACATTAAGTGGTCTTGCTATGTAAGAACACTTAATATATATGTGAGATAACAGTAAGTGGTCTTGCTATGCAAGAATACTTAACTAGAAAAGCTACAATTTCTGGGGAAATTGTGAAGTGTTCTTGCCTCCACCAGTAGTCTACAACTGGAGTGGGCGGAGTAACTATTATTTATTTATATAGCACATTTAATTGCAATGTTGTTGCCCAAAGTGCTTCACAGTTACATTAAAACATACAGTTATAAAAACATTAGCAGGTGTAAAAGGCTTTGTCTATGACATCACTTGCTGCTGCAGCCTGGCACAGGTCAGAGTATTTTTGCGGTTGCCATCTTCAAACGGTCATATTTTTAAAACTATACATCCTACAGCAAAGAGCTTTATATTGTGAGAATCACAAGACCCATAACTACATTTTGATGTATAGTATGTCTCTGAGATGTTAACAATGAAATTGCCCTTCAAATGTGAGCTTTGCAGAGTGGAGTTTCAATGAATGTCAATGGGTGGCGTGAGTTGCAAACAAATGGTCATATTGTGAAAACTATCAGGACTATGGCTTAGCCGTGGATATTTTTAGTAGCAGCAGGGATAGCTGAACGTTTTGATATAAGATTTGTGTAGGTGGGCTTTAAAATGAGGGAGTGGTGGCAGTTTAGAAATCATGTCCTGATTTTTCAGCTTTTGCCAGCTCCCACTCTAGCTTTGCCATTCATTCCTATGGGACAAATTTCACCACAAGAACGACGATATTCCGAGAACCATTCGCCGAAACGTTCCACAAAGTAATAGTAATCCGATCGGGAACAATCTGCACGTTTTGGTATATTTTTGTCTATGTAGTGTAAAAACTGTGGGAGGAGTTAGGGTGGCAAATTTGGCTATAATAATAATAATAATAATATATATGTGAGATAACAGTAAGTGGTCTTGCTTTGCAAGAACACAACTAGAAAAGCTACAATTTCTGGGGAAATTGTGTGAAGTGTTCTTGCCTCCACCAGTAGTCTACAACTAGAGTGGGCGGAGTAACTGTTATTATTTATTTATATAGCACATTTAATTGCAATGTTGTTGCCCAAAGTGCTTCACAGTTACATTAAAACATACAGTTATACAAACCATTAGCATGTGTACAAAAGGCCCTGTCTATGACATCACTTGCTGCTGCAGCCTTGCACAGGTCAGAGTATTTTGGCGGTTGCCATCTTCAAACGGTCGTATTTTAAAAACTATAAATCCTACAGTGAAGAGCTTTATATTGTGAGAATCACAAGACCCAGACCTACATTTACATGTATAGTATGTCTCTGCAATATTAAAATTGAAGGCACAGTCGCAGTTTAGAAATTGCCCTTCAAGTTTGAGCTGGCTAGAGTGGAGTTTCAATGAATGTCAATGGATGGCGTGAGTTGCAAACAAATGGTCATATTGTGAAAACTATCAGGACTATGGCTTAGCCGTGGACATTTTTAGTGGCCGCAGGGATAGCTGAACGTTTTGATATAAGATTTGTGTAGGTGGGCCTGAAAATGAGCGAGTGGTGGCAGTTTAGAAATCATGTCCTGATTTTTCAGCTTTTGCCAGCTCCCACTCTAGCTTTGCCATTCATTCCTATGGGACAAATTTCGCCAGAAGAACGACGATATTCCGAGAACCATTCGGTGAAACGTTCCACAAAGTAATAGCAATCCGATCGGGAACAATCTGCACGTTTTGGTATATTTTTGTCTATGTAGTGTAAAAACTGTGGGAGGAGTTAGGGTGGCAAATTTGGCTATAATAAGAATAATAATAATAATATATATGTGAGATAACATTAAGTGGTCTTGCTATGCAAGAACACTTAATAATATATATGTGAGATAACATTAAGTGGTCTTGCTATGCAAGAACACTTAATAACTAGAAAAGCTACAATTTCTGGGGAAATTGTGAAGTGTTCTTGCCTCCACCAGTAGTCTACAACTGGAGTGGGCGGAGTAACTGTTATTATTTATTTATATAGCACATTTAATTGCAACGTTGTTGCCCAAAGTGCTTCACAGTTACATTAAAACATACAGTTATAGAAACCATTAGCAGGTGCAAAAGGCCCTGTCTATGACATCACTTGCTGCTGCAGCCTTGCACAGGTCAGAGTATTTTTGCGGTTCCCATCTTCAAACGGTCGTATTTTAAAAACTATAAATCCTACAGTGAAGAGCTTTATATTGTGAGAATCACAAGACCCAGACCTACATTTTGATGTATAGTATGTCTCTGAGATATTAACAAGGAAGGCACAGTCGCAGTTTAGAAATTGCCCTTCAAATGTGAGCTTTGCAGAGTGGCGTTTCAATGAATGTCAATGGACTGCGTGAGTTGCAAACAAATGGTCATATTGCGAAAACAATCAGGACTATGGCTTAGCCGTGGACATTTTTAGTGGCAGCAGGGATAGCTGAACGTTTTGATATAAGATTTGTGTAGGTGGGCTTGAAAATGAGGGAGTAGTGGCAGTTTAGAGATCATGTCCTTATTTTTCAGCTTTTGCCAGCTCCCACTCTAGCTTTGCCATTCATTCCTATGGGACAAATTTTGCCACAAGAACGACGATATTCCGAGAACCATTCAGCGAAATGTTCCACAAAGTAATAGCAACGCGATCGGGAACAATCTGCACGTTTTGGTAAATTTTTGTCTATGTAGTGTAAAAACTGTGGGAGGAGTTAGGGTGGCAAATTTGGCTATAATAATAATAATAATATATATGTGAGATAACATTAAGTGGTCTTGCTATGCAAGAACACTTAATAATAATAATAACTAGAAAAGCTACAATTTCTGGGGAAATTGTGTGAAGTGTTCTTGCCTCCACCAGTAGTCTACAACTGGAGTGGGCGCAGTAACTGTTATCATTTATATAGCACATTTAATTGCATCTTTGTTGCACAGTTACATTAAACCATACATTTATAAAAACTCTAGCAGGTGTACAAAAGGCTTTGTCTATGACATCACTTGCTGCTGCAGCCTTGCACAGGTCAGAGTATTTTGGCGGTTGCCATCTTCAAACGGTCGTATTTTAAAAACTATAAATCCTACAGTGAAGAGCTTTATATTGTGAGAATCACAAGACCCAGACCTACATTTTGATGCATAGTATGTCTCTGAGATATTAACAATGAAGGCACAGTCGCAGTTTAGAAATTGCCCTTCAAATGTGAGCTTTGCAGAGTGGAGTTTCAATGAATGTCAATGGAAGGCGTGAGTTGCAAACAAATGGTCATATTGTGAAAACTATCAGGACTATGGCTTAGCCGTGGACATTTCTAGTGGCAGCAGGGATAGCTGAACGTTTTGATATAAGATTTGTGTAGGTGGGCCTGAAAATGAGCAAGTGGTGGCAGTTTAGAAATCATGTCCTGATTTTTCATCTTTTGCCAGGTCCCACTCTAGCTTTGCCATTCATTCCTATGGGACAAATTTCGCCACAAGAACGACGATATTCCGTGAACCATTCGGCGAAACGTTCCACAAAGTAATAGCAATCCGATCGGGAACAATCTGCACGTTTTGGTATATATTTGTCTATGTAGTGTAAAAACTGTGGGAGGAGTTAGGGTGGCAAATTTGGCTATAATAAGAATAATAACTAGAAAAGCTACAATTTCTGGGGAAATTGTGTGAAGTGTTCTTGCCTCCATCAGTAGTCTACAACTAGAGTGGGCGGAGTAACTGTTAGTATTTATTTATATAGCACATTTAATTGCAATGTTGTTGCCCAAAGTGCTTCACAGTTACATTAAAACATACAGTTATAAAAAATTAGCAGTTGTAAAAGGCTTTGTCTATGACATCACTTGCTGCTGCAGCCTTGCACAGGTCAGAGTATTTTGGCGGTTGCCATCTTCAAACGGTCGTATTTTAAAAACTATAATTCCTACAGTGAAGAGCTTTATATTGTGAGAATCACAAGACCCAGACCTACATTTTGATGTATAGTATGTCTCTGAGATATTAACAATGAAGGCACAGTCGCAGTTTAGAAATTGCCCTTCAAATGTGAGCTTTGCAGAGTGGAGTTTCAATGAATGTCAATGGACTGCGTGAGTTGCAAACAAATGGTCATATTGTGAAAACTATCAGGACTATGGCTTAGCCGTGGACATTTCTAGTGGCAGCAGGGATAGCTGAACGTTTTGATATAAGATTTGTGTAGGTGGGACTGAAAATGAGGGAGTGGTGGCAGTTTAGAAATCATGTCCTGATTTTTCAGCTTTTGCCAGCTCCCACTCTAGCTTTGCCATTCATTCCTATGGGACAAATTTCGCCACAAGAACGACGATATTCCGTGAACCATTCGGCGAAACGTTCCACAAAGTAATAGCAATCCGATCGGGAACAATCTGCACGTTTTGGTATATTTTTGTCTATGTAGTGTAAAAACTGTGGGAGGAGTTAGGGTGGCAAATTTGGCTATAATAAGAATAATAATAATAACTAGAAAAGCTACAATTTCTGGGGAAATTGTGTGAAGTGTTCTTGCCTCCATCAGTAGTCTACAACTAGAGTGGGCGGAGTAACTGTTAGTATTTATTTATATAGCACATTTAATTGCAATGTTGTTGCCCAAAGTGCTTCACAGTTACATTAAAACATACAGTTATAAAAAATTAGCAGTTGTAAAAGGCTTTGTCTATGACATCACTTGCTGCTGCAGCCTTGCACAGGTCAGAGTATTTTGGCGGTTGCCATCTTCAAACGGTCGTATTTTAAAAACTATAATTCCTACAGTGAAGAGCTTTATATTGTGAGAATCACAAGACCCAGACCTACATTTTGATGTATAGTATGTCTCTGAGATATTAACAATGAAGGCACAGTCGCAGTTTAGAAATTGCCCTTCAAATGTGAGCTTTGCAGAGTGGAGTTTCAATGAATGTCAATGGAAGGCGTGAGTTGCAAACAAATGGTCATATTGTGAAAACTATCAGGACTATGGCTTAGCCGTGGACATTTCTAGTGGCAGCAGGGATAGCTGAACGTTTTGATATAAGATTTGTGTAGGTGGGCCTGAAAATGAGGGAGTGGTGGCAGTTTAGAAATCATGTCCTGATTTTTCAGCTTTTGCCAGCTCCCACTCTAGCTTTGCCATTCATTCCTATGGGACAAATTTCACCACAAGAACGACGATATTCCGTGAACCATTCGGCGAAACGTTCCACAAAGTAATAGCAATCCGATCGGGAACAATCTGCACGTTTTGGTATATTTTTGTCTATGTAGTGTAAAAACTGTGGGAGGAGTTAGGGTGGCAAATTTGGCTATAATAAGAATAATAAGAATAATAATAATAATATATATGTGAGATAACATTAAGTGGTCTTGCTATGCAAGAACACTTAATAACTAGAAAAGCTAAAATTTCTGGGGAAATTGTGTGAAGTGTTCTTGCCTCCACCAGTAGTCTACAACTGGAGTGGGCGGAGTAACTGTTAGTATTTATTTATATAGCACATTTAATTGCAATGTTGTTGCCCAAAGTGCTTCACAGTTACTTTAAAACATACAGTTATAAAAAATTAGCAGGTGTAAAAGGCCCTGTCTATGACATCACTTGCTGCTGCAGCCTTGCACAGGTCAGAGTATTTTGGCGGTTGCCATCTTCAAACGGTCGTATTTTAAAAACTATAAATCCTACAGTGAAGAGCTTTATATTGTGAGAATCACAAGACCCAGACCTACATTTTGATGTATAGTATGTCTCTGAGATATTAACAATGAAGGCACAGTCGCAGTTTAGAAATTGCCCTTCAAATGTGAGCTTTGCAGAGTGGAGTTTCAATGAATGTCAATGGACTGAGTGAGTTGCAAACAAATGGTCATATTGTGAAAACTATCAGAACTATGGCTTAGCTGTGGACATTTTTAGTGGCAGCAGGGATAGCTGAACGTTTTGATATAAGATTTGAGTAGGTGGGCCTAAAAATGAGGGAGTGGTGGCAGTTTAGAAATCATTTTTCAGCTTTTGCCAGCTCCCCCTCTAGCTTTGCCATTCATTCCTATGGGACAAATTTCGCCACAAGAACGACGATATTCCGAGAACCATTCGGCAAAACGTTCCACAAAGTAATAGCAATCCGATCGGGAACAATCTGCACGTTTTGGTAAATTTTTGTCTATGTAGTGTAAAAACTGTGGGAGGAGTTAGGGTGGCAAATTTGGCTATAATAAGAATAAGAATAAGAATAATATATATGTGAGATAACATTAAGTGGTCTTGCTATGCAAGAACACTTAATAATAATAATAATAATATATATGTGAGATAACATTAAGTGGTCTTGCTATGCAAGAACACTTAATTACCTTTATAAACTGTAACACCTTCTGGGGGTTTGACATCCTTGGTTAGGAGAGGGTACTCCACTGTCCATGCTTCGCAGAGGGACCTTTTATAGTTGTAATGGTAGGCAAAAAGACTCAAAACACATTCTTCTATATCTACTGGTAAGGTTAAAGGTACGGTGCCGAGGTGAGGCTGGGCACCACCACACACATAGCATGCAGTTCTGTTATGTTTGTTGGCATTATATTTCATCCATTCTAACCATAAATTAACATCATTAAAACCTGTCTCAGCGGCCATGGTATCTTCAAAGGTGGGGTTAGCAATGGCCATCATGTCTTTAAAGGACTGGATGTGTGGTTTTAATGAATTTGGGTTTTAATAACTAGAAAAGCTACAATTTCTGGGGAAATTGTGTGAAGTGTTCTTGCATCCACCAGTAGTCTACAACTGGCAGAGGCGGCTCTCTAATTAGGCGGTTTAGGCGGCCGCCTAAGGCCTCGCGCTAAAAGGGGCCTCGCGGCCGCCTAAACCGTGTGATTAGAGAGACGCTTCAGTAGTGCTAAAACAATAAATTATTATCTTTTCATTCCGGCCGGCGGCCGCATTGCCGCGGCACCGCCCGGCTCTAACGAAAGATGGAAACCTCTCATATGGGTTCCGTGCTGGAGTGAGTCCCCTCCCCTCCTCCTACACACTAACCGGCTAATCGGCCAATCCGCGATGCCAATGTTGGTGACGTCACGACGCAACAACGTAGCCCCTCCCTGCATTCCCCCGCCTGCGGTACCAAGAAGAAGAGAAGAAAAAGACGCTGCTGGTGGTGAAGGAAAGAGAGCAGAGGAGAAGAGAGAAAAAGGTAAGGAGAGGAGATTGAAATAAAGGGGGAAGGAGAGGTGATGGGGCAAAAAAAGGGGAAGGAGAGGTGATGGGGAAAAAAGGGGGAAGGAGAGGTGATGGGAAAAAAAGGGGAAGGAGAGGTGATGGGGAAAAAAAGGGGGAAGGAGAGGTGATGGGAAAAAAAAGGGGAAGGAGAGGTGATGGGGAAAAAAAGGGGAAGGAGAGGTGATGGAAAAAAAAGGGGAAGGAGAGGTGATGGGGAAAAAAGGGGAAGGAGAGGTGATGGGGAAAAAAAGGGGGGAAGGAGAGGTGATGGGGAAAAATGGGGGGAAGGAGAGGTGATGGAAAAAAAGGGGGAAGGAGAGGAGATGGAAATAAAGGGGGAAGGAGAGGAGATGGAAATAAAGGGGGAAGGAGAGGTGATGGAGGGGATGCAAATAAAGGGGGAGTGAAAGGAGGTGGAAATAAAGGGGACGGAGAGGAGATGGAAATAAAGGGGGATGGAGACTGAGATCATCAGTTTAGATTATGTTAGCCAATTGGGCGGATCCGGCGCTGGCAGACTTGTGCAGCTCAAGAAATAAGGTAAGTTTTTACTACATTGAGGGGGGAGGGGGCTAAATAGTTTAACACTATAGGGTCAGGAATACACATTTGTGTTCCTGATACTATAGTGCTCTTTTAATACTCTGTTGACAACTTTATTTCAGTTTTAGGAGACACCAACAAGAATAACTAAGTCAGACACAAACTGTTTATCTATACCCAATGTTTGTGTATAGATAATTTGTAGAATTTAATAACAAAAATAAGTTTGAATACTGAAATTATGGGGTTTATTAAGGTTTGCCTTAAAATATGCAATGTATACAGTTAATTTTAATATTTCCTGCTTTTTTTTTTTATTCTTTTTTATTGCGCATGGGGGAGGGCCTCATATTTGATTTTCGCCTAAGGCCTCCAAAAGTCTAGAGCCGCCTCTGACAACTGGAGTGGGCGGAGTAACTGTTATCATTTATATAGCACATTTAATTGCAACGTTGTTGCCCAAAGTGCTTCACAGTTACATTAAAACATACAGTTATAAAAACATTAGCAGGTGCAAAAGGCTTTGCACAGGTCAGAGTATTTTTGCGGTTGCCATCTTCAAACGGTCGTATTTTAAAAACTATAAATCCTACAGTGAAGAGATTTATATTGTGAGAATAACAAGACCCAGACCTACATTTTGATGTATAGTATGTCTCTGAGATATTAACAATGAAGGCACAGTCGCAGTTTAGAAATTGCCCTTCAAATGTGAGCTTTGCAGAGTGGAGTTTCAATGAATGTCAATGGAAGGCGTGAGTTGCAAACAAATGGTCATATTGTGAAAACTATCAGGACTATGGCTTAGCTGTGGACATTTTTAGTGGCAGCAGGGATAGCTGAACGTTTTGATATAAGATTTGTGCAGGTGGGCTTGAAAATGAAGGAGTGGTGGCAGTTTAGAAATCATGTCCTGATTTTTCAGCTTTTGCCAGCTCCCACTCTAGCTTTGCCATTCATTCCTATGGGACAAATTTCGCCACAAGAACGACGATATTCTGAGAACCATTCGCCGAAACGTTCCACAAAGTAATAGCAATCCGATCGGGAACAATCTGCACGTTTTGGTATATTTTTTGTCTATGTAGTGTAAAAACTGTGGGAGGAGTTAGGGTGGCAAATTTGGCTATAATAAGAATAATAATAACTAGAAAAGCTACAATTTCTGGGGAAATTGTGTGAAGTGTTCTTGCCTCCATCAGTAGTCTACAACTAGAGTGGGCGGAGTAACTGTTAGTATTTATTTATATAGCACATTCAATTGCAATGTTGTTGCCCAAAGTGCTTCACAGTTACATTAAAACATACAGTTATAAAAAATTAGCAGGTGTAAAAGGCTTTGTCTATGACATCACTTGCTGCTGCAGCCTTGCACAGGTCAGAGTATTTTGGCGGTTGCCATCGTCAAACGGTCGTATTTTAAAAACTATAAATCCTACAGTAAAGAGCTTTATATTGTGAGAATCACAAGACCCAGACCTACATTTTGATGTATAGTATGTCTCTCAGATATTAACAATGAAGGCACAGTCGCAGTTTAGAAATTGCCCTTCAAATGTGAGCTTTGCAGAGTGGAGTTTCAATGAATGTCAATGGAAGGCGTGAGTTGCAAACAAATGGTCATATTGTGAAAACTATCAGGATTATGGCTTAGCTGTGGACATTTCTAGTGGCAGCAGGGATAGCTGAACGTTTTGATATAAGATTTGTGTAGGTGGGCCTGAAAATGAGGGAGTGGTGGCAGTTTAGAAATCATGTCCTGATTTTTCAGCTTTTGCCAGCTCCCACTCTAGCTTTGCCATTCATTCCTATGGGACAAATTTCGCCAGAAGAACGACGATATTCCGTGAACCATTCGGCGAAACGTTCCACAAAGTAATAGCAATCCGATCGGGAACAATCTGCACGTTTTGGTATATTTTTGTCCATGTAGTGTAAAAACTGTGGGAGGAGTTAGGGTGGCAAATTTGGCTATAATAAGAATAATAATAATAATAATATATATGTGAGATAACATTAAGTGGTCTTGCTATGCAAGAACACTTAATAATAATAATATATATGTGAGATAACATTAAGTGGTCTTGCTATGCAAGAACACTTAACTAGAAAAGCTACAATTTCTGGGGAAATTGTGTGAAGTGTTCTTGCCTCCACCAGTAGTCTACAACTAGAGTGGGCGGAGTAACTGTTATTATTTATTTATATAGCACATTTAATTGCAATGTTGTTGCCCAAAGTGCTTCACAGTTACATTAAAACATACAGTTATAAAAACATTAGCAGGTGTAAAAGGCTTTGTCTATGACATCACTTGCTGCTGCAGCCTGGCACAGGTCAGAGTATTTTTGCGGTTGCCATCTTCAAACGGTCATATTTTTAAAACTATAAATCCTACAGCGAAGAGCTTTATATTGTGAGAATCACAAGACCCAGACCTACATTTTGATGTATAGTATGTCTCTCAGATATTAACAATGAAGGCACAGTCGCAGTTTAGAAATTGCCCTTCAAATGTGAGCTTTGCAGAGTGGAGTTTCAATGAATGTCAATGGAAGGCGTGAGTTGCAAACAAATGGTCATATTGTGAAAACTATCAGGATTATGGCTTAGCTGTGGACATTTCTAGTGGCAGCAGGGATAGCTGAACGTTTTGATATAAGATTTGTGTAGGTGGGCCTGAAAATGAGGGAGTGGTGGCAGTTTAGAAATCATGTCCTGATTTTTCAGCTTTTGCCAGCTCCCACTCTAGCTTTGCCATTCATTCCTATGGGACAAATTTCGCCAGAAGAACGACGATATTCCGTGAACCATTCGGCGAAACGTTCCACAAAGTAATAGCAATCCGATCGGGAACAATCTGCACGTTTTGGTATATTTTTGTCCATGTAGTGTAAAAACTGTGGGAGGAGTTAGGGTGGCAAATTTGGCTATAATAAGAATAATAATAATAATAATATATATGTGAGATAACATTAAGTGGTCTTGCTATGCAAGAACACTTAATAATAATAATATATATGTGAGATAACATTAAGTGGTCTTGCTATGCAAGAACACTTAACTAGAAAAGCTACAATTTCTGGGGAAATTGTGTGAAGTGCTCTTGCCTCCACCAGTAGTCTACAACTGGAGTGGGCGGAGTAACTGTTATTATTTATTTATATAGCACATTTAATTGCAATGTTGTTGCCCAAAGTGCTTCACAGTTACATTAAAACATACAGTTATAAAAACATTAGCAGGTGTAAAAGGCTTTGTCTATGACATCACTTGCTGCTGCAGACTGGCACAGGTCAGAGTATTTTTGCGGTTGCCATCTTCAAACGGTCATATTTTTAAAACTATAAATCCTACAGCGAAGAGCTTTATATTGTGAGAATCACAAGACCCAGACCTACATTTTGATGTATAATATGTCTCTGAGATATTAACAATGAAGGCACAGTCGCAGTTGAGAAATTGCCCTTCAAATGTGAGCTTTGCAGAGTGGAGTTTCAATGCATGTCAATGGACTGCGTGAGTTGCAAACAAATGGTCATATTGCGAAAACTATAAGGACTATGGCTTAGCTGTGGACATTTTTAGTGGCAGCAGGGATAGCTGAACGTTTTGATATAAGATTTGTGCAGGTGGGCTTGAAAATGAAGGAGTGGTGGCAGTTTAGAAATCATGTCCTGATTTTTCAGCTTTTGCCAGCTCCCACTCTAGCTTTGCCATTCATTCCTATGGGACAAATTTCGCGACAAGAACGACGATATTCCGTGAACCATTCGGCGAAACGTTCCACAAAGTAATAGCAATCCAATCGGGAACAATCTGCACGTTTTGGTATATTTTTGTCTATGTAGTGTAAAAACTGTGGGAGGAGTTAGGGTGGCAAATCTGGCTATAATAATAATAATAATAATAATATATATGTGAGATAACAGTAAGTGGTCTTGCTATGCAAGAACACTTAATATATATGTGAGATAACATTAAGTGGTCTTGCTATGCAAGAACACTTAAATATAATAATAATATATATGTGAGATAACATTAAGTGGTCTTGCTATGCAAGAACACTTAATAATAATAATATATGTGAGATAACATTAAGTGGTCTTGCTATGCAAGAACACTTAACTGGAAAAGCTAAAATTTCTGGGGAAATTGTGTGAAGTGTTCTTGCCTCCACCAGTAGTCTACAACTGGAGTGGGCGGAGTAACTGTTATTATTTATTTATATAGCACATTTAATTGCAACTTTGTTGCCCAAAGTGCTTCACAGTTACATTAACCCCTTAAGACCGCAGCCAAATGTACAAGTTGTGAACCAAAAAAAATTTAAACAAACCACAGATTTTGACTATATGTCTGTTCGACAATAATTTACCTCTTTCATATTAAATACACCCACACTTATTATATATCATTTTATTCAGGGGAAACAGGGCTTTCATTTAACATCAAATATTTAGGTATGGAACATAACTTAATATGAATACAATATAAAAAAAATGAGAGAAAATAAGATTTTTTTTTAATTTTCTTAGTTCTATGTGACATTCTAACTGTGAATGTGATAATACTGTTTGCTTTTACTGCAATAAAATACACATATTTGTATTCAGCGATGTCTCACGTGTAAAACAGTACCCCCTATGTACAGGTTTTATGGTGTTTTGGGAAGTTACAGGGTCAAATAAAGCATGTTACACTTTTCAGTTTTTTCACATTGAAATTTGCCAGTTTGGTTACGTTGCCTTTGAGACTGTTTGGTAGCCCAGGAATGAGAATTACCCCCATGATGGCATACCATTTGCAAAAGTAGACAACCCAAGGTATTGCAAATGGGGTATGTCCAGTCTTTTTTAGTAGCCACTTGGTCACAAACACTAGCCAAAGTTAACGTTAATATTTGTTTGTGTGTGAAAAATGCAAAAAACTAATTTGAAAGCCAATTTTGGCCAGTGTTTGTGACTAAGTGGCTACTAAAAAAAGACTGAACATACCCCATTTGCAATACCTTGGGTTGTCTACTTTTGCAAATGGTATGCCATTATGGAGGTAATTCTTATTTCTGGGCTACTATACGGTCTCAAAGCCAACGTAACCAATCTGGCGAATTTCATTGTGAAAAAACTGAAACGCAAGCCTTATATTTGACTCTGTAACTTTTGAAAACACCCTAAAACCTGTACATGAGGGGTACTGTTATACTCAGGAGACTTTGCTGAACACAAATATTTGTGTTTCAAAACAGTAAAAAGTATTACAGCAAAAATATCGTCAGTGTAAGTGCCGTTTGTGTGCAAAAAAGGAAATAATTTCACTTTCCCTGACAATATCATTGTTGTAATACATTTTACGGTTTTGAAACACAAATATTTGTGTTCAGCGATGTCTCCCGAGTAAAACAGTACCCCCCATGTACAGGTTTTATAGTGTCTTGGAAAGTTATAGGGTTAAATATAGTGCTAGCAAATTAAATTCCCTATACTTTCGGCCTGGGTTGTTAGGCAGGTCCCGCAAATTGTAATTAATAAAAGGACCTAATTATGTAAAATTATTACATAAATATATATATATATGTAAAATTATTATATACACATCAGTTTTTTACAATTATTTTTATTTATATATAGGTATACATATAGTGATGTATACATATATATTATTTCGTTCTACGTGCATTTTGATATCAATATATATATATATATATTAATATCAAAATACAGTTAGAACGAAATTACACACATATATATATATTTTTAATAATTTTTGTATTTTTTTTTTAACGTATTTACATATTTTTTTATTATAAAATATATTTGTGTTCGGGGCACTCTCATATGATATAGAATAAGATGGTTGTAGCTTTAGGAATAATCGGTTGAGGTGTGCCGAAACTGACGTATGCTGTAGGCCGGTAAAAAGTGGGCTTACATAGAGGAAATATGAACAATGGGAGTGGAGGGTGGGGCTATTCGTCTGACCCACAAAGGTAAGCAGGGAAAGGGGGAGTCCCTTATGTAGGTCTATAGCCCCTCCCACAACTTCAGGCCATGCCTTCCAATTTGTGTTCGGGGCATTCTCATATGATATAGAATAAGATGGTTGTAGCTTTAGGAATAATTGGTTGAGGTGTGCCGAAACCGACGTATGCTGTAGGCCGGTAAAAAGTGGGCAAAAAGAGAAATATTAATGCAAAACATTATACAGGATCATAGTGCATTTGTTAACCATCAGGTAGACATTTTAATGAAAGCTTCCTAATTCCTGAATCGGCTGTGGTATGTAAGTCGCATAAGCCTATGATTCCGAGCGGCCCCGTGCCTTTAACGTGTGCGGGGATATCTTGGCTATATAGTGCATGAACTTACCTGTGGTAAGGACAGTATTGTACAGTGACAGTAATGGTTCAGTGGTACGTATGGTGGCGTGCCCAAGAACGTAACCAGTACCTTAAACCGGGCACCCAGCATTGCTTCTAAGATAGTAGGTTATATGCACTGGTTCGCACATCTGACTCGTCTTAGTTTTAGGAAGGGACCGGGCATAGTGGTATTGTGTGTTTTAGAACAATAAGTGGTCAACAGGCACTCTTGTTTCTGATGTTTGCAGCTAATAGTGAGTCATACCTTGAGAAAGCAGTTAAAGGCTAGATAGGTAGCAGTTTGATGACTGCATTGGTGCATGGTTCGGAAGGTGCATGGTCGAGTGGTTCTGATATGGTTTGAACATTGTAGGTCTATGGCCAGTATTTAGTTGTAGCGGGAACGTCCGCTTGGCTATGTCTCTAAGTAAGGTATGGATGGGGTAGGAGGATAGGAACCTTTGTTGTTTGGGAAGGAGAAATACGTATAGTGTTGAATGTCCGTGAGATAAAGTTTAACCGTGTTGTGCGAGAATTTTTAACTTAAGGTGGCAAAAGAAGTGAATGCCATAAATGGGGAAACCTCAAACCAGCTATCTAAGTCATGGTCCGACATGAAGCGTATTGTATAAGTGGAAACCCTGTAGCAAGCGTGTTGAGTGCTGGTGGACAAGGCCAGTTTAGTCAGAGCCCGGCTATGTTGGCGAGGTTCATGTAATCCATGACCTTGACCATAAGTGACCCCCTGCCATGGCATCTGTCACGTCAGCTGCCACAGTAGTCTACCATTACGTGTGGTTAGGCCTGCCGTGGCTTGGTTGTCTAGGGACAGCCCCTGATCATCATGCGGGAGTGTGGAAAAAGCAAAGTGGTCTGAGATGAAAGCGCAGCCTGCGGTATGATGCGCATGGCAAATTTTAAGGAACTTGGCAGGGATTGTAGTTCCATGCGGTTGCGAATACCAAGCAGGATTTGGTAATTGGTGTTGTAGCAACTGTTCCCATTTCTCACGTGGTAACTTGTTGGCAAGGATGCCAAGTCAAGTTGTATGCCCAGGAATGTAATGATAGTGTCTGGGTCTTCTGTGACCTTAGGGAATACTGGGACCCCCAAGTGTTCAGACATACTAATGGCTTCCTTGAAGCTTCTAGAGGGAAAGGCGTTCCTTTTGACCAACAAGAAAACATCTCAGGAGTGTATGACTGTGGGGCATCTGGATATGCTTAACCACAACCAACAAATAGTTCTATGAATATATTTAAGATTGTGGCTACTCTTGACCCGGAAGTTAAGCAGGAGAAGAAATATATGACTGCTGCCCATAAATGCCCTGCAAGTGCCAGTGTAGGGTGGATGATGGCAGTCTGAAATGCGTTGTGATATCAGTTTTACTTGACCAGGCTTCCCCCGCTGCTTTGAGTGATAGTTGTAATGGTATGAACAATGGCATACTGTAATGAAGACTCCTCGGAAGGGTATGAGGGAGTTGAGACTTGGGGTAGCCGAGGCGTGAGGTGCAGATAAGTCTATGATCAGTTACAGTGTGAGGGAAGATTCCCTGTGACAATCCCAATGGGATTGCGCCACGCGGTAAATGGTGTAGATCGGAGAGGCCCAGGTAGAAATCTTTCTGCCATTCTTGGGCCATGAGTGTATTGCTAGCTGTTGGATGCTGCTGTGATGACTGCAAGTTAGGGCATCCTAGATTTCCCCAAAAGTATATGGCAATACCTGTCTGGAAGGCCTTTAAAATCGGAGATTAGGAAATCAACTAAATGTCTGGAAGGGTGAGGAGTTAGAAAGTACTGGAAATGCATAATGTTTACAGGCGTGAAGTAATGTTCAGGGTACATTTATTGGGACACATGGTTTCATGTGCCCTGAGTCCTGACGTATTAGGAACATACCTGCCAGTCTGCATGCACTGAAACAACTTGTGCCAACATGGAAATTGTTGCAAATCTGGGATTTGCCAAAGAGAATGAGATGACCCGATTGTCTCTGGTAGTTCTGAGGTGCTAGAGCTTGGAGCCTGAAACGTGTTCGTCCACTGTGTTGGGACAAAATTGTCGTGTGGGACTAGCAACATCCTCTCCAAGTGAAAGATAAATATAACCATTATTATATGAACCCACAGTGTGCTAGTACTGGCTTGCTAGCTAAAGCCGCATGGCGAAACAATTAATCCTTTGTTTTGTGACAGGTGAGGCCCTGCTAGTTGCCAAGTGGCTTGAGAGGCTCTATCTATGCAATGGCGCGAGGGAATTTTGTGGCCACCAACGTAATGGCAGGATGTTGGCCTCTCGGTGACTGTAACCAGAAAAAGGGGAAGGGAGTGACAGGTGAGGCCCTCTCTATATACCATGCGAGGCGGCTAGCTCACGAGTGGCCCGATGGGTGTTTGCCTCCGAACGTTGAGGCGGGGTGTTGGCCTCGCGGGACCACTATACGACAGGCGTAGTGGCCAAGAAAGGAGAATACCTATTGGAAACCTATAGTCCCTAATTGCCAGTACGCTAAGGATGTATCCAGGGGAAAACAGAAAATGTATGTAAATACCACATGAGCAGGTGTATATACCTTGTAGTATGATTAGATACCCTTACTGGTCGTAAGGGTTATTAATACCTGTGTCCCGGACGGGTAAAACAATGTATGAGAATTGAATATAGACATTTAAAAGCGTATACCCATATGTGTGTTATGCATGTTTAATAGAGCAAAGTGCTCCGTCCCAATGTTTATTGTATGCTTGTTAATGCCCCTGTTTGAAGGAAATTAACTTGTCAGGAGTGTTATATCATCTGTGATATGGAATACAACTGTACCCGGAAACATGAGTGTAGTGAACCATGACCGGCTGCTGAATAACCGAATGTGTGAAAGTACGTAATTGGAAGGACTTATATTTTAAGCGTGCAACCATGCAAATATTCCGTAGGAGTCAGTATAAAAGCGAAAATGCTGTAGTTAGTTTGTTTGCTTATGAAGTGAAATAAAGTCTGAGAAGCCTGTAGTATACCGATTGACCAGTAGGTGTCAGCATGTAGGCGAAAATGCAGTGGTTCGTTTGTTTCTACATGAAATGCAATAATGTCTGAAAAGCCTGTAGTACACCGAATGACCGGTAGGGGTCAGTGTGTAGATAAAAATGCAGTGGTTTATTGGTTTGTACATGAAATGCAATGATGTCTGAGAAGCCTGTAGTACACTGAATGACCGGTAGGGGTCAGTGTGTAGGTGAAAATTCAGTGGTTTGTACATGAAATGCAATAATTTCTGAGAAGCCTGTAGTACACCGAATGACCGGTAGGGGTCAGTGTGTAGGTGAAAATTCAGTGGTTTATACATGAAAATGCAAACAACGTCTCTAAGAAGCCTGTAGTACACCGAAATGACCGATAGGGGTCAGTGTGTAGGTGAAAATGCAGTGGTTTATTGGTCTGTACATGAAAATTCAAACAACATCTAAGAAGCCTGTAGTACACCGAAATGACCGATAGAGGTCAGTGTGTAGGCGAAAATGCAGTAGTTAGTTGGTTTGTACATGAAATGCAATAATGTCTGAGAAGCCTGTAGTACACCGAATGACCGGTAGGGGTCAGTGTGTAGGCGCAAATGCAGTGGTTCGTTGGTTTGTACATGAAATGCAATAACATCTGAGAAGCTTGTAGTACACTGAAATGACCGGTAGGGGTCAGTGTGTAGGTGAAAATGCCGTAGTTTATTGGTTTGTACATGAAAATGAAAAACGTCTAAGAAGCCTGTAGTACACCGAATGACCGATGGGGGTCAGTGTGTAGGTGAAAATGCGGTGGTTCTTTGGTTTGTACATGAAATGCAATAATGTCTGAGAAGCCTGTAGTATACTGAATGACCGGTAGGGGTCAGTGTGTAGGCTCAAATGCAGTGGTTCGTTGGTTTGTACATGAAATGCAATAATGTCTGAGAAGCATGTAGTACACCGAATGACCAGTAGGGGTCAGTGTGAAGATGAAAATTTAGTGGTTTATATATGAAAATGCAAACAACGTCTAAGAAGCCTGTAGTACACCAAAATGACCGATAGGGGTCAGTGTGTAGGCGAAAATGCAGTAGTTAGTTGGTTTGTACATGAAATGCAATAATGTCTGAGAAGCCTGTAGTATACCAAATGACCGGTAGGGGTCAGTATGTGGGAAAAAATGCAGTGGTTCGTTGGTTTGTACATGAAATGCGATAATGTCTAAGAAGCCTGTAGTACACCCAAAGACCGGTAGGGGACAGTGTGTAGGCGAAAAATTGTATTTCGTGTGTAGTTTTAACCACACAGATGATTTTAACCCAACAGATTTTAACCCAACAGATTTTAACCCAACAGATTTTACATGAACAGCTAGGTGAGTATTAGGTAATGAAATAACCGTGCAAAACGAAAGGAAACCGTAAAGTGAGGCCCGTGCTGTGCTGAATGCCGTGGGAACTAATCCTGGCGCGACAGGTGGGTCAACTTACGGTTTGAGAGTCCCTGAGGCACCAAATGTGTAGCTGACCGGAAAGAAAGCCACTGGATTAACAGAAAGCCCTGCAGCAGGATTCCTGGACACAGCTTGGAGTATGAGACCTCATGGATCAAAGGTGAAATCAAAATGGCGTCTTGTATGACCTGGAAGTGCTATTCGTCTGACCCACAAAAGTAAGCATGGAAAGGGGGAGTCCCTTATGTAGGTCTATAGCCCCTCCCACAACTTCAGGCCATGCCTTCCAATATATATAATTATAATTATGTATGTAACGGATCACCTGGCACCCCGACTGAGTACCTCCGTTAATGGATGCTCCTAGTGCTTCCTGAGGACTCCAAGCACTCTGGCAGACACCACAATCACCGAATCCGAGAAACCTTTAAATTCTCCCAAGCATATGAATGCTGTAGACCATTGAATAGGAACCATACGAATAGGCTTGTACTCCTAGCAGTCAACTGGAACAGCATACAATAAATCCTTCCCCCCAATAATGAGACGACACATCACTTTGAGGGTAAAACAGGAACTCTGGACTGGCTCATCCAGCCTGGCTTTTATTACAATAATCCACATACAGGCCACACCCAGGGGGAGGCATAAAATAACCAATCACATACATGGTTCAGCCCACACATCCCCTCCCCTCAGATAACATTAAACCCAATTATCCGGTACACTTTTCCAGCCAAGTTCTGGATGTACCCCAAAAACAGGGGGTACACCTTTAAATCCAGCATCGCTGGATAGCCCTTATTCAGGGGGACAACATATCCAAAATTCAAGTCATTCGGATGAACAGTTCGGGAGATATGAGGTTCCAAAGATTTGACCGACCGCATGGGTAAAGTATCCGAAAACAGTTCCATGCATTTTGGCCCTGCGGTCGGTCACAAACAAGGGAATGAAAACAGGCGAATTGCCTGTGTTATAGAGCCTGGAGAGGGTTTGAATGAATTCCCTTGTTTGTGGGGTTCTTTCTACCGAACGGCGGGTCATTCGGTAGTTTCTATACGAATTTCTGGAAGTATGGAGGTCTCAGCGGTGTTTGCCTAGTCAAGTGTCCGATTTTAGTTCCAGACACTCGACGGCAAAACACCGCTGTTCGGTAGTTTAAGATGGCCGCCGCCACGTGTTTGTTTCCCGAATGGCGGCCACCCAGAGGACAAAGAATACATTACACTGATTGCCAATTACCCGTTTGCAACATTGTTGCAAACTGTAATTGGAGGCACACTTAGTCCTGGGTGGTCTGGTTGTTCGGTAGTTTCACTCAATATAATGAATGGAGTGATTCTACCGAACAATCAGGTGAATGCTGCATACATATCCCAGGTTAAACTCAACACATAAATACATATGTAATATTAAAGGCAGTATACTGGAATATGCTCCACAGTCTTAAAGGGACAGTAGTCCCAAAAGTCCCAATATATCCATTGCTGATTTTAAAGGGCCAGTAGCAGCAATATAAAGTACAATATGCCCCAAATAACCCAGGGGCCATAGTCAGCAGGTAGGAGGCTAGCAAACAGGCTTCTCCAGGGCCCAGTGGCGAGGTTGGTTTCGCCACATTTCTCCCCTTTTCCAAACAGACTAACAGGGTACCTGACCTCTTGCCGGTCAGTGCCCTTGTTAGTCCAGCAGCCCACCCACAAAACAGAAACAGCAGTACATCCCACCCACAATGAATGGTTACTACACCTATGGAGTAATGGAAAAACTTGTCCAGGTCCAGGTGCCTCACCCCGGCTGTGTGGGGGACTGGTAGGCTGTTTTGGTGGGTTGCTGAGTGGGCAGAGACCAGCGGTACTCTGCCCTGGTGCCAGCACTACTACGGGAGTAGTCTGGTTGGAGCCTGGTTGCTGGAGACCGACTGTCTCCCCTTTAGCTGCGCAGCTCTGCTGCTGGAGACCGACTGTCTCCCCTTGAGTTACACAGCTCTGCTGCTGGAGACCGACTGTCTCCCCTTTAGTTACACAGCTCTGCTGCTGGAGACAGACTGGCTCCCCTTTGGCTAAACAGCCCTGTTGTAGGGGGGCAGGACCGACCGTCCCTACCCCCTGTGCTGGAAGTGCAGAGACCACGGTCCCATCTGCACAGGTGTGGGGCTTACAGTCTCCCCCTGGTACATTAAGCTGCCGCTGGGGAGAGGTGGTAACCAGCTCCTCTCCCATTAGAACACTCTGCCCATTGATGATCCGCCGCTGGGGAGAGGTGGTAACAATCTCCTCTCCCATGCCTACTTTCAGTCTTTGTGGAGGGAGACCGACTGTCTCTCCTCCCAATTCAGTGTCCTGCTGCTGGGGAATAGAGACTGGGCTCTCTATTCCCAAAAAATCACGCTGCTGCTGGGGAGTAGGACCAACTACCTCTGCCCCCTGTAACTCAGCCTTCCGCTGGGGAGGGAGGACGCTGCTCTCCTCTCCCTGCACTTCACACTGCCTTCCCGGCATATCACTCTGCTGCTGGGGGGTAGGACCAACTACCTCTGCCCCCTGTAACTCAGCCTGCCGCTGGGGAATGGGGACTGGGCTCCCAATTCCCTGCAATTCACACTGCCGCTGGGGAATGGAGACTGGGCTCCCAATTCCCAACAAATCACACTGCTGCTGGGGAGGGAGGACGGCCCCCTCAGCTCCCTGTAGCTTGGGCGCAGAGACCACGGTCCCATCTGCGCTGGTGTGGGGCTTACTGTCTCCCCTTGGTGTGCTAAGCTGCCGCTGGGGAGAGGGGGTAACAAACTCCTCTCCCTTACACACTTTCAACCGTTGGGGAGAGGGGATAACAGGCTCCTCTCCCTGCACCGTAGACTGCCGCTGGGGAGCAAGAACGGCACCTTCAGCTCCCTGTAACGCACACTGCCGCTGGGGATCTGGGCCGACTGCCCAGCATCCCTGTAGGGCCGGTAGAGAGACCGCAGTCCCATCTCCACCTGCCATCTGTGGGTCTTCCCAGGACCAATCCGTGAGGCCCCTCAACATTTGTGAGTAAGGGCCACCTGCTTCCCCACCTGGCAACTCTGGCTGCTGCTGGGGATCTGGGCCGGCTGCCCAGCATCCCGGTGGAGTGACCTTGGTCCCATCTCTACCTGCCTGTTGTGGTTCCTCACAGGACCAGTCTATGAGGACCCCCACTTCGGGTTCCTCCCGCCGCCTCAGGGAAAGACGGCTAACCTCCTCGGATGCAGCCTCTACCCGGCTGCTGTAACGCTCCTGCTGCTGAGCATACTTCCTCTCTTTTGCCAACCGGAATTCTCGGTCCAGCCTTGTGTTTCGCTCGGCCATGACCTGGTTCCAGATCACCCGGCGTGTCTCCATGGGTATATCATCCCCATACTCGGCCACTCGCTGCCTCACCTCGGCCAGCCAATCATCTCCAGAGCCAGAACCTTCCATACTTGTCTGCTCCCAGGGGCGCTGCACGACTGCTAGCGTTGCCCTCAATTTGTAAATCCAAACGAACTGTGTCTCCGAGCTGCTTTACCTCACACTAGGACGCCATCCCACCGCTTGCCACCAATGTAACGGATCACCTGGCACCCCGACTGAGTACCTCCGTTAATGGATGCTCCTAGTGCTTCCTGAGGACTCCAAGCACTCTGGCAGACACCACAATCACCGAATCCGAGAAACCTTTAAATTCTCCCAAGCATATGAATGCTGTAGACCATTGAATAGGAACCATACGAATAGGCTTGTACTCCTAGCAGTCAACTGGAACAGCATACAATAAATCCTTCCCCCCAATAATGAGACGACACATCACTTTGAGGGTAAAACAGGAACTCTGGACTGGCTCATCCAGCCTGGCTTTTATTACAATAATCCACATACAGGCCACACCCAGGGGGAGGCATAAAATAACCAATCACATACATGGTTCAGCCCACACATCCCCTCCCCTCAGATAACATTAAACCCAATTATCCGGTACACTTTTCCAGCCAAGTTCTGGATGTACCCCAAAAACAGGGGGTACACCTTTAAATCCAGCATCGCTGGATAGCCCTTATTCAGGGGGACAACATATCCAAAATTCAAGTCATTCGGATGAACAGTTCGGGAGATATGAGGTTCCAAAGATTTGACCGACCGCATGGGTAAAGTATCCGAAAACAGTTCCATGCATTTTGGCCCTGCGGTCGGTCACAAACAAGGGAATGAAAACAGGCGAATTGCCTGTGTTATAGAGCCTGGAGAGGGTTTGAATGAATTCCCTTGTTTGTGGGGTTCTTTCTACCGAACGGCGGGTCATTCGGTAGTTTCTATACGAATTTCTGGAAGTATGGAGGTCTCAGCGGTGTTTGCCTAGTCAAGTGTCCGATTTTAGTTCCAGACACTCGACGGCAAAACACCGCTGTTCGGTAGTTTAAGATGGCCGCCGCCACGTGTTTGTTTCCCGAATGGCGGCCACCCAGAGGACAAAGAATACATTACACTGATTGCCAATTACCCGTTTGCAACATTGTTGCAAACTGTAATTGGAGGCACACTTAGTCCTGGGTGGTCTGGTTGTTCGGTAGTTTCACTCAATATAATGAATGGAGTGATTCTACCGAACAATCAGGTGAATGCTGCATACATATCCCAGGTTAAACTCAACACATAAATACATATGTAATATTAAAGGCAGTATACTGGAATATGCTCCACAGTCTTAAAGGGACAGTAGTCCCAAAAGTCCCAATATATCCATTGCTGATTTTAAAGGGCCAGTAGCAGCAATATAAAGTACAATATGCCCCAAATAACCCAGGGGCCATAGTCAGCAGGTAGGAGGCTAGCAAACAGGCTTCTCCAGGGCCCAGTGGCGAGGTTGGTTTCGCCACAATGTATATATTTAATCAACATCCTTCTACGTGTATTTTGATATTAATATATATATAATTTTATATATATATATATATATATATATATATATATATATATTAAAATACACTTAGTGTATGTGTAAATGTGTGTCATATATATATATATATATATATATATATATATATATGTGTATATTTTATTTTTAACTTTAATTGTTTTTAACAGGGGTTAATAGGGGAGGAGAGGTGCAGAGACAGTGTCAGCCAGTGATTTTACATCACTGGCTGACACACAGGATCAGTGATCACAGTGACAGGCTGTCACTGTGATCACCTCCTGCAGATCACGGTAATTGGCCACAGGGGGAGTGCCTGGGTGGCCAGGCATGCCCCCTACCGTGATCTGCAGGGGGATCCTGCCTGCAGTTACTATGGGTCAGCCAATAGGCTCAGGATCAGATCGCAGGGAGAGGCTGTCTCTGCATTCAGATCGCAGAGACAGCCTCTCCCTGCGATCATACTCTGCAGATCGCGGTCACTGACCGCAGGGGGACTGCCTGGTGGCTCAGGCATGTCCCCTACCGCGATCTGCTGCAGAGAAATTCGTCCGGCTCCATGTGTCAGCCGATTTTAAAATCGGCTGACACATGGTAAATACCGATCGCAGTGACAGCCTGTCACTGCGATCGGAAGCTGCAGACCGCGGTCCCGAGGCACAGGGCATGCCCCCCGACCGCGATCTGCAGCGGCCATGTGCCGCCGGCCACGTGCCGCCGGCCACGTGGGGGGTAAGACCGCCCAGGACGTACTATGCCGTCCTGCGGCGTTTAGAGACGCCCAAATAAGGACGGCATAGTACGTCCTGCGGTCTTAAGGGGTTAAATGCATGCTATTGTGACACCAGATAAGAGTGGCAATGTGCACTGGCAAAGGTTGGCAGAGTACACGCTGTAGGCCTGACACACAGACGCTTCCAGAAAACTAACTGCTATTCAATCTATTACAGTGAAATTTTTTTTTTTTTTTAAATGCAAGCTATTGTGACACCAGATATGAGTGGCACTTTGAACTGGCAAAGGTTGGCATAGTACACGCTGTAGGCCTGACACACAGACGCTTGCAGAAAACTAACTGCTATTCAATCTATTACAGTGAAATTTTTTTTTTTTTTTTTAAATGCACGCTATTGTGACACCAGATATGAGTGGCAATGTGCACTGGCAAAGGTTGGCAGAGTACACGCTGTAGGCCAGACAAACCCGCTTTGAGACAACTGACTGCTAATCAATCTATTACAGTGAAAAAGTTGTTGGGTTTTAAATGCACGCTATTGTGACACCAGATAAGAGTGGCACTTTGAACTGGCAAAGGTTAGCAGAGTACACACTGTAGGCCTGACACACAGACGCTTGCAGAAAACTAACTGCTATTCAATCTATTACAGTGAAAAAAAATATATTTTTTTTAAATGCAAGCTATTGTGACACCAGATATGAGTGGCACTTTGAACTGGCAAAGGTTGGCATAGTACACGCTGAAGGCCTGACACACAGACGCTTCCAGAAAACTAACTGCTATTCAATCTATTACAGTGAAAAATTTTCATTTTTTTTAAATGTAAGCTATTGTGACACCAGATATGAGTGGCACTTTGAACTTGCAAAGGTTGGCAGAGTACACGCTGTAGGCCTGACACAAAGAAGCTTGCAGAAAACTAACTGCTATTCAATCTATTACAGTGAAAAAAATAAAAAATAAATTAAATGAAGCTATTGTGACACCAGATATGAGTGGCAGTTTGAACTGGCAAAGGTTGGCATAGTACACGCTGTAGGACTGACACACAGACGCTTCCAGAAAACTAACTGCTATTCAATCTATTACAGTCAAAAAAGTTTTTTGGTTTTAAATGCATGCTATTGTGACACCAGATATGAGTGGCACTTTGTACTGGCAAAGGATGGTAGAGTACACGCTGTAGGCCTGACACACAGACGCTTGCAGAAAACTAACTGCTATTCAATCTATAACAGTGAAAAAAGTTTTTTGGTTTTAAATGCACGCTATTGTGACACCAGATATGAGTGGCACTTTGAACTGGCAAAGGTTGGCATAGTACACGCTGTAGGCCTGACACACAGACGCTTGCAGAAAACTAACTGCTATTCAATCTATTACAGTGAAAAATGTAAAAAAAAATTAAATGCAAGCTATTGTGACACCAGATAAGAGTGGCACTTTGAACTGGCAAAGGTTGGCAGAGTACACGCTGTAGGCCTGACACACAGACGCTTGCAGAAAACTAACTGCTATTCAATCTATTACAGTGAAAAATTTAAAAAAAAATTAAATGCAAGCTATTGTGACACCAGATAAGAGTGGCACTTTGAACTGGCAAAGGTTGGCAGAGTACACGCTGTAGGCCTGACACACAGACGCTTGCAGAAAACTAACTGCTATTCAATCTATTACAGTCAAAAAAGTTTTTTGGTTTTAAATTCACGCTATTGTGACACCAGATATGAGTGGCAATGTGCACTGGCAAAGGTTGGCAGAGTACACGCTGTAGGCCTGACACACCCGCTTGGAGACAACTGACTGCTATTCAATCTATTACAGTGAAAAATTTCAATTTTTTTAAATGCAAGCTATTGTGACACCAGATATGAGTGGCACTTTGAACTGGCAAAGGTTGGCAGAGTACACGCTGTAGGCCTGACACACAGACGCTTGCAGAAAACTAACTGCTATTCAATCTATTACAGTCAAAAAAGTTTTTTGGTTTTAAATGCACGCTATTGTGACACCAGATATGAGTGGCAATGTGCACTGGCAAAGGTTGGCAGAGTACACGCTGTAGGCTTGACACACCCGCTTGGAGACAACTGACTGCTATTCAATCTATAACAGTGAAAAAGTTTTTGGGTTTTAAATGCACGCAATTGTGACACCAGATAAGAGTGGCACTTTGAACTGGCAAAGGTTAGCAGAGTACACACTGTAGGCCTGACACACAGACGCTTGCAAAAAACTAACTGCTATTCATTCTATTACAGTGAAAAAAAAATATTTTTTTTAATGCAAGCTATTGTGACACCAGATATGAGTGGCACTTTGAACTGGCAAAGGTTGGTAGAGTACACGCTGTAGGCCTGACACACAGACGCTTGCAGAAAACTAACTGCTATTCAATCTATTACAGTGAAAAAAAATATTTTTTTTTTTAAATGCAAGCTATTGTGACACCAGATATGAGTGGCACTTTGAACTGGCAAAGGTTGGCAGAGTACACGCTGTAGGCCTGACACACAAACGCTTGCAGAAAATGAACTGCTATTCAATCTATAACAGTGACAAAAGTTTTTTGTTTTTTAAATGCATGCTATTGTGACACCAGATAAGAGTGGCAATGTGCACTAGCAGAGGTTGGCAGAGTACACGCTGTAGGCCTGACACACAGACGCTTGCAGAAAACTAACTGCTATTCAATCTATTACAGTGCAAAACGTTTTTTGGTTTTAAATGCACGCTATTGTGACACCAGATATGAGTGGCAATGTGCACTGGCAAAGGTTGGCAGAGTACACGCTGTAGGCCTGACACACCCGCTTGGAGACCAGTGACTGCTATTCAATCTATAACAGTGAAAAAAGTTTTTTGTTTTTTAAATGCATGCTATTGTGACACCAGATAAGAGTGGCAATGTGCACTAGCAGAGGTTGGCAGAATAGATGCTGTAGGCCTGACACACAGACGCTAGCAGAAAACTAACTGCTATTCAATCTATTACATTGAAAAAAAAAAGTAAATGCAAGCTATTGTGACACCAGATATGAGAGGCACTTTGAACTGGCAAAGCTTGGTAGAGTACACGCTGTAGGACTGACACACAGACGCTTCCAGAAAACTAACTGCTATTCAATCTATTACAGTGAAAAATTTTCATTTTTTTTAAATGTAAGCTATTGTGACACCAGATTTGAGTGGCACTTTGAACTGGCAAAGGTTGGCAGAGTACACGCTGTAGGCCTGACACACCCGCTTGGAGACAACTGACTGCTATTCAATCTATACCAGTGAATACGTTTTTGGGTTTTAAATGCACGCAATTGTGACACCAGATAAGAGTGGCACTTTGAACTGGCAAAGGTTGGTAGAGTACACGCTGTAGGCCTGACACACAGACGCTTGCAGACAACTAACTGCTATTCAATCTATTACAGTGAAAAAAATAAAAAATAAATTAAATGAAGCTATGATACCAGATATGAGGGCAGTTTGAACTGGCAAAGGTTGACAGAGTACACGCTGTAGGCCTGACACACAGACGCTTGCAGAAAACTAACTGCTATTCAATCTATTACAGTGAAAATTTTAATTTTTTTTAAATGCAAGCTATTGTGACACCAGATATGAGTGGCACTTTGAACTGGCAAAGGTTGGCAGAGTACACGCTGTAGGCCTGACACACAGACGCTTGCAGAAAACTAACTGCTATTCAATCTATTACAGTGCAAAACGTTTTTTGGTTTTAAATGCACGCTATTGTGACACCAGATATGAGTGGCAATGTGCACTGGCAAAGGTTGGCAGAGTACACGCTGTAGGCCTGACACACCCGCTTGGAGACCAGTGACTGCTATTCAATCTATAACAGTGAAAAAAGTTTTTTGTTTTTTAAATGCATGCTATTGTGACACCAGATAAGAGTGGCAATGTGCACTAGCAGAGGTTGGCAGAGTAGATGCTGTAGGCCTGACACACAGATGCTTGCAGAAAACAAACTGCTATTCAATCTATTACAGTGAAAAAAATATATTTTTTAAAAAGCAAGCTATTGTGACACCAGATATGAGTGGCACTTTGAACTGGCAAAGTTTGGCATAGTACACGCTGTAGGCCTGACACACAGACGCTTGCAGAAAACTAACTGCTATACAATCTATTACAGTGAAAATTTTATTTTTTAAATGCAAGCTATTGTGACACCAGATATGAGTGGCACTTTGAACTGGCAAAGGTTGGCAGAGTACACGCTGTAGGCCTGACACACCCGCTTGGAGACAACTGACTGCTATTCAATCTATAACAGTGAAAAAGTTTTTGGGTTTTAAATGCACGCAATTGTGACACCAGATAAGAGTGGCACTTTGAACTGGCAAAGGTTGGTAGAGTACACACTGTAGGCCTGACACACAGACGCTTGCAGACAACTAACTGCTATTCATTCTATTACATTGAAAAAAAACATATTTTTTTTAAAGCAAGCTATTGTGACACCAGATATGAGTGGCACTTTGAACTTGCAAAGGTTGGCAGAGTACACGCTGTATGCCTGACACACAGACGCTTGCAGAAAACTAACTGCTATTCAATCTATTACAGTGAAAAAAAATATTTTTTTTAAATGCAAGCTATTGTGACACCAGATATAAATGGCACTTTGAACTGGCAAAGGTTGGCAGAGTACACGCTGTATGCCTGACACACAGACGCTTGCAGAAAACTAACTGCTATTCAATCTATTACAGTGCAAAATGTTTTTTGGGTTTTAAATGCACGCTATTGTGACACCAGATATGAGTGGCAATGTGCACTGGCAAAGGTTGGCAGAGTACACACTGTAGGCCTGACACACCCGCTTGGAGACCAGTGACTGCTATTCAATCTATAACAGTGAAAAAAGTTTTTTGTTTTTTAAATGCATGCTATTGTGACACCAGATAAGAGTGGCAATGTGCACTAGCAGAGGTTGGCAGAGTAGATGCTGTAGGCCTGACACACAGATGCTTGCAGGAAACTAACTGCTATTCATTCTATTACATTGAAAAAAACATATTTTTTTTAAAGCAAGCTATTGTGACACCAGATATGAGTGGCACTTTGGACTTGCAAAGGTTGGCAGAGTACATGCTGTAGGCCTGACACACAGACGCTTGCAGAAAATGAACTGCTATTTATTCTATTACAGTGAAAAAAAACATTTTTTAAATGCAAGCTATTGTGACACCAGATATGAGTGGCACTTTGAACTTGCAAAGGTTGGCAGAGTACACGCTGTAGGCCTGACACACAGAAGCTTGCAGAAAACGAACTGCTATTCAATCTATAACAGTGAAAAAAGTTTTTTGGTTTTTAAATGCATGCTATTGTGACACCAGATAAGAGTGGCAATATGCACTAGCAGAGGTTGGCAGAGTAGATGCTGTAGGCCTGACACACAGACGCTAGCAGAAAACTAACTGCTATTCAATCTATTACAGTGAAAAAAAAATATTTTTTTTAAATGCAAGCTATTGTGACACCAGATATGAGTGTAACTGTGAACTGGCAAAGGTTGGCATAGTACACGCTGTAGGCCTGACACACAGACGCTAGCAGAAAACTAACTGCTATTCAATCTATTACAGTGAAAAAAAAATATTTTTTTTAAATGTAAGCTATTGTGACACCAGATATGAGTGGCACTTTGAACTGGCAAAGGTTGGCAGAGTACATACTGTAGGCCTGACACACAGACGCTTGCAGAAAACTAACTGCTATTCAATCTATTACAGTCAAAAAAGTTTTTTGGTTTTAAATGCACGCAATTGTGACACCAGATAAGAGTGGCAATGTGCACTGGCAAAGGTTGGCAGAGTACACACTGTAGGCCTGACACACCCACTTGGAGACAACTAACTGCTATTCAATCTATAACAGTGAAAAAAGTTTTTTGGTTTTAAATGCACGCAATTGTGACACCAGATAAGAGTGGCAATGTGCACTGGCAGAGGTTGGCAGAGTAGATGCTGTAGGCCTGACAACACAGACGCTAGCAGAAATCTAACTGCTATTCAATCTATTAGAGTGAAAAAAAACATTTTTTTTAAATGAAGCTATTGTGACACCAGATATGAGTGTAACTGTGAACTGGCAAAGGTTGGCAGAGTACACGCTGTAGGCCTGACACAGAGACGCTTGCAGAAAACTAACTGCTATTCAATCTATTACAGTGAAAAAAGTTTTTGGGTTTTAAATGCACGCTATTGTGACACCAGATATAAGTGGCAATGTGCACTGGCAAAGGTTGGCAGAGTACACGCTGTAGGCCTGACACACCTGCTTGGAGACAACTAACTGCTATTTAATCTATAACAGTGAAAAAATGTTTGGTTTTTAAATGCCTGCTATTGTGACACCAGATAAGAGTGGCACTTTGAACTGGCAAAGGTTGGCAGAGTACACGCTGTAGGCCTGACACACAGACGCTTGCAGACAACTAACTGCTAATTAATCTATTACAGTGAAAAAAATAAATATTTTTTAAATGCAAGCTTTTGTGACCCCAGATATGAGTTGCACTTTGAACTGGCAAAGGTTGGCAGAGTACACGCTGTAGGCCTGACACACAGACACTTGCAGAAAACTAACTGCTATTCAATCTATTACAGTCAAAAAAGTGTTTGGGTTTTAAAGGCACGCTATTGTGACACCAGATATGAGTGGCAATGTGCACTGGCAGAGGTTGGCAGAGTACACTTTGCAGGCCTGACACCCGCTTGAAGACAACTAACTGCTATTCAATCTATAACAGTGAAAAAAGTTTTTGGGGTTTTAAATGCATGCTATTGGGACACCAGATAAGAGTGGCAATGTGCACTGGACGAGGTTGGCAGAGTAGATGCTGTAGGCCTGACACACAGACTCTAGCAGAAAACTAACTGCTATTCAATCTATTACAGTGAACATTTTTTTTATTTTTTTTTAAATGTACGCTATTGTGACACCGGATATGAGTGGCACTTTGAACTGGCAAAGGTTGGCAGAGTACACGCTGTAGGCCTGACACAAAGACGCTTGCAGACAACTAACTGCTAATCAATCTATTACAGTGAAAAAAATATATATTTTTTAAATGCAAGCTTTTGTGACCCCAGATATGAGTGGCACTTTGAACTGGCAAAGGTTGGCAGAGTACACGCTGTAGGCCTGACACACAGACACTTGCAGAAAACTAACTGCTATTCAATCTATTACAGTGCAAAACGTTTTTTGGTTTTAAATGCACGCTATTGTGACACCAGATATTAGTGGCAATGTGCACTGGCAAAGGTTGGCAGAGTACACGCTGTAGGCCTGACACACCCGCTTGGAGACAACTAACTGCTATTCAATCTATAACAGTGAAAAAAGTTTTTTGGTTTTTAAATGCATGCTATTGTGACACCAGATAAGAGTGGCAATGTGCACTGGCAGAGGTTGGCAGAGTAGATTCTGTAGGCCTGACACACAGATGCTAGCAGAAAACTAACTGCTATTCAATCTATTACAGTCAAAAAAGTTATTGGGTTTTAAATGTACGCTATTGTGACACCAGATAAGAGTGGCAATGTGCACTGGCAGAGGTTGGCAGAGTAGATGCTGTAGGCCTGACACACAGACTCTAGCAGAAAACTAACTGCTATTCAATCTATTACAGTGAAAAAAATTACTTTTTTTTAAATGCAAGCTATTGTGACACCAGATATGAGTGGCACTTTGAACTGGCAAAGGTTGGCAGAGTACACGCTGTAGGCCTGACACACAGACTAGAGTTCAATCTCACCACTGCGACCACCATGAATTCCTGGTGGTCGCAGTGTTGAGAGTGAACTCTAGCCCCATAGACACACTGCCCACACACACACACCATACACATTCACACACTGCCCCCATGCACACATTGCCCCCCACACACATACACAGCCCCCCACACACACATTAACAGCCCCCCCATACACACATTTCCCCACACATCCTACGCATTCACACACTACACCCCCCCCCACACACACACACACACTGCACCCCTCACACATTGCACCACTGCTCCTATACCCTACTACAGCCCCATATCCCAGCAGACCCCAGGTAAGTTGTCAAACAGTTCTTAAACAGTTTGACTACTTACTCTGTGAGGTGGTCCCGGCACTCCTTGCAACATAACCACTACACAGAGCAGTAGTGGTTATTGTGTATGGATTTTTTCTTTAAATAATCTACAAGTGCCCCTCAGGCTCTGGATCCGCCACTGATATATTACATGTATATTATTAATGTGTGTATTAGAGATATATATATAATTATGCCTATTATATTTACACATATATTAATGTACATTTATATATGCATAATACACAGAGAAATTTCATTAACCCCTTAAGACCGCAGCCAAATGTACAAGTTGTGATCCAAAAAAACGTAAACAAAACCTGGCATTTGCGCTATATGTCTGTCCAACCATAATTCACCTCTTTCATATTAAATGCACCCCCCATTATTATATATCATTTTATTCAGGGGAAACGGGGCTTTCGTTTAACATCAAATATTTAGGTATGGAACATAATTTAATATGAAAAAAATATTTAAAAAATGGGAGAAAATAAGAATTTTTTAAATTTTTTTAGTTCTACGTGACATTCTAACTGTGAATGTCATAATACTGTTTGCTTTTACTGCAATACAATACACATATTTGTATTCAGCGATGTCTCACGTGTAAAACAGTACCCCCTATGTACAGGTTTTATGGTGTTTTGGGAAGTTACAGGGTCAAATATAGCGTGTTACATATTTCAGTTTTTTTACATTGAAATTCGCCAGATTGGTTACGTTGCCTTTGAGACCATATGGTAGCCCAGAAATAAGAATTACCCCCATGATGGCATACCATTTGCAAAAGTAGACAACCTAAGGTATTGCAAATTGAGTATGTCCAGTCTTTTTTAGTAGCCACTTGGTCACAAACACTGGCCAAAGTTAGTGTTAATATTTGAAAATGCAAAAAACTAATTTGAACGCAAATTTTGGCCAGTGTTTGTGACTAAGTGGCTACTAAAAAAACTGAACATACCCTATTTGCAATACCCTGGGTTGTCTACTATTGCAAATGGTATGCCATCATGGGGATAATTTTCATTCCTGGGCTACCATACGGTCTCAAAGGCAACCTGGCGAATTTTAATGTGAAAAAACTGAAACGCAAACCTTATATTTGACTCTGTAACTTTTGAAAACACCATAAAACCTGTACATGAGGGGTACTGTTATACTCAGGAGACTTCGGTGAACACAAATATTAGTGTTTCAAAACATTAAAACGTATCACAACAATTATATCGTCAGTGTAAGTGCCATTTGTGTGTGAAAAATGCAAAAAATGTCACTGTCACTGACGATATCGTCGTTGTAATATATTTTACTGTTTTGAAACACTAATATTTGTGTTCAGCGAAGTCTTCCGAGTAAAACAGTACCCCCCATGTACAGGTTTCATGGTGTCTTGGAAAGTTACAGAGTTAAATATAGTGCTAGACAATGTAATTCCCTGAACTTTTGGCCTGGGTTGGCAGGCAGGTCCTGCAAATTGTAATTAATAAAATGACCTAATTATGTAAAATTATTACATAAATATATGCGTAGAATTATTATATATATATATGTGTGTATATATATATGTGTGTATATATATGTATATAATTTTTTTTAATTATTTTTATTTATATATAGGTATATACATAGTGATATATACGTATATACTTATGTATATAGATATATATATTATTTCGTTCTACATGTATTTTGATATCAATATATATATATTAATTTTAAAATACAGTTAGAACGAAATTACGCGTGTTTATATATTTTTTATCTATTTTTTTTTCATTATTTTTTTATTTTTTTATTATTTTTTTAACGTATTTATATATTTATTTATTTTTTATTATATATAAATATATATATATATAATGAAAATTATATATATATTTAATCAATATCATTGTACGTGTATTTTGATATTAATATATATATATATAATTATGTATATATTAATATTAAAATACACGTAGACAGTGTATGCATATTTATGTGTATGTGTGTATATGTGTGTATATATATATACTTAGATCATATATATAATAAATATATATATGATCTAAGTATATATAATTTATTTTTACACTGTTTTAACATTTTTTATTTTTTTTTCAGACAGCAGGGGGAGTACCTGTCATTACAGGCACTCCCCCTGCTGGCAATGCCTTGGACGGCTATGCCGTCCATGTGATCGCGGGGTCCTCGCAAGGACCTCGCGATCACATGGCCCTGGGCGGCTGAAGAGGACGCATGGGGACTCCCTGGGCTCCCAGGTAAGTCCCCCATACCGCGATCGCCGGCGTGGGATCGCCGGCGACCGGGTAAGTACATAAGATCGCAGGACGTACTATGCCGTCCTGCGGCTTTTAGAGCCACCAAAATAAGGACGGCATAGTACGTCCTGCGGTCTTAAGGGGTTAATATGTACCATATGTAATGAGCAGGTATTGTCCGAGTCTTGTTGCTAGGTGCATACTCCAGCACAATAACATATTTAAAGTAAAGAGCGCACCCACAGGACTTCAAAATAAACAAGATAACGTACATTTTTTACAGTTGTGCCCTACATACATTCACCATTTCAGTCCCATTACCAAGCTTTTCTTAATATGTCAAGGTAGTTGGACTGAAACATTGATTACATGCAAAGGTACGTCTGCTTAAAATAAATCAGCACTTTTGTTTATTTTGAAGCCTAAGAGTGCTTGTTTTTATGTTGGAGTAATAATTTTTCCTTTTAAGTTCTCTTTTCTAACTCTGTATCTGCACACTATGCTGGCGTGGCACATTATGGGTCTGGTAAATATTTTTTTCCAGGGCTGCTTTTAATTCCCAGTCCGGCCCTGCCTCCAGTCATTCCATTTGTAGTAGAACTAATTCAAATGACTCCTAAATGCACGACAGAAATATGTTAAAACTCAGATTTTAATTAAAGCCCTAACTGGATTATATGTAAAACTAAGGGGTGCGGTTTACTGTTTTGTAATTGGTGTTTTTTCATGTTTCATTACTTAATTCCGCATATCTTCTTTGTATGTACACAATTTTATAACATGACAGGAGGCTTCGTATTTGCTTAAGTCTCTCTTTACTAGAAAAGCACAGAAAAACAACCAATCAGAAAAAAAAAGTTAGGTACTATAAAACTCCCCTTCCCATTCATCATTTCCTCTTTCTTTGCTGCTCCGCATCAGTACAGGCCCGAGTACCACTGCCTCCTGCTAGTATTAGTTGGTGGCTTTGTGATTTATTGCTTACATTCAGTATTTTATGTTAGTCTATCTGGGAACTTAATATATTGTTCTGTAGATTTATGCCTCATTGTTTGCTTAAATGTAGTGCATTTGGATTCAAGGGGTTCTTGGTGGGCTTTTTCTGCCCTTACTATATCTTTGTTTTTTCTTCCCCCTCTACCTATCTCCTAGAATGTTAAGACCATTGGGTGCATGTTTTAGTATTATCACAGCCTTGTGATACACATATAGTATCCTTCAAATCTGATACCTATTTTGCATATTACTGGACAATGTGCAATGTGTTTGCTCCTTCTATATTTAGCAATGCTCCATTTTTATTTCACCCTTCCCATTTTGACAGGCTGTATGTGCGCCGCCCGGGGGCTTACTGGAGGTGGACTGTCTATCAGGTCTCCTCTGACCCCGGCCTCCGGACCGCGGAGTCACCTCCGGTGGTCCCATGCTTTCCTGCAGCTCCCCGAGGTACTAGTGATCGAGTACTTGGCAGCCGTTTTCTCTCCTACACGTGGCCGCCTACCACTGCTGTCTCCAGCTCCGGACCGTGATTGTCCGACCGGGTGGAGGAGGGGGTGCATTGATCACAGCCCCTCCCCCGCCTGTACATTCCTCTATGGCGGCCTGTTTATGGGGTGAGATCCTCATGGGGTGCCAAAGCCTATAAAACACAGATAAGCTGTGACAGGTCTTCGGCCACAAAGTCATAAAAGGCCCTGAAAGGTTTCATGAATGATTGTTAGAGTGCTATTCCAAGAAATCTCTCTCTGTATTGATGAAATGTATTTGCTTTCTCAATTCTCTTCCTATAGCTATTTTGTTTGATAGGAAATAGGTATATTCATTACTTTCAGTAAGTGAAACTGTTATTCTTTAAACATTACATTTGGTGTCTGAGACTATCATAGGCGTGCGCAGCCTATTGCATTAGGGTGTGCACCCTAAAGCACAAACACACGGCGCATGTGTATATATGTAATATATATATATATATATATATATATATATATATACACATACATACATACACACATATACACACACACACATACACTGCTGTGTATGTGTGTGCTGCTCGTGTGCTGTGTGAGGGTGGTTTGAGGGTGCTGGTAGTGTGCTATGTGGGTGAGGGTGTTTGTGTGTGTGTTTGTTAGGGTCCTGTTACTGTGCTGTGTGAGGGTGCTGTGTGTGTGAGGGTGCTGTTTGTGTGATGTGTGCGTGTGATGGTGCCGTTTGTGTGATGTGTGTGGGTGTCGTGTATTTGTGAGGGTGCTGTTTGTGTGTGTTTGTGAGGGTGCTGTTAGTGTGCTGTGTGTGAGGGTGTTGTGTGTTTGTGAGGGTGCGGTTAGTGTACTGTGTGTGTGAGCGTGCAGGCTGTATGTTTGGAGGGATTGTGGAGGTGGGGGCAGATTAGTAAATATCCCCCCTCCCTACCTTATATAGGGAGGGGGGATCCTTGCTGCCATGTGCCATCCCTGGTGGTCCAGTGGAGAGTGAACTCTAGCCTGCGGGGCTAGAGTTAACTCTCACGAGATCTGAGTGTTGCCGTGGCAATGCTCAGATCTCGTGAGAGGAACCTGGCGGAGCTGCTGTCTAGAGCTCCCCGGGTCCTCTACTGCCTCCCTCCATGTTGCTGTGGGCTGGTGAGGTAGATCTTTGATCTCCCCGCCAGCCCATGGAGGCTTAGAGCAGAGCCGGCACTCAGATAGCGCCGACTCTGCGTGAGCCGACAGGGGAGATCCGGAAATCTCCGGTGAAGTCCTGGGGAATAAAGTGTGGGAACTCTTTTCCCACCTCCCAAAAAAGATAATATACACGTGTGTGTGTGTGTGTGTGTATATATATTTATATATATATATATACATATATATATATATATATATATATATATATATATATATATATATATATATATATATATATATATATATATATATATATGCGTGCACACACAGACTGACACATACACAGACACACATATATATGCGTGCACACACACACATTCACAGACACCCACACACCCATACACACACACTCACAGACACACACACACACATTCAGACACACACACTCTCAGACACACACCTACATTCACAGACACACTTACAGACACACATACATACATTCACAGACACACTCACTCACAGACACACAGACACATACACACATTCACTCACACACATACACACAGACACACACACATTCACAGACACACTCACTCACAGACATATACACACAGACACACACACACATACATACATTCACAGACACAATCACTCACAGACACATACATACAAATTATTATTTTTTTATTAAAAAAAGTCCACCCAGCCTCCCTACCTGGAGTGCTGGCGTGGACTTGTCCCTGGGGTCCAGTGGGTCGGTCAAGCGCCGGTCTCCACTCAGCCGCGGTGAGAGAGCTGTGTGCTCTCTGCTCCCTCTCGCCGCGCGGGCTGTCTGTTGTAGCTGGGAGCCGGAATATGACGTCATATTCCGGCTACGTCATATTCCGGCTCCCAGCATCAGCAAACAGCGCGCGGCGAGAGGAAGCAGAGAGCACATAGCTCTCACCGCGGCTGAGTGGAGACCGGCGCTTGACCGACCCCAATGACAGGGGGAACATAGGGTGAGGAAGGGGGAGCTGAGTGCCTGCAGGAACAGTGTTCCTGCTCAAATAAAAGTGCAGGAACGCTGTTCCTGCAGGACTCAATACATAGGCGTGCCACGGGGATTAGGGTGTGCCCAGGCACACCCGGCACACCCCGTGCGCACGCCTATGGAGACTATACAAATAGTAAGACACCATTAATCAAACGTGGCCAGGCTGATTTTTAGACCCTATTTTGTTTTAAGAAACTGCAGGGAGTGCAGAATTATTAGGCATGTTGTATTTTTGAGGATTAATTTTATTATTGAACAACAACCATGTTCTCAATTAGGGCCGGACTGGGAGAAAAATTTGGCCCGGGCATTTTTTATCACAGCGGCCCACTAAGAAGGGGGCGGGGCAGAGGAGGTGTGTTTTGTCATCACCAATGACAAACACGCCCCCTCTCAAAGTGAGCATGTTGGTTCAATGCTCTTCCAGGGCAGACCATGCACAGAGCTCTGCTGAAGAGCTCTAGCATGAGAAAAAAAGCCCTGTATTTGTTCTGCACAGCGCAAGCAAATTTAATAACATGCTTGCACTGTGTTTCCTTGCAATTTGTCTCTGGTGTCTCTATAAATGGAGACAAAATGCCATTAAAGAGTACTGTGCATGTGTTTGGAGCCTGCTTGTGGTATTGTGTGTGTGTAGAGTGAGCGGATTGTGGTGTGGTATTGTGTAATAAGGTTGGTTTTAGTCATGTTGTGTGGTGTAATGTGATGCATATGTAGCTAGTGGCTGTAGAGAATGTGTGTGTGTGTATAGGGGATATAGCAAGTGTGTGCATACAGGCTATAGTGTGTGTGTGTATAGGTGATGTAGTGTTTGTAGAAAGTATGTGTTTAGGGGTGTAGTATGTGTTTGCTTACAAGGAATCTAGTGTGTGTGTATAGGGGGATCCAGAGTGTGTGTGTTAAGAGTGTAGTGTGTGTGTGTGTGTATATATATATATATATATATATATATATATATATATATATATATATATATATATTTATATATATATATATATATATATATATAATCTAGTGTGTGTTTGAAGGACCCAGAATGTGTATAGGAGATCTAGTGAGTGTGTATTTATAACGGATTCAGAGTGTATATAGGGATCTAGTGTGTGTATATGATCCAGAGTTGGGTAAGGGATCTAGTGTGTGTCTGAATATAATGTGTTTGGGGTGCAGTATGTGTGTGAGGGGTGCTGTGTGCGTATGTATGTATGTATGTATATATATATATATATATATATATATATATATATATAGATATAGATAGATATATTTGGAAGTAGTGTGTATGTAAGGGGTGCAGTATGTGTGTGTGATGGATGCTGTGTGTGCGGTGTGTGACGGTGCGGTGTGTGTGAGAGTGCTGTGTGTGAGAGTTCTGTGTGTGAGAGTGCTGTGTATGATGTGTGTGAGAGTGCTGTGTATGATGTGTGTGAGAGTGCTGAGTGTGGGAGTGCTGTGTATGATGTGTGTGAGAGTGCTGTGTGTGCTGCGTGTGACAGTGCTGAGTGTGATGGGTGTGTCTGTGCTGTGTGTGATGGGTGTGAGAGTGTGTGTGATGGATGCTGTGTGTGATGGATGCTGTGTGTGAGGGGTGCTGTGTGTGATGTGTGTGGTGTGTGAGGGTGCGGTGTGTGATGTGTGTGAGGGTGCGGTGTGTGATGTGTGTGAGTGCTGTGTATGATGTGTGTGAGAGTGCTGTGTGTGCTGTTTGTGACAGTGATGGGTGTGAGAGTGTGTGTGATGGATGCTGTGTGTGAGGGTGCGGTGTGTGATGTGTGTGAGAGTGCTGTGTGTGCTGCGTGTGAGAGTGCTGTGTGTGCTGCGTGTGAGAGTGCTGTGTGTGCTGCGTGTGAGAGTGCTGTGTGTGCTGCGTGTGAGAGTGCTGTGTGTGCTGCATGTGTGACAGTGCTGAGTGTGATGGGTGTGTGAGTGCTGTGTGCGAGAGTACTGTGTGTGAGAGTGCTGTGTGTGCTGCGTGTGACAGTGCTGTGTGTGATGTGTGTGTGAGAGTGCTGAGTGTGATGGGTGTGTGAGAGTGCTGTGTGTGCTGCGTGTGAGAGTGCTGAGTGTGATGGGTGTGCTGATGTGTGTAAGAGTGCTGAGTGTGATGGGTGTGAGAATGCTGCTGTGTATAAATGTTAGAATGGGGGGTGTATAAATGTATAATGGGGGGTAAATAAACAAATAAAATAACATGCATTATGTCCCCCCCTCCCTTCTTACCTTTTAGCCTGGGAGGGGGGACCGGCATTGTGGTATCCGGGAGGGGGGGTTCCGGCACTGTTTCATCCCTGGTGGTCCAGTGGTGAGTGAACTCTAGCCTGCGGGCTAGAGTTCACTCTCGCGAGATCCGGTCATTGCCATGGCAACGCTCTGGATCTCGCGAGAGGAACCCGGCGGAGCTACAAATTAGAGCTCTGCCGGGTTCCTCTGCTGGCAGGCTGGCTCCCTCCCTCCCTCCCAAGCCGGCGGCCGCGTTGGACTGCAGGTGGGCCGGTGAGGGAGATCTTTGATCTCCCCACCGGCCCGCCCTGGACTACTGCAGGGCCGGCGATAGGATAGTGCCGGCCCTGCATAGACCGGCAGGGGAGATCCTGTGATCTCCCTGCCGGCCTCGGCCCCTGGCCACCGCGGCCCACCGGGCATTTGCCCGGTGTGCCCGATGGCCAGTCCGGGCCTGTTCTCAATGAACCCAAAAAACTCATTAATATCAAAGCTGAATATTTTTGGAAGTAGTTTTTAGTTTGTTTTTAGTTATAGCTATTTTAGGGGGATATCTGTGTGTGCAGGTGACTATTACTGTGCATAATTATTAGGCAACTTAACAAAAAACAAATATATACCCATTTCAATTATTTATTTTTACCAGTGAAACCAATATAACATCTCAACATTCACAAATATACATTTCTGACATTCAAAAACATAACAAAAACAAATCAGTGACCAATATAGCCACCTTTCTTTGCAAGGACACTCAAAAGCCTGCCATCCATGGATTCTGTCAGTGTTTTGATCTGTTCACCATCAACATTGCGTGCAGCAGCAACCACAGCCTCCCAGACACTGTTCAGAGAGGTGTACTGTTTTCCCTCCTTGTAAATCTCACATTTGATGATGGACCACAGGTTCTCAATGGGGTTAAGATCAGGTGAACAAGGAGGCCATGTCATTAGATTTTCTTCTTTTATACCCTTTCTTGCCAGCCACGCTGTGGAGTACTTGGACGCGTGTGATGGAGCATTGTCCTGCATGAAAATCATGTTTTCTTGAAGGATGCAGACTTCTTCCTGTACCACTGCTTGAAGAAGGTGTCTTCCAGAAACTGGCAGTAGGACTGGGAGTTGAGCTTGACTCCATCCTCAACCCGAAAAGGCCCCACAAGCTCATCTTTGATGATACCAGCCCAAACCAGTACTCCACCTCCACCTTGCTGGCGTCTGAGTCGGACTGGAGCTCTCTGCCCTTTACCAATCCATCCATCTGGCCCATCAAGACTCACTCTCATGGGGGGCGTGGCCTACGACGAACCTGAACGGACGTCTTTCCACGGAGCTCCGTTCTGACCCAGAGACAAACAACCGAAATCATCGCGAAATCGCGGAACTCCAACCCGAGAGAAGGACACCCCCCGAGCAGAGAGCATGGGAAGGAAAAATAAGAGACTCCAAGGTGCGACCAAGCCCCAGCAGCCAGACATCAGGCTGGCCTTTGAGAGGCCCGCGACCTCACAGAGATCCAAGATGGCGCCGGAGGCCCGCGGCACACCCGAGGCATCTGAAACCTCCCAGGAGGAGGAAGACTCAATGCCCTCTCCTCGATCCTACGCTACAGAGTCTGAGGAAGATGAAGCACCTGCCACAAGAGGAGATATTAAAAAGCTCCTGACGGAGATGAGACAGATCTGGAAGAGTGACCTGCAGACAGTGCAGACAGAGGTGGAGGAGGTACGACATAAAATCACTAACCTGGAAACAAGGGAAGCCGTCAGAGAGGACAAACTCCAGACCTACGGTCGAGACATACAAGACCTTACCTCACAGGTAAAACACATTAGACGCACAATCACCACGATGGAGGTCAGACACAGGCGACGTAACTTACGCCTCAGAGGCATCCCAGAAGAGGTCGGTGACATACAGCTCCTACCCTATACTCACTCCCTCCTGACAGCCATGGGAATAACTGACACACATAACCTACCTCTAATCACCTCGGCGTTTAGGGTAAGGAAGTCTGCTACAGCGCCCACAGCAGCACCCAGAGATGTCATTGTGCTGGCCCGGGATATCTCCGTGAGATCCGCAGTAATGTCCAAGTCCAGAGAAATGGGAACAGTATTACTCGACGGCCACAGGGTAGCCATATACCCAGACACTCCATTCTCCGTACTTGTGGTGAAAAGACAACTAGCACCGATAGCCAGGTCTCTAAGAGTCGCCAATATCAAGTATCGCTGGGGCATAGAGGGATCCCTCCTCACAGAAGTGGGGGGAGAGAGATACGAACTCACCCCAGAGGATGACCTGGAGACCTTCCTACAAAAGGCCGGCCTGAAGCGCATGCCGCAGCAAAAGTCATCTCCTCCTACCGAGAATCAAAGACGACAGGAGAAGACCGTCGAAATCCGGCAAACTGCACCGCCCAGTAGCACCGTAAAGAGGCTGACTCCACTTTCCAAGGCTGCTAATTCTAGACCCAACAAGTAGAGGAGACCACACTGAGTCTGAAGGAGCACAAAGAATCTCTACAGGACGCAAAGACTCAAAGGCCCACGGGACTTAGCCACCGAGCTTCACCATAAAGACAACTAAGAAAGACCAATACAGGGCAATAGATCTATATTGTTAGACCCGTTGCCAATCTTATACCCATTATGACAGCACTATGTACACATTGTTAACTTAAACGAATATAATGGAACAGATGTATATGTTATTCTAAACCGAATAAAAAAAATACAAATTGAAAAAAAGACTCACTCTCATTTCATCAGTCCATAAAACCTTAGAAAAATCAGTCTTGAGATATTTCTTGGCCCAGTCTTGATGTTTCAGCTTGTGTGTCTTGTTCAGTGGTGGTCGTCTTTCATCCTTTCTTACCTTGGCCATGTCTCTGAGTATTGCACACCTTGTGCTTTTGGGCACTCCAGTGATGTTGCAGCTCTGAAATATGGCCAAACTGGTGGCAAGTGGCATCTTGGCAGCTGCACGCTTGACTTTTCTCAGTTCATGGGCAGTTATTTTGCGCCTTGGTTTCTCCACATGCTTCTTGCGACCCTGTTGACTATTTTGAATGAAACGCTTGATTGTTCGATGATCACGCTTCAGAAGCTTTGCAATTTTAAGAGTGCTGCATCCCTCTGCAAGATATCTCACTATTTTTGACTTTTCTGTGCCTGTCAAGTCCTTCTTTTGACCCATTTTGCCAAAGGAAAGGAAGTTGCCTAATAATTATGCACACCTGATATAGGGTGTTGATGTCATTAGACCACACCCCTTCTCATTACAGAGATGCACATCACCTAATATGCTTAATTGGTAGTAGGCTTTCGAGCCTATACAGCTTGGAGTAAGACAACATGCATAAAGAGGATGATGTGGTCAAAATACTCATTTGCCTAATAATTCTGCACTCCCTGTATACATCCCCATAACTTGCCAAATATTAATGGTATAAACAACACTGGTTTTCTCACACTTGGCTGTCATAACTTAACAGATTGGTCTTTCTATTTTATGGATTGTTTTGATTTTCTGTACTTGTTTTTCCCTTTTGTGTTTTAAACAAGCTATAACAGATGTCACCATTGTTTACACTGATCAGGTTTACATGCCAACGTGTTGTGCCACTTTTTTTTAGGTGACCATATCAGACGATATATATTTTCCATGATCCTGCATCGATTTTAACCAACCAACCAATATGCAATGTCAATCTGCCGTTGCTAAGGCCAGCAAGGTTTTGTCATGTATAAATAGGGGCATAAATTCTCGAGATGAAAATATAATTTTGCCTCTTTATAAATCGCTGGTAAGACCACACCTTGAATATGCTGTGCAATTTTGGGCACCTGTTCTAAAGAAGGATATCATGGCACTGGAGAGAGTGCAGAGACGAGCTACAAGATTGATAAAAGGAATGGAGCATTTTAGTTATGAAGAAAGGTTAAACAATTTAAATCTCTACAGTTTGGAAAAACGGTGCATTAGAGGGGATATAATAACATTATACAAATATATTCGGGGCCAGTACAAACCATTATCTGGAAATCTATTCATAAACAGGGCTATACATAGGACACGAGGTCACACATTTAGGCTTGAAGAAAGGAGATTTCATCTAAGGCAAAGAAAAGGTTTTTTTACAGAAAGAGCAATAAGGATATGGAATTCATTGCCGGAAGAGGTGGTTTTGTCAGAGTCTATACAGATGTTTAAATTGCAATTGGATAAATACTTGCAAAAACATAACATACAGGGATACAATTTCTAATTAGTGGGGTAATGGCTGCTTGATCCAAGGAGACATCTGACTGCTATTTTGGGGTCAAGAAGGAATTTTTTCCTAGTTTGTTGCAAAATTGGAAGCGCTTCAGACTGGGTTTTTTGCCTTCTTTTGGATCAACAGCAAAAGCATATGTGAGGAAGGCTGAACTTGATGGACGCAAGTCTCTTTTCAGCTATGTAACTATGTAACTATGTAACTATGTAACCAGTCAGTATAACACCCCTGTTTAAGGTATATGCTGAAGAAGCTAAGTTGGGATGCAGTTTGGGTTCTATTTTATCTGTTCTACGCTGAAATTTTTACAACATGAATGCCCCAGTGACCAGTGGCTGTAGGACATTTGGAGGACTACTAAAATTCCTATTTTAGTGCCTTTAGCGCACTTTCTCACTCCATGAGGGTTTACTATATTGAATGGCTGGTGCATCTATTACCCCAAGATTCTCTATGGATATTGTTACAAACTGCTATTTGTAACTGGCCCTTTAAATTATAAATTGCCCTGCTTCCCTGGATTGTGGAGAAGCCTATTTGCCAGCCTCCTCCCGCATGACTACCACTGGCCACCAACTGTCAGTAAGGCTTGAGAACGATCTACTGAAGTTCCGCCGGAGCTTAAAAACAGCTTTATTTGCTCAGGCGTACGGGATGACATGAAAATTTTTAACTTGGTCCAAATGCATGTGATTATAATGCTGTTGTTTGCTGGATATTGTTTTGTCTGTTTTTTATTGCTGGTATGCGCATCGAGACCCTATGGGTAATAAGACTGCGTTTCTTAAGAATTTTTAATAAATAAATAATAAATAAATGACTATGGCCCTGGGAGAGTGTTTATGTTTAGAGTGTGCTGATAATTAATATGTAATTTTTATGAAGATCGGATGTATGGTTTTAACGTTACAGGGTATGGGTAAAAACTGTATTTTTACTGTCTGTGATAATTATGTTAATCCCTTGTGTAACATAATTATATCACAGGCAGAGGGGAGGATTTTGTGTGTAACTACTGGGAGTGTTTTATGTAATATACGTATGTGATTGGTTCTTTTGTAACGCCCTGTGGGTGGTCCTATCTAAGGGAAACCTGCATAAAAGAAAGCCCTTTGGGTCCCAATAAACAGAATGACTTGTCCCTCTAACTTGCAGCCTCGACTCATGTTTGTAGGGGACAGCTATAATCACTACAGGGATTGCTATGCTCTTCATACTCCCTTTGCTGCTGAGCTCTTGTAAGAGCTCTTGTTCCTGATCCTGCTTCGCTCTACAGAAGGAAGAGGTTCACCTACTGGAGCCTGGTCGTAGGTCCAGGGCGCAGAGCAGACAACGAGATACCAGCCCAGCAGCGGTGGTTCGTGGAGTCTGCAGTTCTTATGGTGACTACGCAGTAGTTATGGTGTCTACAGTGCTGATGGTCCTTTGGTGAGCGCTAGGAGCATCCTTTTTTACGGTCCAACTTCCAGCCAGCCTGGAGGCAACCGTAACAGATATAAAGGGGGCTATACACAAACAGATTGGCCCCCTGCTGCTGGGAGAACACAACACCTGTGAGGGGCCAACTCTGTCGGTGTCCTCTGTCTGGCCTGCTATGTCTGTGCCCCATTGATTAGCCTGCTATGTCTATGCCCCATTGATTAGCGAATGGCGTACCCCTGCAGTTTGTCACCCTGAATCTTTAAGGGACTCTAGTTTGGATTACAAGAGGGTGCGGCCCTCCATCACCTCGATCCTTGAATGATAATTTATTTTCACAAACCGAGAGCAAACCCCTCTCATATACGGAACCGGACACTGATTTGTAATTAGAGGGTGCGGCCCTCCCTCAACCTTAGCCCAATACTGAGCTGGATACAGAGGTCATGTTTTGAGTGACACATTCTCGTAGAGAGAACCTGTCACGGATGTAGACTATACTGTTTGGTTATTAATGGGTGTGGCCCACTCAGGCTATCAGCCGTATGCTGACACGGAGTTCCATCACATTATTAGTGAGCGCGGCTCTCTCATACACTCAACGCATTACGGTGCCGTCCATTTGTTCATCACACAGGCTTGTGCCTGTACAGGACAACGATGACTGAATAGAGGGGCGTCCCTTCTGCATATAAGGACTATGGCTTAGCTGTGGACATTTTTAGTGACAGCAGGGATAGCTGAACGTTTTGATATACGATTTGTGTAGATGGGCCTGAAAATGAAAATGAAGAAGTGGTGGCAGTTTAGAAATCATGTCCTGATTTTTCAGCTTTTGCCAGCTCCCACTCTAGCTTTGCCATTCATTCCTATGGGACAAATTTCGCCAGAAGAACGACGATATTCCGAGAACCATTCGGTGAAACGTTCCACAAAGTAATAGCAACGCGATCGGGAACAATCTGCACGTTTTGGTAAATTTTTGTCTATGTAGTGTAAAAACTGTGGGAGGAGTTAGGGTGGCAAATTTGGCTATAATAAGAATAAGAATAATAATAATAATAACTAGAAAAGCTACAATTTCGGGGGAAATTGTGTGAAGTGTTCTTGCCTCCACCAGTAGTCTACAACTGGAGTGGGCGCAGTAACTGTTATCATTTATATAGCACATTTAATTGCATCTTTGTTGCACAGTTACATTAAACCATACATTTATAAAAACTCTAGCAGGTGTACAAAAGGCTTTGTCTATGACATCACTTGCTGCTGCAGCCTTGCACAGGTCAGAGTATTTTGGCGGTTGCCATCTTCAAACGGTCGTATTTTAAAAACTATAAATCCTACAGTGAAGAGCTTTATATTGTGAGAATCACAAGACCCAGACCTACATTTTGATGTAATACTATGTCTCTGAGATATTAACAAGGAAGGCACAGTCGCAGTTTAGATATTGCCCTTCAAATGTGAGCTTTGCAGAGTGGCGTTTCAATGAATGTCAATGGACTGCGTGAGTTGCAAACAAATGGTCATATTGCGAAAACAATCAGGACTATGGCTTAGCCGTGGACATTTTTAGTGGCAGCAGGGATAGCTGAACGTTTTGATATAAGATTTGTGTAGGTGGGCTTGAAAATGAGGGAGTAGTGGCAGTTTAGAAATCATGTCCTGATTTTTCAGCTTTTGCCAGCTCCCACTCTAGCTTTGCCATTCATTCCTATGGGACAAATTTCGCCACAAGAACGACGATATTACGAGAACCATTCAGCGAAATGTTCCACAAAGTAATAGCAACGCGATCGGGAACAATCTGCACGTTTTGGTAAATTTTTGTCTATGTAGTGTAAAAACTGTGGGAGGAGTTAGGGTGGCAAATTTGGCTATAATAAGAATAATAATAATAATATATATGTGAGATAACATTAAGTGGTCTTGCTATGCAAGAACACTTAATAATAATAATAATAATATATATGTGAGATAACATTAAGTGGTCTTGCTATGCAAGAACACTTAATAATAATATATATGTGAGATAACATTAAGTGGTCTTGCTATGCAAGAACACTTAATAATAATAATAATAATAATATATATGTGAGATAACATTAAGTGGTCTTGCTATGCAAGAACACTTAATAAGAATAATAATAATAATATATATGTGAGATAACATTAAGTGGTCTTGCTATGTAAGAACACTTAATATATATGTGAGATAACAGTAAGTGGTCTTGCTATGCAAGAATACTTAACTAGAAAAGCTACAATTTCTGGGGAAATTGTGAAGTGTTCTTGCCTCCACCAGTAGTCTACAACTGGAGTGGGCGGAGTAACTATTATTTATTTATATAGCACATTTAATTGCAATGCTGTTGCCCAAAGTGCTTCACAGTTACATTAAAACATACAGTTATAAAAACATTAGCAGGTGTAAACGGCTTTGTCTATGACATCACTTGCTGCTGCAGCCTGGCACAGGTCAGAGTATTTTTGCGGTTGCCATCTTCAAACGGTCATATTTTTAAAACTATACATCCTACAGCAAAGAGCTTTATATTGTGAGAATCACAAGACCCATAACTACATTTTGATGTATAGTATGTCTCTGAGATGTTAACAATGAAATTGCCCTTCAAATGTGAGCTTTGCAGAGTGGAGTTTCAATGAATGTCAATGGGTGGCGTGAGTTGCAAACAAATGGTCATATTGTGAAAACTATCAGGACTATGGCTTAGCCGTGGATATTTTTAGTAGCAGCAGGGATAGCTGAACGTTTTGATATAAGATTTGTGTAGGTGGGCTTTAAAATGAGGGAGTGGTGGCAGTTTAGAAATCATGTCCTGATTTTTCAGCTTTTGCCAGCTCCCACTCTAGCTTTGCCATTCATTCCTATGGGACAAATTTCACCACAAGAACGACGATATTCCGAGAACCATTCGCCGAAACGTTCCACAAAGTAATAGTAATCCGATCGGGAACAATCTGCACGTTTTGGTATATTTTTGTCTATGTAGTGTAAAAACTGTGGGAGGAGTTAGGGTGGCAAATTTGGCTATAATAATAATAATAATAATATATATGTGAGATAACAGTAAGTGGTCTTGCTTTGCAAGAACACAACTAGAAAAGCTACAATTTCTGGGGAAATTGTGTGAAGTGTTCTTGCCTCCACCAGTAGTCTACAACTAGAGTGGGCGGAGTAACTGTTATTATTTATTTATATAGCACATTTAATTGCAATGTTGTTGCCCAAAGTGCTTCACAGTTACATTAAAACATACAGTTATACAAACCATTAGCATGTGTACAAAAGGCCCTGTCTATGACATCACTTGCTGCTGCAGCCTTGCACAGGTCAGAGTATTTTGGCGGTTGCCATCTTCAAACGGTCGTATTTTAAAAACTATAAATCCTACAGTGAAGAGCTTTATATTGTGAGAATCACAAGACCCAGACCTACATTTACATGTATAGTATGTCTCTGCAATATTAAAATTGAAGGCACAGTCGCAGTTTAGAAATTGCCCTTCAAGTTTGAGCTGGCTAGAGTGGAGTTTCAATGAATGTCAATGGATGGCGTGAGTTGCAAACAAATGGTCATATTGTGAAAACTATCAGGACTATGGCTTAGCCGTGGACATTTTTAGTGGCAGCAGGGATAGCTGAACGTTTTGATATAAGATTTGTGTAGGTGGGCCTGAAAATGAGCGAGTGGTGGCAGTTTAGAAATCATGTCCTGATTTTTCAGCTTTTGCCAGCTCCCACTCTAGCTTTGCCATTCATTCCTATGGGACAAATTTCGCCAGAAGAACGACGATATTCCGAGAACCATTCGGTGAAACGTTCCACAAAGTAATAGCAATCCGATCGGGAACAATCTGCACGTTTTGGTATATTTTTGTCTATGTAGTGTAAAAACTGTGGGAGGAGTTAGGGTGGCAAATTTGGCTATAATAAGAATAATAATAATAATATATATGTGAGATAACATTAAGTGGTCTTGCTATGCAAGAACACTTAATAATATATATGTGAGATAACATTAAGTGGTCTTGCTATGCAAGAACACTTAATAACTAGAAAAGCTACAATTTCTGGGGAAATTGTGAAGTGTTCTTGCCTCCACCAGTAGTCTACAACTGGAGTGGGCGGAGTAACTGTTATTATTTATTTATATAGCACATTTAATTGCAACGTTGTTGCCCAAAGTGCTTCACAGTTACATTAAAACATACAGTTATAGAAACCATTAGCAGGTGCAAAAGGCCCTGTCTATGACATCACTTGCTGCTGCAGCCTTGCACAGGTCAGAGTATTTTTGCGGTTCCCATCTTCAAACGGTCGTATTTTAAAAACTATAAATCCTACAGTGAAGAGCTTTATATTGTGAGAATCACAAGACCCAGACCTACATTTTGATGTATAGTATGTCTCTGAGATATTAACAAGGAAGGCACAGTCGCAGTTTAGAAATTGCCCTTCAAATGTGAGCTTTGCAGAGTGGCGTTTCAATGAATGTCAATGGACTGCGTGAGTTGCAAACAAATGGTCATATTGCGAAAACAATCAGGACTATGGCTTAGCCGTGGACATTTTTAGTGGCAGCAGGGATAGCTGAACGTTTTGATATAAGATTTGTGTAGGTGGGCTTGAAAATGAGGGAGTAGTGGCAGTTTAGAAATCATGTCCTTATTTTTCAGCTTTTGCCAGCTCCCACTCTAGCTTTGCCATTCATTCCTATGGGACAAATTTTGCCACAAGAACGACGATATTCCGAGAACCATTCAGCGAAATGTTCCACAAAGTAATAGCAACGCGATCGGGAACAATCTGCACGTTTTGGTAAATTTTTGTCTATGTAGTGTAAAAACTGTGGGAGGAGTTAGGGTGGCAAATTTGGCTATAATAATAATAATAATATATATGTGAGATAACATTAAGTGGTCTTGCTATGCAAGAACACTTAATAATAATAATAACTAGAAAAGCTACAATTTCTGGGGAAATTGTGTGAAGTGTTCTTGCCTCCACCAGTAGTCTACAACTGGAGTGGGCGCAGTAACTGTTATCATTTATATAGCACATTTAATTGCATCTTTGTTGCACAGTTACATTAAACCATACATTTATAAAAACTCTAGCAGGTGTACAAAAGGCTTTGTCTATGACATCACTTGCTGCTGCAGCCTTGCACAGGTCAGAGTATTTTGGCGGTTGCCATCTTCAAACGGTCGTATTTTAAAAACTATAAATCCTACAGTGAAGAGCTTTATATTGTGAGAATCACAAGACCCAGACCTACATTTTGATGCATAGTATGTCTCTGAGATATTAACAATGAAGGCACAGTCGCAGTTTAGAAATTGCCCTTCAAATGTGAGCTTTGCAGAGTGGAGTTTCAATGAATGTCAATGGAAGGCGTGAGTTGCAAACAAATGGTCATATTGTGAAAACTATCAGGACTATGGCTTAGCCGTGGACATTTCTAGTGGCAGCAGGGATAGCTGAACGTTTTGATATAAGATTTGTGTAGGTGGGCCTGAAAATGAGCAAGTGGTGGCAGTTTAGAAATCATGTCCTGATTTTTCATCTTTTGCCAGGTCCCACTCTAGCTTTGCCATTCATTCCTATGGGACAAATTTCGCCACAAGAACGACGATATTCCGTGAACCATTCGGCGAAACGTTCCACAAAGTAATAGCAATCCGATCGGGAACAATCTGCACGTTTTGGTATATATTTGTCTATGTAGTGTAAAAACTGTGGGAGGAGTTAGGGTGGCAAATTTGGCTATAATAAGAATAATAATAACTAGAAAAGCTACAATTTCTGGGGAAATTGTGTGAAGTGTTCTTGCCTCCATCAGTAGTCTACAACTAGAGTGGGCGGAGTAACTGTTAGTATTTATTTATATAGCACATTTAATTGCAATGTTGTTGCCCAAAGTGCTTCACAGTTACATTAAAACATACAGTTATAAAAAATTAGCAGTTGTAAAAGGCTTTGTCTATGACATCACTTGCTGCTGCAGCCTTGCACAGGTCAGAGTATTTTGGCGGTTGCCATCTTCAAACGGTCGTATTTTAAAAACTATAATTCCTACAGTGAAGAGCTTTATATTGTGAGAATCACAAGACCCAGACCTACATTTTGATGTATAGTATGTCTCTGAGATATTAACAATGAAGGCACAGTCGCAGTTTAGAAATTGCCCTTCAAATGTGAGCTTTGCAGAGTGGAGTTTCAATGAATGTCAATGGACTGCGTGAGTTGCAAACAAATGGTCATATTGTGAAAACTATCAGGACTATGGCTTAGCCGTGGACATTTCTAGTGGCAGCAGGGATAGCTGAACGTTTTGATATAAGATTTGTGTAGGTGGGACTGAAAATGAGGGAGTGGTGGCAGTTTAGAAATCATGTCCTGATTTTTCAGCTTTTGCCAGCTCCCACTCTAGCTTTGCCATTCATTCCTATGGGACAAATTTCGCCACAAGAACGACGATATTCCGTGAACCATTCGGCGAAACGTTCCACAAAGTAATAGCAATCCGATCGGGAACAATCTGCACGTTTTGGTATATTTTTGTCTATGTAGTGTAAAAACTGTGGGAGGAGTTAGGGTGGCAAATTTGGCTATAATAAGAATAATAATAATAACTAGAAAAGCTACAATTTCTGGGGAAATTGTGTGAAGTGTTCTTGCCTCCATCAGTAGTCTACAACTAGAGTGGGCGGAGTAACTGTTAGTATTTATTTATATAGCACATTTAATTGCAATGTTGTTGCCCAAAGTGCTTCACAGTTACATTAAAACATACAGTTATAAAAAATTAGCAGTTGTAAAAGGCTTTGTCTATGACATCACTTGCTGCTGCAGCCTTGCACAGGTCAGAGTATTTTGGCGGTTGCCATCTTCAAACGGTCGTATTTTAAAAACTATAATTCCTACAGTGAAGAGCTTTATATTGTGAGAATCACAAGACCCAGACCTACATTTTGATGTATAGTATGTCTCTGAGATATTAACAATGAAGGCACAGTCGCAGTTTAGAAATTGCCCTTCAAATGTGAGCTTTGCAGAGTGGAGTTTCAATGAATGTCAATGGAAGGCGTGAGTTGCAAACAAATGGTCATATTGTGAAAACTATCAGGACTATGGCTTAGCCGTGGACATTTCTAGTGGCAGCAGGGATAGCTGAACGTTTTGATATAAGATTTGTGTAGGTGGGCCTGAAAATGAGGGAGTGGTGGCAGTTTAGAAATCATGTCCTGATTTTTCAGCTTTTGCCAGCTCCCACTCTAGCTTTGCCATTCATTCCTATGGGACAAATTTCACCACAAGAACGACGATATTCCGTGAACCATTCGGCGAAACGTTCCACAAAGTAATAGCAATCCGATCGGGAACAATCTGCACGTTTTGGTATATTTTTGTCTATGTAGTGTAAAAACTGTGGGAGGAGTTAGGGTGGCAAATTTGGCTATAATAAGAATAATAAGAATAATAATAATAATATATATGTGAGATAACATTAAGTGGTCTTGCTATGCAAGAACACTTAATAACTAGAAAAGCTAAAATTTCTGGGGAAATTGTGTGAAGTGTTCTTGCCTCCACCAGTAGTCTACAACTGGAGTGGGCGGAGTAACTGTTAGTATTTATTTATATAGCACATTTAATTGCAATGTTGTTGCCCAAAGTGCTTCACAGTTACTTTAAAACATACAGTTATAAAAAATTAGCAGGTGTAAAAGGCCCTGTCTATGACATCACTTGCTGCTGCAGCCTTGCACAGGTCAGAGTATTTTGGCGGTTGCCATCTTCAAACGGTCGTATTTTAAAAACTATAAATCCTACAGTGAAGAGCTTTATATTGTGAGAATCACAAGACCCAGACCTACATTTTGATGTATAGTATGTCTCTGAGATATTAACAATGAAGGCACAGTCGCAGTTTAGAAATTGCCCTTCAAATGTGAGCTTTGCAGAGTGGAGTTTCAATGAATGTCAATGGACTGAGTGAGTTGCAAACAAATGGTCATATTGTGAAAACTATCAGAACTATGGCTTAGCTGTGGACATTTTTAGTGGCAGCAGGGATAGCTGAACGTTTTGATATAAGATTTGAGTAGGTGGGCCTAAAAATGAGGGAGTGGTGGCAGTTTAGAAATCATTTTTCAGCTTTTGCCAGCTCCCCCTCTAGCTTTGCCATTCATTCCTATGGGACAAATTTCGCCACAAGAACGACGATATTCCGAGAACCATTCGGCAAAACGTTCCACAAAGTAATAGCAATCCGATCGGGAACAATCTGCACGTTTTGGTAAATTTTTGTCTATGTAGTGTAAAAACTGTGGGAGGAGTTAGGGTGGCAAATTTGGCTATAATAAGAATAAGAATAAGAATAATATATATGTGAGATAACATTAAGTGGTCTTGCTATGCAAGAACACTTAATAATAATAATAATAATATATATGTGAGATAACATTAAGTGGTCTTGCTATGCAAGAACACTTAATTACCTTTATAAACTGTAACACCTTCTGGGGGTTTGACATCCTTGGTTAGGAGAGGGTACTCCACTGTCCATGCTTCGCAGAGGGACCTTTTATAGTTGTAATGGTAGGCAAAAAGACTCAAAACACATTCTTCTATATCTACTGGTAAGGTTAAAGGTACGGTGCCGAGGTGAGGCTGGGCACCACCACACACATAGCATGCAGTTCTGTTATGTTTGTTGGCATTATATTTCATCCATTCTAACCATAAATTAACATCATTAAAACCTGTCTCAGCGGCCATGGTATCTTCAAAGGTGGGGTTAGCAATGGCCATCATGTCTTTAAAGGACTGGATGTGTGGTTTTAATGAATTTGGGTTTTAATAACTAGAAAAGCTACAATTTCTGGGGAAATTGTGTGAAGTGTTCTTGCATCCACCAGTAGTCTACAACTGGCAGAGGCGGCTCTCTAATTAGGCGGTTTAGGCGGCCGCCTAAGGCCTCGCGCTAAAAGGGGCCTCGCGGCCGCCTAAACCGTGTGATTAGAGAGACGCTTCAGTAGTGCTAAAACAATAAATTATTATCTTTTCATTCCGGCCGGCGGCCGCATTGCCGCGGCACCGCCCGGCTCTAACGAAAGATGGAAACCTCTCATATGGGTTCCGTGCTGGAGTGAGTCCCCTCCCCTCCTCCTACACACTAACCGGCTAATCGGCCAATCCGCGATGCCAATGTTGGTGACGTCACGACGCAACAACGTAGCCCCTCCCTGCATTCCCCCGCCTGCGGTACCAAGAAGAAGAGAAGAAAAAGACGCTGCTGGTGGTGAAGGAAAGAGAGCAGAGGAGAAGAGAGAAAAAGGTAAGGAGAGGAGATTGAAATAAAGGGGGAAGGAGAGGTGATGGGGCAAAAAAAGGGGAAGGAGAGGTGATGGGGAAAAAAGGGGGAAGGAGAGGTGATGGGAAAAAAAGGGGAAGGAGAGGTGATGGGGAAAAAAAGGGGGAAGGAGAGGTGATGGGAAAAAAAAGGGGAAGGAGAGGTGATGGGGAAAAAAAGGGGAAGGAGAGGTGATGGAAAAAAAAGGGGAAGGAGAGGTGATGGGGAAAAAAGGGGAAGGAGAGGTGATGGGGAAAAAAAGGGGGGAAGGAGAGGTGATGGGGAAAAATGGGGGGAAGGAGAGGTGATGGAAAAAAAGGGGGAAGGAGAGGAGATGGAAATAAAGGGGGAAGGAGAGGAGATGGAAATAAAGGGGGAAGGAGAGGTGATGGAGGGGATGCAAATAAAGGGGGAGTGAAAGGAGGTGGAAATAAAGGGGACGGAGAGGAGATGGAAATAAAGGGGGATGGAGACTGAGATCATCAGTTTAGATTATGTTAGCCAATTGGGCGGATCCGGCGCTGGCAGACTTGTGCAGCTCAAGAAATAAGGTAAGTTTTTACTACATTGAGGGGGGAGGGGGCTAAATAGTTTAACACTATAGGGTCAGGAATACACATTTGTGTTCCTGATACTATAGTGCTCTTTTAATACTCTGTTGACAACTTTATTTCAGTTTTAGGAGACACCAACAAGAATAACTAAGTCAGACACAAACTGTTTATCTATACCCAATGTTTGTGTATAGATAATTTGTAGAATTTAATAACAAAAATAAGTTTGAATACTGAAATTATGGGGTTTATTAAGGTTTGCCTTAAAATATGCAATGTATACAGTTAATTTTAATATTTCCTGCTTTTTTTTTTTTATTCTTTTTTATTGCGCATGGGGGAGGGCCTCATATTTGATTTTCGCCTAAGGCCTCCAAAAGTCTAGAGCCGCCTCTGACAACTGGAGTGGGCGGAGTAACTGTTATCATTTATATAGCACATTTAATTGCAACGTTGTTGCCCAAAGTGCTTCACAGTTACATTAAAACATACAGTTATAAAAACATTAGCAGGTGCAAAAGGCTTTGCACAGGTCAGAGTATTTTTGCGGTTGCCATCTTCAAACGGTCGTATTTTAAAAACTATAAATCCTACAGTGAAGAGATTTATATTGTGAGAATAACAAGACCCAGACCTACATTTTGATGTATAGTATGTCTCTGAGATATTAACAATGAAGGCACAGTCGCAGTTTAGAAATTGCCCTTCAAATGTGAGCTTTGCAGAGTGGAGTTTCAATGAATGTCAATGGAAGGCGTGAGTTGCAAACAAATGGTCATATTGTGAAAACTATCAGGACTATGGCTTAGCTGTGGACATTTTTAGTGGCAGCAGGGATAGCTGAACGTTTTGATATAAGATTTGTGCAGGTGGGCTTGAAAATGAAGGAGTGGTGGCAGTTTAGAAATCATGTCCTGATTTTTCAGCTTTTGCCAGCTCCCACTCTAGCTTTGCCATTCATTCCTATGGGACAAATTTCGCCACAAGAACGACGATATTCTGAGAACCATTCGCCGAAATGTTCCACAAAGTAATAGCAATCCGATCGGGAACAATCTGCACGTTTTGGTATATTTTTTGTCTATGTAGTGTAAAAACTGTGGGAGGAGTTAGGGTGGCAAATTTGGCTATAATAAGAATAATAATAACTAGAAAAGCTACAATTTCTGGGGAAATTGTGTGAAGTGTTCTTGCCTCCATCAGTAGTCTACAACTAGAGTGGGCGGAGTAACTGTTAGTATTTATTTATATAGCACATTCAATTGCAATGTTGTTGCCCAAAGTGCTTCACAGTTACATTAAAACATACAGTTATAAAAAATTAGCAGGTGTAAAAGGCTTTGTCTATGACATCACTTGCTGCTGCAGCCTTGCACAGGTCAGAGTATTTTGGCGGTTGCCATCGTCAAACGGTCGTATTTTAAAAACTATAAATCCTACAGTGAAGAGCTTTATATTGTGAGAATCACAAGACCCAGACCTACATTTTGATGTATAGTATGTCTCTCAGATATTAACAATGAAGGCACAGTCGCAGTTTAGAAATTGCCCTTCAAATGTGAGCTTTGCAGAGTGGAGTTTCAATGAATGTCAATGGAAGGCGTGAGTTGCAAACAAATGGTCATATTGTGAAAACTATCAGGACTATGGCTTAGCCGTGGACATTTCTAGTGGCAGCAGGGATAGCTGAACGTTTTGATATAAGATTTGTGTAGGTGGGCCTGAAAATGAGCAAGTGGTGGCAGTTTAGAAATCATGTCCTGATTTTTCATCTTTTGCCAGGTCCCACTCTAGCTTTGCCATTCATTCCTATGGGACAAATTTCGCCACAAGAACGACGATATTCCGTGAACCATTCGGCGAAACGTTCCACAAAGTAATAGCAATCCGATCGGGAACAATCTGCACGTTTTGGTATATATTTGTCTATGTAGTGTAAAAACTGTGGGAGGAGTTAGGGTGGCAAATTTGGCTATAATAAGAATAATAATAACTAGAAAAGCTACAATTTCTGGGGAAATTGTGTGAAGTGTTCTTGCCTCCATCAGTAGTCTACAACTAGAGTGGGCGGAGTAACTGTTAGTATTTATTTATATAGCACATTTAATTGCAATGTTGTTGCCCAAAGTGCTTCACAGTTACATTAAAACATACAGTTATAAAAAATTAGCAGTTGTAAAAGGCTTTGTCTATGACATCACTTGCTGCTGCAGCCTTGCACAGGTCAGAGTATTTTGGCGGTTGCCATCTTCAAACGGTCGTATTTTAAAAACTATAATCCCTACAGTGAAGAGCTTTATATTGTGAGAATCACAAGACCCAGACCTACATTTTGATGTATAGTATGTCTCTGAGATATTAACAATGAAGGCACAGTCGCAGTTTAGAAATTGCCCTTCAAATGTGAGCTTTGCAGAGTGGAGTTTCAATGAATGTCAATGGACTGCGTGAGTTGCAAACAAATGGTCATATTGTGAAAACTATCAGGACTATGGCTTAGCCGTGGACATTTCTAGTGGCAGCAGGGATAGCTGAACGTTTTGATATAAGATTTGTGTAGGTGGGACTGAAAATGAGGGAGTGGTGGCAGTTTAGAAATCATGTCCTGATTTTTCAGCTTTTGCCAGCTCCCACTCTAGCTTTGCCATTCATTCCTATGGGACAAATTTCGCCACAAGAACGACGATATTCCGTGAACCATTCGGCGAAACGTTCCACAAAGTAATAGCAATCCGATCGGGAACAATCTGCACGTTTTGGTATATTTTTGTCTATGTAGTGTAAAAACTGTGGGAGGAGTTAGGGTGGCAAATTTGGCTATAATAAGAATAATAATAATAACTAGAAAAGCTACAATTTCTGGGGAAATTGTGTGAAGTGTTCTTGCCTCCATCAGTAGTCTACAACTAGAGTGGGCGGAGTAACTGTTAGTATTTATTTATATAGCACATTTAATTGCAATGTTGTTGCCCAAAGTGCTTCACAGTTACATTAAAACATACAGTTATAAAAAATTAGCAGTTGTAAAAGGCTTTGTCTATGACATCACTTGCTGCTGCAGCCTTGCACAGGTCAGAGTATTTTGGCGGTTGCCATCTTCAAACGGTCGTATTTTAAAAACTATAATTCCTACAGTGAAGAGCTTTATATTGTGAGAATCACAAGACCCAGACCTACATTTTGATGTATAGTATGTCTCTGAGATATTAACAATGAAGGCACAGTCGCAGTTTAGAAATTGCCCTTCAAATGTGAGCTTTGCAGAGTGGAGTTTCAATGAATGTCAATGGAAGGCGTGAGTTGCAAACAAATGGTCATATTGTGAAAACTATCAGGACTATGGCTTAGCCGTGGACATTTCTAGTGGCAGCAGGGATAGCTGAACGTTTTGATATAAGATTTGTGTAGGTGGGCCTGAAAATGAGGGAGTGGTGGCAGTTTAGAAATCATGTCCTGATTTTTCAGCTTTTGCCAGCTCCCACTCTAGCTTTGCCATTCATTCCTATGGGACAAATTTCACCACAAGAACGACGATATTCCGTGAACCATTCGGCGAAACGTTCCACAAAGTAATAGCAATCCGATCGGGAACAATCTGCACGTTTTGGTATATTTTTGTCTATGTAGTGTAAAAACTGTGGGAGGAGTTAGGGTGGCAAATTTGGCTATAATAAGAATAATAAGAATAATAATAATAATATATATGTGAGATAACATTAAGTGGTCTTGCTATGCAAGAACACTTAATAACTAGAAAAGCTAAAATTTCTGGGGAAATTGTGTGAAGTGTTCTTGCCTCCACCAGTAGTCTACAACTGGAGTGGGCGGAGTAACTGTTAGTATTTATTTATATAGCACATTTAATTGCAATGTTGTTGCCCAAAGTGCTTCACAGTTACTTTAAAACATACAGTTATAAAAAATTAGCAGGTGTAAAAGGCCCTGTCTATGACATCACTTGCTGCTGCAGCCTTGCACAGGTCAGAGTATTTTGGCGGTTGCCATCTTCAAACGGTCGTATTTTAAAAACTATAAATCCTACAGTGAAGAGCTTTATATTGTGAGAATCACAAGACCCAGACCTACATTTTGATGTATAGTATGTCTCTGAGATATTAACAATGAAGGCACAGTCGCAGTTTAGAAATTGCCCTTCAAATGTGAGCTTTGCAGAGTGGAGTTTCAATGAATGTCAATGGACTGAGTGAGTTGCAAACAAATGGTCATATTGTGAAAACTATCAGAACTATGGCTTAGCTGTGGACATTTTTAGTGGCAGCAGGGATAGCTGAACGTTTTGATATAAGATTTGAGTAGGTGGGCCTAAAAATGAGGGAGTGGTGGCAGTTTAGAAATCATTTTTCAGCTTTTGCCAGCTCCCCCTCTAGCTTTGCCATTCATTCCTATGGGACAAATTTCGCCACAAGAACGACGATATTCCGAGAACCATTCGGCAAAACGTTCCACAAAGTAATAGCAATCCGATCGGGAACAATCTGCACGTTTTGGTAAATTTTTGTCTATGTAGTGTAAAAACTGTGGGAGGAGTTAGGGTGGCAAATTTGGCTATAATAAGAATAAGAATAAGAATAATATATATGTGAGATAACATTAAGTGGTCTTGCTATGCAAGAACACTTAATAATAATAATAATAATATATATGTGAGATAACATTAAGTGGTCTTGCTATGCAAGAACACTTAATTACCTTTATAAACTGTAACACCTTCTGGGGGTTTGACATCCTTGGTTAGGAGAGGGTACTCCACTGTCCATGCTTCGCAGAGGGACCTTTTATAGTTGTAATGGTAGGCAAAAAGACTCAAAACACATTCTTCTATATCTACTGGTAAGGTTAAAGGTACGGTGCCGAGGTGAGGCTGGGCACCACCACACACATAGCATGCAGTTCTGTTATGTTTGTTGGCATTATATTTCATCCATTCTAACCATAAATTAACATCATTAAAACCTGTCTCAGCGGCCATGGTATCTTCAAAGGTGGGGTTAGCAATGGCCATCATGTCTTTAAAGGACTGGATGTGTGGTTTTAATGAATTTGGGTTTTAATAACTAGAAAAGCTACAATTTCTGGGGAAATTGTGTGAAGTGTTCTTGCATCCACCAGTAGTCTACAACTGGCAGAGGCGGCTCTCTAATTAGGCGGTTTAGGCGGCCGCCTAAGGCCTCGCGCTAAAAGGGGCCTCGCGGCCGCCTAAACCGTGTGATTAGAGAGACGCTTCAGTAGTGCTAAAACAATAAATTATTATCTTTTCATTCCGGCCGGCGGCCGCATTGCCGCGGCACCGCCCGGCTCTAACGAAAGATGGAAACCTCTCATATGGGTTCCGTGCTGGAGTGAGTCCCCTCCCCTCCTCCTACACACTAACCGGCTAATCGGCCAATCCGCGATGCCAATGTTGGTGACGTCACGACGCAACAACGTAGCCCCTCCCTGCATTCCCCCGCCTGCGGTACCAAGAAGAAGAGAAGAAAAAGACGCTGCTGGTGGTGAAGGAAAGAGAGCAGAGGAGAAGAGAGAAAAAGGTAAGGAGAGGAGATTGAAATAAAGGGGGAAGGAGAGGTGATGGGGCAAAAAAAGGGGAAGGAGAGGTGATGGGGAAAAAAGGGGGAAGGAGAGGTGATGGGAAAAAAAGGGGAAGGAGAGGTGATGGGGAAAAAAAGGGGGAAGGAGAGGTGATGGGAAAAAAAAGGGGAAGGAGAGGTGATGGGGAAAAAAAGGGGAAGGAGAGGTGATGGAAAAAAAAGGGGAAGGAGAGGTGATGGGGAAAAAAGGGGAAGGAGAGGTGATGGGGAAAAAAAGGGGGGAAGGAGAGGTGATGGGGAAAAATGGGGGGAAGGAGAGGTGATGGAAAAAAAGGGGGAAGGAGAGGAGATGGAAATAAAGGGGGAAGGAGAGGAGATGGAAATAAAGGGGGAAGGAGAGGTGATGGAGGGGATGCAAATAAAGGGGGAGTGAAAGGAGGTGGAAATAAAGGGGACGGAGAGGAGATGGAAATAAAGGGGGATGGAGACTGAGATCATCAGTTTAGATTATGTTAGCCAATTGGGCGGATCCGGCGCTGGCAGACTTGTGCAGCTCAAGAAATAAGGTAAGTTTTTACTACATTGAGGGGGGAGGGGGCTAAATAGTTTAACACTATAGGGTCAGGAATACACATTTGTGTTCCTGATACTATAGTGCTCTTTTAATACTCTGTTGACAACTTTATTTCAGTTTTAGGAGACACCAACAAGAATAACTAAGTCAGACACAAACTGTTTATCTATACCCAATGTTTGTGTATAGATAATTTGTAGAATTTAATAACAAAAATAAGTTTGAATACTGAAATTATGGGGTTTATTAAGGTTTGCCTTAAAATATGCAATGTATACAGTTAATTTTAATATTTCCTGCTTTTTTTTTTTTATTCTTTTTTATTGCGCATGGGGGAGGGCCTCATATTTGATTTTCGCCTAAGGCCTCCAAAAGTCTAGAGCCGCCTCTGACAACTGGAGTGGGCGGAGTAACTGTTATCATTTATATAGCACATTTAATTGCAACGTTGTTGCCCAAAGTGCTTCACAGTTACATTAAAACATACAGTTATAAAAACATTAGCAGGTGCAAAAGGCTTTGCACAGGTCAGAGTATTTTTGCGGTTGCCATCTTCAAACGGTCGTATTTTAAAAACTATAAATCCTACAGTGAAGAGATTTATATTGTGAGAATAACAAGACCCAGACCTACATTTTGATGTATAGTATGTCTCTGAGATATTAACAATGAAGGCACAGTCGCAGTTTAGAAATTGCCCTTCAAATGTGAGCTTTGCAGAGTGGAGTTTCAATGAATGTCAATGGAAGGCGTGAGTTGCAAACAAATGGTCATATTGTGAAAACTATCAGGACTATGGCTTAGCTGTGGACATTTTTAGTGGCAGCAGGGATAGCTGAACGTTTTGATATAAGATTTGTGCAGGTGGGCTTGAAAATGAAGGAGTGGTGGCAGTTTAGAAATCATGTCCTGATTTTTCAGCTTTTGCCAGCTCCCACTCTAGCTTTGCCATTCATTCCTATGGGACAAATTTCGCCACAAGAACGACGATATTCTGAGAACCATTCGCCGAAATGTTCCACAAAGTAATAGCAATCCGATCGGGAACAATCTGCACGTTTTGGTATATTTTTTGTCTATGTAGTGTAAAAACTGTGGGAGGAGTTAGGGTGGCAAATTTGGCTATAATAAGAATAATAATAACTAGAAAAGCTACAATTTCTGGGGAAATTGTGTGAAGTGTTCTTGCCTCCATCAGTAGTCTACAACTAGAGTGGGCGGAGTAACTGTTAGTATTTATTTATATAGCACATTCAATTGCAATGTTGTTGCCCAAAGTGCTTCACAGTTACATTAAAACATACAGTTATAAAAAATTAGCAGGTGTAAAAGGCTTTGTCTATGACATCACTTGCTGCTGCAGCCTTGCACAGGTCAGAGTATTTTGGCGGTTGCCATCGTCAAACGGTCGTATTTTAAAAACTATAAATCCTACAGTGAAGAGCTTTATATTGTGAGAATCACAAGACCCAGACCTACATTTTGATGTATAGTATGTCTCTCAGATATTAACAATGAAGGCACAGTCGCAGTTTAGAAATTGCCCTTCAAATGTGAGCTTTGCAGAGTGGAGTTTCAATGAATGTCAATGGAAGGCGTGAGTTGCAAACAAATGGTCATATTGTGAAAACTATCAGGATTATGGCTTAGCTGTGGACATTTCTAGTGGCAGCAGGGATAGCTGAACGTTTTGATATAAGATTTGTGTAGGTGGGCCTGAAAATGAGGGAGTGGTGGCAGTTTAGAAATCATGTCCTGATTTTTCAGCTTTTGCCAGCTCCCACTCTAGCTTTGCCATTCATTCCTATGGGACAAATTTCGCCAGAAGAACGACGATATTCCGTGAACCATTCGGCGAAACGTTCCACAAAGTAATAGCAATCCGATCGGGAACAATCTGCACGTTTTGGTATATTTTTGTCCATGTAGTGTAAAAACTGTGGGAGGAGTTAGGGTGGCAAATTTGGCTATAATAAGAATAATAATAATAATAATATATATGTGAGATAACATTAAGTGGTCTTGCTATGCAAGAACACTTAATAATAATAATATATATGTGAGATAACATTAAGTGGTCTTGCTATGCAAGAACACTTAACTAGAAAAGCTACAATTTCTGGGGAAATTGTGTGAAGTGTTCTTGCCTCCACCAGTAGTCTACAACTAGAGTGGGCGGAGTAACTGTTATTATTTATTTATATAGCACATTTAATTGCAATGTTGTTGCCCAAAGTGCTTCACAGTTACATTAAAACATACAGTTATAAAAACATTAGCAGGTGTAAAAGGCTTTGTCTATGACATCACTTGCTGCTGCAGCCTGGCACAGGTCAGAGTATTTTTGCGGTTGCCATCTTCAAACGGTCATATTTTTAAAACTATAAATCCTACAGCGAAGAGCTTTATATTGTGAGAATCACAAGACCCAGACCTACATTTTGATGTATAGTATGTCTCTCAGATATTAACAATGAAGGCACAGTCGCAGTTTAGAAATTGCCCTTCAAATGTGAGCTTTGCAGAGTGGAGTTTCAATGAATGTCAATGGAAGGCGTGAGTTGCAAACAAATGGTCATATTGTGAAAACTATCAGGATTATGGCTTAGCTGTGGACATTTCTAGTGGCAGCAGGGATAGCTGAACGTTTTGATATAAGATTTGTGTAGGTGGGCCTGAAAATGAGGGAGTGGTGGCAGTTTAGAAATCATGTCCTGATTTTTCAGCTTTTGCCAGCTCCCACTCTAGCTTTGCCATTCATTCCTATGGGACAAATTTCGCCAGAAGAACGACGATATTCCGTGAACCATTCGGCGAAACGTTCCACAAAGTAATAGCAATCCGATCGGGAACAATCTGCACGTTTTGGTATATTTTTGTCCATGTAGTGTAAAAACTGTGGGAGGAGTTAGGGTGGCAAATTTGGCTATAATAAGAATAATAATAATAATAATATATATGTGAGATAACATTAAGTGGTCTTGCTATGCAAGAACACTTAATAATAATAATATATATGTGAGATAACATTAAGTGGTCTTGCTATGCAAGAACACTTAACTAGAAAAGCTACAATTTCTGGGGAAATTGTGTGAAGTGCTCTTGCCTCCACCAGTAGTCTACAACTGGAGTGGGCGGAGTAACTGTTATTATTTATTTATATAGCACATTTAATTGCAATGTTGTTGCCCAAAGTGCTTCACAGTTACATTAAAACATACAGTTATAAAAACATTAGCAGGTGTAAAAGGCTTTGTCTATGACATCACTTGCTGCTGCAGACTGGCACAGGTCAGAGTATTTTTGCGGTTGCCATCTTCAAACGGTCATATTTTTAAAACTATAAATCCTACAGCGAAGAGCTTTATATTGTGAGAATCACAAGACCCAGACCTACATTTTGATGTATAATATGTCTCTGAGATATTAACAATGAAGGCACAGTCGCAGTTGAGAAATTGCCCTTCAAATGTGAGCTTTGCAGAGTGGAGTTTCAATGCATGTCAATGGACTGCGTGAGTTGCAAACAAATGGTCATATTGCGAAAACTATAAGGACTATGGCTTAGCTGTGGACATTTTTAGTGGCAGCAGGGATAGCTGAACGTTTTGATATAAGATTTGTGCAGGTGGGCTTGAAAATGAAGGAGTGGTGGCAGTTTAGAAATCATGTCCTGATTTTTCAGCTTTTGCCAGCTCCCACTCTAGCTTTGCCATTCATTCCTATGGGACAAATTTCGCGACAAGAACGACGATATTCCGTGAACCATTCGGCGAAACGTTCCACAAAGTAATAGCAATCCAATCGGGAACAATCTGCACGTTTTGGTATATTTTTGTCTATGTAGTGTAAAAACTGTGGGAGGAGTTAGGGTGGCAAATCTGGCTATAATAATAATAATAATAATAATATATATGTGAGATAACAGTAAGTGGTCTTGCTATGCAAGAACACTTAATATATATGTGAGATAACATTAAGTGGTCTTGCTATGCAAGAACACTTAAATATAATAATAATATATATGTGAGATAACATTAAGTGGTCTTGCTATGCAAGAACACTTAATAATAATAATATATGTGAGATAACATTAAGTGGTCTTGCTATGCAAGAACACTTAACTGGAAAAGCTAAAATTTCTGGGGAAATTGTGTGAAGTGTTCTTGCCTCCACCAGTAGTCTACAACTGGAGTGGGCGGAGTAACTGTTATTATTTATTTATATAGCACATTTAATTGCAACTTTGTTGCCCAAAGTGCTTCACAGTTACATTAACCCCTTAAGACCGCAGCCAAATGTACAAGTTGTGAACCAAAAAAAATTTAAACAAACCACAGATTTTGACTATATGTCTGTTCGACAATAATTTACCTCTTTCATATTAAATACACCCACACTTATTATATATCATTTTATTCAGGGGAAACAGGGCTTTCATTTAACATCAAATATTTAGGTATGGAACATAACTTAATATGAATACAATATAAAAAAAATGAGAGAAAATAAGATTTTTTTTTAATTTTCTTAGTTCTATGTGACATTCTAACTGTGAATGTGATAATACTGTTTGCTTTTACTGCAATAAAATACACATATTTGTATTCAGCGATGTCTCACGTGTAAAACAGTACCCCCTATGTACAGGTTTTATGGTGTTTTGGGAAGTTACAGGGTCAAATAAAGCATGTTACACTTTTCAGTTTTTTCACATTGAAATTTGCCAGTTTGGTTACGTTGCCTTTGAGACTGTTTGGTAGCCCAGGAATGAGAATTACCCCCATGATGGCATACCATTTGCAAAAGTAGACAACCCAAGGTATTGCAAATGGGGTATGTCCAGTCTTTTTTAGTAGCCACTTGGTCACAAACACTAGCCAAAGTTAACGTTAATATTTGTTTGTGTGTGAAAAATGCAAAAAACTAATTTGAAAGCCAATTTTGGCCAGTGTTTGTGACTAAGTGGCTACTAAAAAAAGACTGAACATACCCCATTTGCAATACCTTGGGTTGTCTACTTTTGCAAATGGTATGCCATTATGGAGGTAATTCTTATTTCTGGGCTACTATACGGTCTCAAAGCCAACGTAACCAATCTGGCGAATTTCATTGTGAAAAAACTGAAACGCAAGCCTTATATTTGACTCTGTAACTTTTGAAAACACCCTAAAACCTGTACATGAGGGGTACTGTTATACTCAGGAGACTTTGCTGAACACAAATATTTGTGTTTCAAAACAGTAAAAAGTATTACAGCAAAAATATCGTCAGTGTAAGTGCCGTTTGTGTGCAAAAAAGGAAATAATTTCACTTTCCCTGACAATATCATTGTTGTAATACATTTTACGGTTTTGAAACACAAATATTTGTGTTCAGCGATGTCTCCCGAGTAAAACAGTACCCCCCATGTACAGGTTTTATAGTGTCTTGGAAAGTTATAGGGTTAAATATAGTGCTAGCAAATTAAATTCCCTATACTTTCGGCCTGGGTTGTTAGGCAGGTCCCGCAAATTGTAATTAATAAAAGGACCTAATTATGTAAAATTATTACATAAATATATATATATATATGTAAAATTATTATATACACATCAGTTTTTTACAATTATTTTTATTTATATATAGGTATACATATAGTGATGTATACATATATATTATTTCGTTCTACGTGCATTTTGATATCAATATATATATATATATATATTAATATCAAAATACAGTTAGAACGAAATTACACACATATATATATATTTTTAATAATTTTTGTATTTTTTTTTTAACGTATTTACATATTTTTTTATTATAAAATATATTTGTGTTCGGGGCACTCTCATATGATATAGAATAAGATGGTTGTAGCTTTAGGAATAATCGGTTGAGGTGTGCCGAAACTGACGTATGCTGTAGGCCGGTAAAAAGTGGGCTTACATAGAGGAAATATGAACAATGGGAGTGGAGGGTGGGGCTATTCGTCTGACCCACAAAGGTAAGCAGGGAAAGGGGGAGTCCCTTATGTAGGTCTATAGCCCCTCCCACAACTTCAGGCCATGCCTTCCAATTTGTGTTCGGGGCATTCTCATATGATATAGAATAAGATGGTTGTAGCTTTAGGAATAATTGGTTGAGGTGTGCCGAAACCGACGTATGCTGTAGGCCGGTAAAAAGTGGGCAAAAAGAGAAATATTAATGCAAAACATTATACAGGATCATAGTGCATTTGTTAACCATCAGGTAGACATTTTAATGAAAGCTTCCTAATTCCTGAATCGGCTGTGGTATGTAAGTCGCATAAGCCTATGATTCCGAGCGGCCCCGTGCCTTTAACGTGTGCGGGGATATCTTGGCTATATAGTGCATGAACTTACCTGTGGTAAGGACAGCATTGTACAGTGACAGTAATGGTTCAGTGGTACGTATGGTGGCGTGCCCAAGAACGTAACCAGTACCTTAAACCGGGCACCCAGCATTGCTTCTAAGATAGTAGGTTATATGCACTGGTTCGCACATCTGACTCGTCTTAGTTTTAGGAAGGGACCGGGCATAGTGGTATTGTGTGTTTTAGAACAATAAGTGGTCAACAGGCACTCTTGTTTCTGATGTTTGCAGCTAATAGTGAGTCATACCTTGAGAAAGCAGTTAAAGGCTAGATAGGTAGCAGTTTGATGACTGCATTGGTGCATGGTTCGGAAGGTGCATGGTCGAGTGGTTCTGATATGGTTTGAACATTGTAGGTCTATGGCCAGTATTTAGTTGTAGCGGGAACGTCCGCTTGGCTATGTCTCTAAGTAAGGTATGGATGGGGTAGGAGGATAGGAACCTTTGTTGTTTGGGAAGGAGAAATACGTATAGTGTTGAATGTCCGTGAGATAAAGTTTAACCGTGTTGTGCGAGAATTTTTAACTTAAGGTGGCAAAAGAAGTGAATGCCATAAATGGGGAAACCTCAAACCAGCTATCTAAGTCATGGTCCGACATGAAGCGTATTGTATAAGTGGAAACCCTGTAGCAAGCGTGTTGAGTGCTGGTGGACAAGGCCAGTTTAGTCAGAGCCCGGCTATGTTGGCGAGGTTCATGTAATCCATGACCTTGACCATAAGTGACCCCCTGCCATGGCATCTGTCACGTCAGCTGCCACAGTAGTCTACCATTACGTGTGGTTAGGCCTGCCGTGGCTTGGTTGTCTAGGGACAGCCCCTGATCATCATGCGGGAGTGTGGAAAAAGCAAAGTGGTCTGAGATGAAAGCGCAGCCTGCGGTATGATGCGCATGGCAAATTTTAAGGAACTTGGCAGGGATTGTAGTTCCATGCGGTTGCGAATACCAAGCAGGATTTGGTAATTGGTGTTGTAGCAACTGTTCCCATTTCTCACGTGGTAACTTGTTGGCAAGGATGCCAAGTCAAGTTGTATGCCCAGGAATGTAATGATAGTGTCTGGGTCTTCTGTGACCTTAGGGAATACTGGGACCCCCAAGTGTTCAGACATACTAATGGCTTCCTTGAAGCTTCTAGAGGGAAAGGCGTTCCTTTTGACCAACAAGAAAACATCTCAGGAGTGTATGACTGTGGGGCATCTGGATATGCTTAACCACAACCAACAAATAGTTCTATGAATATATTTAAGATTGTGGCTACTCTTGACCCGGAAGTTAAGCAGGAGAAGAAATATATGACTGCTGCCCATAAATGCCCTGCAAGTGCCAGTGTAGGGTGGATGATGGCAGTCTGAAATGCGTTGTGATATCAGTTTTACTTGACCAGGCTTCCCCCGCTGCTTTGAGTGATAGTTGTAATGGTATGAACAATGGCATACTGTAATGAAGACTCCTCGGAAGGGTATGAGGGAGTTGAGACTTGGGGTAGCCGAGGCGTGAGGTGCAGATAAGTCTATGATCAGTTACAGTGTGAGGGAAGATTCCCTGTGACAATCCCAATGGGATTGCGCCACGCGGTAAATGGTGTAGATCGGAGAGGCCCAGGTAGAAATCTTTCTGCCATTCTTGGGCCATGAGTGTATTGCTAGCTGTTGGATGCTGCTGTGATGACTGCAAGTTAGGGCATCCTAGATTTCCCCAAAAGTATATGGCAATACCTGTCTGGAAGGCCTTTAAAATCGGAGATTAGGAAATCAACTAAATGTCTGGAAGGGTGAGGAGTTAGAAAGTACTGGAAATGCATAATGTTTACAGGCGTGAAGTAATGTTCAGGGTACATTTATTGGGACACATGGTTTCATGTGCCCTGAGTCCTGACGTATTAGGAACATACCTGCCAGTCTGCATGCACTGAAACAACTTGTGCCAACATGGAAATTGTTGCAAATCTGGGATTTGCCAAAGAGAATGAGATGACCCGATTGTCTCTGGTAGTTCTGAGGTGCTAGAGCTTGGAGCCTGAAACGTGTTCGTCCACTGTGTTGGGACAAAATTGTCGTGTGGGACTAGCAACATCCTCTCCAAGTGAAAGATAAATATAACCATTATTATATGAACCCACAGTGTGCTAGTACTGGCTTGCTAGCTAAAGCCGCATGGCGAAACAATTAATCCTTTGTTTTGTGACAGGTGAGGCCCTGCTAGTTGCCAAGTGGCTTGAGAGGCTCTATCTATGCAATGGCGCGAGGGAATTTTGTGGCCACCAACGTAATGGCAGGATGTTGGCCTCTCGGTGACTGTAACCAGAAAAAGGGGAAGGGAGTGACAGGTGAGGCCCTCTCTATATACCATGCGAGGCGGCTAGCTCACGAGTGGCCCGATGGGTGTTTGCCTCCGAACGTTGAGGCGGGGTGTTGGCCTCGCGGGACCACTATACGACAGGCGTAGTGGCCAAGAAAGGAGAATACCTATTGGAAACCTATAGTCCCTAATTGCCAGTACGCTAAGGATGTATCCAGGGGAAAACAGAAAATGTATGTAAATACCACATGAGCAGGTGTATATACCTTGTAGTATGATTAGATACCCTTACTGGTCGTAAGGGTTATTAATACCTGTGTCCCGGACGGGTAAAACAATGTATGAGAATTGAATATAGACATTTAAAAGCGTATACCCATATGTGTGTTATGCATGTTTAATAGAGCAAAGTGCTCCGTCCCAATGTTTATTGTATGCTTGTTAATGCCCCTGTTTGAAGGAAATTAACTTGTCAGGAGTGTTATATCATCTGTGATATGGAATACAACTGTACCCGGAAACATGAGTGTAGTGAACCATGACCGGCTGCTGAATAACCGAATGTGTGAAAGTACGTAATTGGAAGGACTTATATTTTAAGCGTGCAACCATGCAAATATTCCGTAGGAGTCAGTATAAAAGCGAAAATGCTGTAGTTAGTTTGTTTGCTTATGAAGTGAAATAAAGTCTGAGAAGCCTGTAGTATACCGATTGACCAGTAGGTGTCAGCATGTAGGCGAAAATGCAGTGGTTCGTTTGTTTCTACATGAAATGCAATAATGTCTGAAAAGCCTGTAGTACACCGAATGACCGGTAGGGGTCAGTGTGTAGATAAAAATGCAGTGGTTTATTGGTTTGTACATGAAATGCAATGATGTCTGAGAAGCCTGTAGTACACTGAATGACCGGTAGGGGTCAGTGTGTAGGTGAAAATTCAGTGGTTTGTACATGAAATGCAATAATTTCTGAGAAGCCTGTAGTACACCGAATGACCGGTAGGGGTCAGTGTGTAGGTGAAAATTCAGTGGTTTATACATGAAAATGCAAACAACGTCTCTAAGAAGCCTGTAGTACACCGAAATGACCGATAGGGGTCAGTGTGTAGGTGAAAATGCAGTGGTTTATTGGTCTGTACATGAAAATTCAAACAACATCTAAGAAGCCTGTAGTACACCGAAATGACCGATAGAGGTCAGTGTGTAGGCGAAAATGCAGTAGTTAGTTGGTTTGTACATGAAATGCAATAATGTCTGAGAAGCCTGTAGTACACCGAATGACCGGTAGGGGTCAGTGTGTAGGCGCAAATGCAGTGGTTCGTTGGTTTGTACATGAAATGCAATAACATCTGAGAAGCTTGTAGTACACTGAAATGACCGGTAGGGGTCAGTGTGTAGGTGAAAATGCCGTAGTTTATTGGTTTGTACATGAAAATGAAAAACGTCTAAGAAGCCTGTAGTACACCGAATAACCGATGGGGGTCAGTGTGTAGGTGAAAATGCGGTGGTTCTTTGGTTTGTACATGAAATGCAATAATGTCTGAGAAGCCTGTAGTATACTGAATGACCGGTAGGGGTCAGTGTGTAGGCTCAAATGCAGTGGTTCGTTGGTTTGTACATGAAATGCAATAATGTCTGAGAAGCATGTAGTACACCGAATGACCAGTAGGGGTCAGTGTGAAGATGAAAATTTAGTGGTTTATATATGAAAATGCAAACAACGTCTAAGAAGCCTGTAGTACACCAAAATGACCGATAGGGGTCAGTGTGTAGGCGAAAATGCAGTAGTTAGTTGGTTTGTACATGAAATGCAATAATGTCTGAGAAGCCTGTAGTATACCAAATGACCGGTAGGGGTCAGTATGTGGGAAAAAATGCAGTGGTTCGTTGGTTTGTACATGAAATGCGATAATGTCTAAGAAGCCTGTAGTACACCCAAAGACCGGTAGGGGACAGTGTGTAGGCGAAAAATTGTATTTCGTGTGTAGTTTTAACCACACAGATGATTTTAACCCAACAGATTTTAACCCAACAGATTTTAACCCAACAGATTTTAACCCAACAGATTTTACATGAACAGCTAGGTGAGTATTAGGTAATGAAATAACCGTGCAAAACGAAAGGAAACCGTAAAGTGAGGCCCGTGCTGTGCTGAATGCCGTGGGAACTAATCCTGGCGCGACAGGTGGGTCAACTTACGGTTTGAGAGTCCCTGAGGCACCAAATGTGTAGCTGACCGGAAAGAAAGCCACTGGATTAACAGAAAGCCCTGCAGCAGGATTCCTGGACACAGCTTGGAGTATGAGACCTCATGGATCAAAGGTGAAATCAAAATGGCGTCTTGTATGACCTGGAAGTGCTATTCGTCTGACCCACAAAAGTAAGCATGGAAAGGGGGAGTCCCTTATGTAGGTCTATAGCCCCTCCCACAACTTCAGGCCATGCCTTCCAATATATATAATTATAATTATGTATGTAACGGATCACCTGGCACCCCGACTGAGTACCTCCGTTAATGGATGCTCCTAGTGCTTCCTGAGGACTCCAAGCACTCTGGCAGACACCACAATCACCGAATCCGAGAAACCTTTAAATTCTCCCAAGCATATGAATGCTGTAGACCATTGAATAGGAACCATACGAATAGGCTTGTACTCCTAGCAGTCAACTGGAACAGCATACAATAAATCCTTCCCCCCAATAATGAGACGACACATCACTTTGAGGGTAAAACAGGAACTCTGGACTGGCTCATCCAGCCTGGCTTTTATTACAATAATCCACATACAGGCCACACCCAGGGGGAGGCATAAAATAACCAATCACATACATGGTTCAGCCCACACATCCCCTCCCCTCAGATAACATTAAACCCAATTATCCGGTACACTTTTCCAGCCAAGTTCTGGATGTACCCCAAAAACAGGGGGTACACCTTTAAATCCAGCATCGCTGGATAGCCCTTATTCAGGGGGACAACATATCCAAAATTCAAGTCATTCGGATGAACAGTTCGGGAGATATGAGGTTCCAAAGATTTGACCGACCGCATGGGTAAAGTATCCGAAAACAGTTCCATGCATTTTGGCCCTGCGGTCGGTCACAAACAAGGGAATGAAAACAGGCGAATTGCCTGTGTTATAGAGCCTGGAGAGGGTTTGAATGAATTCCCTTGTTTGTGGGGTTCTTTCTACCGAACGGCGGGTCATTCGGTAGTTTCTATACGAATTTCTGGAAGTATGGAGGTCTCAGCGGTGTTTGCCTAGTCAAGTGTCCGATTTTAGTTCCAGACACTCGACGGCAAAACACCGCTGTTCGGTAGTTTAAGATGGCCGCCGCCACGTGTTTGTTTCCCGAATGGCGGCCACCCAGAGGACAAAGAATACATTACACTGATTGCCAATTACCCGTTTGCAACATTGTTGCAAACTGTAATTGGAGGCACACTTAGTCCTGGGTGGTCTGGTTGTTCGGTAGTTTCACTCAATATAATGAATGGAGTGATTCTACCGAACAATCAGGTGAATGCTGCATACATATCCCAGGTTAAACTCAACACATAAATACATATGTAATATTAAAGGCAGTATACTGGAATATGCTCCACAGTCTTAAAGGGACAGTAGTCCCAAAAGTCCCAATATATCCATTGCTGATTTTAAAGGGCCAGTAGCAGCAATATAAAGTACAATATGCCCCAAATAACCCAGGGGCCATAGTCAGCAGGTAGGAGGCTAGCAAACAGGCTTCTCCAGGGCCCAGTGGCGAGGTTGGTTTCGCCACATTTCTCCCCTTTTCCAAACAGACTAACAGGGTACCTGACCTCTTGCCGGTCAGTGCCCTTGTTAGTCCAGCAGCCCACCCACAAAACAGAAACAGCAGTACATCCCACCCACAATGAATGGTTACTACACCTATGGAGTAATGGAAAAACTTGTCCAGGTCCAGGTGCCTCACCCCGGCTGTGTGGGGGACTGGTAGGCTGTTTTGGTGGGTTGCTGAGTGGGCAGAGACCAGCGGTACTCTGCCCTGGTGCCAGCACTACTACGGGAGTAGTCTGGTTGGAGCCTGGTTGCTGGAGACCGACTGTCTCCCCCTTTAGCTGCGCAGCTCTGCTGCTGGAGACCGACTGTCTCCCCTTGAGTTACACAGCTCTGCTGCTGGAGACCGACTGTCTCCCCTTTAGTTACACAGCTCTGCTGCTGGAGACAGACTGGCTCCCCTTTGGCTAAACAGCCCTGTTGTAGGGGGGCAGGACCGACCGTCCCTACCCCCTGTGCTGGAAGTGCAGAGACCACGGTCCCATCTGCACAGGTGTGGGGCTTACAGTCTCCCCCTGGTACATTAAGCTGCCGCTGGGGAGAGGTGGTAACCAGCTCCTCTCCCATTAGAACACTCTGCCCATTGATGATCCGCCGCTGGGGAGAGGTGGTAACAATCTCCTCTCCCATGCCTACTTTCAGTCTTTGTGGAGGGAGACTGACTGTCTCTCCTCCCAATTCAGTGTCCTGCTGCTGGGGAATAGAGACTGGGCTCTCTATTCCCAAAAAATCACGCTGCTGCTGGGGAGTAGGACCAACTACCTCTGCCCCCTGTAACTCAGCCTTCCGCTGGGGAGGGAGGACGCTGCTCTCCTCTCCCTGCACTTCACACTGCCTTCCCGGCATATCACTCTGCTGCTGGGGGGTAGGACCAACTACCTCTGCCCCCTGTAACTCAGCCTGCCGCTGGGGAATGGGGACTGGGCTCCCAATTCCCTGCAATTCACACTGCCGCTGGGGAATGGAGACTGGGCTCCCAATTCCCAACAAATCACACTGCTGCTGGGGAGGGAGGACGGCCCCCTCAGCTCCCTGTAGCTTGGGCGCAGAGACCACGGTCCCATCTGCGCTGGTGTGGGGCTTACTGTCTCCCCTTGGTGTGCTAAGCTGCCGCTGGGGAGAGGGGGTAACAAACTCCTCTCCCTTACACACTTTCAACCGTTGGGGAGAGGGGATAACAGGCTCCTCTCCCTGCACCGTAGACTGCCGCTGGGGAGCAAGAACGGCACCTTCAGCTCCCTGTAACGCACACTGCCGCTGGGGATCTGGGCCGACTGCCCAGCATCCCTGTAGGGCCGGTAGAGAGACCGCAGTCCCATCTCCACCTGCCATCTGTGGGTCTTCCCAGGACCAATCCGTGAGGCCCCTCAACATTTGTGAGTAAGGGCCACCTGCTTCCCCACCTGGCAACTCTGGCTGCTGCTGGGGATCTGGGCCGGCTGCCCAGCATCCCGGTGGAGTGACCTTGGTCCCATCTCTACCTGCCTGTTGTGGTTCCTCACAGGACCAGTCTATGAGGACCCCCACTTCGGGTTCCTCCCGCCGCCTCAGGGAAAGACGGCTAACCTCCTCGGATGCAGCCTCTACCCGGCTGCTGTAACGCTCCTGCTGCTGAGCATACTTCCTCTCTTTTGCCAACCGGAATTCTCGGTCCAGCCTTGTGTTTCGCTCGGCCATGACCTGGTTCCAGATCACCCGGCGTGTCTCCATGGGTATATCATCCCCATACTCGGCCACTCGCTGCCTCACCTCGGCCAGCCAATCATCTCCAGAGCCAGAACCTTCCATACTTGTCTGCTCCCAGGGGCGCTGCACGACTGCTAGCGTTGCCCTCAATTTGTAAATCCAAACGAACTGTGTCTCCGAGCTGCTTTACCTCACACTAGGACGCCATCCCACCGCTTGCCACCAATGTAACGGATCACCTGGCACCCCGACTGAGTACCTCCGTTAATGGATGCTCCTAGTGCTTCCTGAGGACTCCAAGCACTCTGGCAGACACCACAATCACCGAATCCGAGAAACCTTTAAATTCTCCCAAGCATATGAATGCTGTAGACCATTGAATAGGAACCATACGAATAGGCTTGTACTCCTAGCAGTCAACTGGAACAGCATACAATAAATCCTTCCCCCCAATAATGAGACGACACATCACTTTGAGGGTAAAACAGGAACTCTGGACTGGCTCATCCAGCCTGGCTTTTATTACAATAATCCACATACAGGCCACACCCAGGGGGAGGCATAAAATAACCAATCACATACATGGTTCAGCCCACACATCCCCTCCCCTCAGATAACATTAAACCCAATTATCCGGTACACTTTTCCAGCCAAGTTCTGGATGTACCCCAAAAACAGGGGGTACACCTTTAAATCCAGCATCGCTGGATAGCCCTTATTCAGGGGGACAACATATCCAAAATTCAAGTCATTCGGATGAACAGTTCGGGAGATATGAGGTTCCAAAGATTTGACCGACCGCATGGGTAAAGTATCCGAAAACAGTTCCATGCATTTTGGCCCTGCGGTCGGTCACAAACAAGGGAATGAAAACAGGCGAATTGCCTGTGTTATAGAGCCTGGAGAGGGTTTGAATGAATTCCCTTGTTTGTGGGGTTCTTTCTACCGAACGGCGGGTCATTCGGTAGTTTCTATACGAATTTCTGGAAGTATGGAGGTCTCAGCGGTGTTTGCCTAGTCAAGTGTCCGATTTTAGTTCCAGACACTCGACGGCAAAACACCGCTGTTCGGTAGTTTAAGATGGCCGCCGCCACGTGTTTGTTTCCCGAATGGCGGCCACCCAGAGGACAAAGAATACATTACACTGATTGCCAATTACCCGTTTGCAACATTGTTGCAAACTGTAATTGGAGGCACACTTAGTCCTGGGTGGTCTGGTTGTTCGGTAGTTTCACTCAATATAATGAATGGAGTGATTCTACCGAACAATCAGGTGAATGCTGCATACATATCCCAGGTTAAACTCAACACATAAATACATATGTAATATTAAAGGCAGTATACTGGAATATGCTCCACAGTCTTAAAGGGACAGTAGTCCCAAAAGTCCCAATATATCCATTGCTGATTTTAAAGGGCCAGTAGCAGCAATATAAAGTACAATATGCCCCAAATAACCCAGGGGCCATAGTCAGCAGGTAGGAGGCTAGCAAACAGGCTTCTCCAGGGCCCAGTGGCGAGGTTGGTTTCGCCACAATGTATATATTTAATCAACATCCTTCTACGTGTATTTTGATATTAATATATATATAATTTTATATATATATATATATATATATATATATATATATATATATATTAAAATACACTTAGTGTATGTGTAAATGTGTGTCATATATATATATATATATATATATATATATATATATGTGTATATTTTATTTTTAACTTTAATTGTTTTTAACAGGGGTTAATAGGGGAGGAGAGGTGCAGAGACAGTGTCAGCCAGTGATTTTACATCACTGGCTGACACACAGGATCAGTGATCACAGTGACAGGCTGTCACTGTGATCACCTCCTGCAGATCACGGTAATTGGCCACAGGGGGAGTGCCTGGGTGGCCAGGCATGCCCCCTACCGTGATCTGCAGGGGGATCCTGCCTGCAGTTACTATGGGTCAGCCAATAGGCTCAGGATCAGATCGCAGGGAGAGGCTGTCTCTGCATTCAGATCGCAGAGACAGCCTCTCCCTGCGATCATACTCTGCAGATCGCGGTCACTGACCGCAGGGGGACTGCCTGGTGGCTCAGGCATGTCCCCTACCGCGATCTGCTGCAGAGAAATTCGTCCGGCTCCATGTGTCAGCCGATTTTAAAATCGGCTGACACATGGTAAATACCGATCGCAGTGACAGCCTGTCACTGCGATCGGAAGCTGCAGACCGCGGTCCCGAGGCACAGGGCATGCCCCCCGACCGCGATCTGCAGCGGCCATGTGCCGCCGGCCACGTGCCGCCGGCCACGTGGGGGGTAAGACCGCCCAGGACGTACTATGCCGTCCTGCGGCGTTTAGAGACGCCCAAATAAGGACGGCATAGTACGTCCTGCGGTCTTAAGGGGTTAAATGCATGCTATTGTGACACCAGATAAGAGTGGCAATGTGCAATGGCAAAGGTTGGCAGAGTACACGCTGTAGGCCTGACACACAGACGCTTCCAGAAAACTAACTGCTATTCAATCTATTACAGTGAAATTTTTTTTTTTTTTTAAATGCAAGCTATTGTGACACCAGATATGAGTGGCACTTTGAACTGGCAAAGGTTGGCATAGTACACGCTGTAGGCCTGACACACAGACGCTTGCAGAAAACTAACTGCTATTCAATCTATTACAGTGAAATTTTTTTTTTTTTTTTTAAATGCACGCTATTGTGACACCAGATATGAGTGGCAATGTGCACTGGCAAAGGTTGGCAGAGTACACGCTGTAGGCCAGACAAACCCGCTTTGAGACAACTGACTGCTAATCAATCTATTACAGTGAAAAAGTTGTTGGGTTTTAAATGCACGCTATTGTGACACCAGATAAGAGTGGCACTTTGAACTGGCAAAGGTTAGCAGAGTACACACTGTAGGCCTGACACACAGACGCTTGCAGAAAACTAACTGCTATTCAATCTATTACAGTGAAAAAAAATATATTTTTTTTAAATGCAAGCTATTGTGACACCAGATATGAGTGGCACTTTGAACTGGCAAAGGTTGGCATAGTACACGCTGAAGGCCTGACACACAGACGCTTCCAGAAAACTAACTGCTATTCAATCTATTACAGTGAAAAATTTTCATTTTTTTTAAATGTAAGCTATTGTGACACCAGATATGAGTGGCACTTTGAACTTGCAAAGGTTGGCAGAGTACACGCTGTAGGCCTGACACAAAGAAGCTTGCAGAAAACTAACTGCTATTCAATCTATTACAGTGAAAAAAATAAAAAATAAATTAAATGAAGCTATTGTGACACCAGATATGAGTGGCAGTTTGAACTGGCAAAGGTTGGCATAGTACACGCTGTAGGACTGACACACAGACGCTTCCAGAAAACTAAATGCTATTCAATCAATTACAGTGAAAAAATTTCATTTTTTTAAAATGTAAGCTATTGTGACACCAGATATGAGTGGCACTTTGAACTGGCAAAGGGTGGCAGAGTACACACTGTAGGCCTGACACACATACGCTTGCAGAAAACTAACTGCTATTCAATCTATTACAGTCAAAAAAGTTTTTTGGTTTTAAATGCATGCTATTGTGACACCAGATATGAGTGGCACTTTGAACTGTCAAAGGATGGTAGAGTACACGCTGTAGGCCTGACACACAGACGCTTGCAAAAAACTAACTGCTATTCATTCTATTACAGTGAAAAATTTTTTTTTTTTTAATGCAAGCTATTGTGACACCAGATATGAGTGGCACTTTGAACTGGCAAAGGTAGGTAGAGTACACGCTGTAGGCCTGACACACAGATGCTTGCAGACAACAAACTGCTATTCAATCGATTACAGTGAAAAAAATAAAAAATAAATTAAATGAAGCTATTGTGACACCAGATATGAGTGGCAGTTTGAACTGGCAAAGGTTGGCAGAGTACACGCTGTAGGCCTGACACACCCGCTTGGAGACAACTAACTGCTATTCAATCTATAACAGTGAAAAAAAAATTGGTTTTAAATGTACGCTATTGTGACACCAGATATGTGTGGCAATGTGCACTGGCAAAGGTTGGCAGAGTACACTCTGTAGGCCTGACACACCCGCTTGGAGACCAGTGACTGCTATTCAATCTATAACAGTGAAAACGTTTTTTGGTTTTAAATGCACGCTATTGTGACACCAGATATGAGTGGCACTTTGTACTGGCAAAGGTTGGCAGAGTACACGCTGTAGGCCTGACACACAGACGCTTGCAGAAAACTAACTGCTATTCAATCTATAACAGTGAAAAAAGTTTTTTGGTTTTAAATGCACGCTATTGTGACACCAGATATGAGTGGCACTTTGAACTGGCAAAGGTTGGCATAGTACACGCTGTAGGCCTGACACACAGACGCTTGCAGAAAACTAACTGCTATTCAATCTATTACAGTGAAAAATGTAAAAAAAAATTAAATGCAAGCTATTGTGACACCAGATAAGAGTGGCACTTTGAACTGGCAAAGGTTGGCAGAGTACACGCTGTAGGCCTGACACACAGACGCTTGCAGAAAACTAACTGCTATTCAATCTATTACAGTGAAAAATTTAAAAAAAAATTAAATGCAAGCTATTGTGACACCAGATAAGAGTGGCACTTTGAACTGGCAAAGGTTGGCAGAGTACACGCTGTAGGCCTGACACACAGACGCTTGCAGAAAACTAACTGCTATTCAATCTATTACAGTCAAAAAAGTTTTTTGGTTTTAAATTCACGCTATTGTGACACCAGATATGAGTGGCAATGTGCACTGGCAAAGGTTGGCAGAGTACACGCTGTAGGCCTGACACACCCGCTTGGAGACAACTGACTGCTATTCAATCTATTACAGTGAAAAATTTCAATTTTTTTAAATGCAAGCTATTGTGACACCAGATATGAGTGGCACTTTGAACTTGCAAAGGTTGGCAGAGTACACGCTGTAGGCCTGACACACAGACGCTTGCAGAAAACTAACTGCTATTCAATCTATTACAGTCAAAAAAGTTTTTTGGTTTTAAATGCACGCTATTGTGACACCAGATATGAGTGGCAATGTGCACTGGCAAAGGTTGGCAGAGTACACGCTGTAGGCTTGACACACCCGCTTGGAGACAACTGACTGCTATTCAATCTATAACAGTGAAAAAGTTTTTGGGTTTTAAATGCACGCAATTGTGACACCAGATAAGAGTGGCACTTTGAACTGGCAAAGGTTAGCAGAGTACACACTGTAGGCCTGACACACAGACGCTTGCAAAAAACTAACTGCTATTCATTCTATTACAGTGAAAAAAAAATATTTTTTTTAATGCAAGCTATTGTGACACCAGATATGAGTGGCACTTTGAACTGGCAAAGGTTGGTAGAGTACACGCTGTAGGCCTGACACACAGACGCTTGCAGAAAACTAACTGCTATTCAATCTATTACAGTGAAAAAAAATATTTTTTTTTTAAATGCAAGCTATTGTGACACCAGATATGAGTGGCACTTTGAACTGGCAAAGGTTGGCAGAGTACACGCTGTAGGCCTGACACACAAACGCTTGCAGAAAACGAACTGCTATTCAATCTATAACAGTGACAAAAGTTTTTTGTTTTTTAAATGCATGCTATTGTGACACCAGATAAGAGTGGCAATGTGCACTAGCAGAGGTTGGCAGAGTACACGCTGTAGGCCTGACACACAGACGCTTGCAGAAAACTAACTGCTATTCAATCTATTACAGTCAAAAACGTTTTTTGGTTTTAAATGCACGCTATTGTGACACCAGATATGAGTGGCAATGTGCACTGGCAAAGGTTGGCAGAGTACACGCTGTAGGCCTGACACACCCGCTTGGAGACAACTGACTGCTATTCAATCTATAACAGTGAAAAAGTTTTTGGGTTTTAAATGCACGCAATTGTGACACCAGATAAGAGTGGCACTTTGAACTGGCAAAGGTTGGTAGAGTACACACTGTAGGCCTGACACACAGACGCTTGCAGACAACTAACTGCTATTCAATCTATTACAGTGAAAAAAATAAAAAATAAATTAAATGAAGCTATTGTGACACCAGATATGAGTGGCAGTTTGAACTGGCAAAGGTTGGCAGAGTACACGCTGAAGGCCTGACACACAGACGCTTGCAGAAAACGAACTGCTATTCAATCTATAACAGTGAAAAAAGTTTTTTGTTTTTTAAATGCATGCTATTGTGACACCAGATAAGAGTGACAATGTGCACTAGCAGAGGTTGGCAGAGTAGATGCTGTAGGCCTGACACACAGACGCTAGCAGAAAACTAACTGCTATTCAATCTATTACAGTGAAAAAAAAAATTAAATGCAAGCTATTGTGACTAAAGATATGAGAGGCACTTTGAACTGGCAAAGCTTGGTAGAGTACACGCTGTAGGACTGACACACAGACGCTTCCAGAAAACTAACTGCTATTCAATCTATTACAGTGAAAAATTTTCATTTTTTTAAAATGTAATCTATTGTGACACCAGATTTGAGTGGCACTTTGAACTGGCAAAGGTTGGCAGAGTACACACTGTAGGCCTGACACACAGACGCTTGCAGAAAACTAACTGTCATTCAATCTATTACAGTCAAAAAAGTTATTGGGTTTTAAATGCATGCTATTGTGACACCAGATATGAGTGGCAATGTGCACTGGCAAAGGTTGGCAGAGTACACGCTGTAGGCCTGACACACCCGCTTGGAGAGAACTAACTGCTATTCAATCTATAACAGTGAATACGTTTTTGGGTTTTAAATGCACGCAATTGTGACACCAGATAAGAGTGGCACTTTGAACTGGCAAAGGTTGGTAGAGTACACGCTGTAGGCCTGACACACAGACGCTTGCAGACAACTAACTGCTATTCAATCTATTACAGTGAAAAAAATAAAAAATAAATTAAATGAAGCTATTGTGACACCAGATATGAGGGCAGTTTGAACTGGCAAAGGTTGACAGAGTACACGCTGTAGGCCTGACACACAGACGCTTGCAGAAAACTAACTGCTATTCAATCTATTACAGTGAAAATTTTAATTTTTTTTAAATGCAAGCTATTGTGACACCAGATATGAGTGGCACTTTAAACTGGCAAAGGTTGGCAGAGTACACGCTGTAGGCCTGCCACACAGACGCTTGCAGAAAACTAACTGCTATTCAATCTATTACAGTGCAAAACGTTTTTTGGTTTTAAATGCACGCTATTGTGACACCAGATATGAGTGGCAATGTGCACTGGCAAAGGTTGGCAGAGTACACGCTGTAGGCCTGACACACCCGCTTGGAGACCAGTGACTGCTATTCAATCTATAACAGTGAAAAAAGTTTTTTGTTTTTTAAATGCATGCTATTGTGACACCAGATAAGAGTGGCAATGTGCACTAGCAGAGGTTGGCAGAATAGATGCTGTAGGCCTGACACACAGACGCTAGCAGAAAACTAACTGCTATTCAATCTATTACATTGAAAAAAAAAAGTAAATGCAAGCTATTGTGACACCAGATATGAGAGGCACTTTGAACTGGCAAAGCTTGGTAGAGTACACGCTGTAGGACTGACACACAGACGCTTCCAGAAAACTAACTGCTATTCAATCTATTACAGTGAAAAATTTTCATTTTTTTTAAATGTAAGCTATTGTGACACCAGATTTGAGTGGCACTTTGAACTGGCAAAGGTTGGCAGAGTACACGCTGTAGGCCTGACACACCCGCTTGGAGACAACTGACTGCTATTCAATCTATACCAGTGAATACGTTTTTGGGTTTTAAATGCACGCAATTGTGACACCAGATAAGAGTGGCACTTTGAACTGGCAAAGGTTGGTAGAGTACACGCTGTAGGCCTGACACACAGACGCTTGCAGACAACTAACTGCTATTCAATCTATTACAGTGAAAAAAATAAAAAATAAATTAAATGAAGCTATGATACCAGATATGAGGGCAGTTTGAACTGGCAAAGGTTGACAGAGTACACGCTGTAGGCCTGACACACAGACGCTTGCAGAAAACTAACTGCTATTCAATCTATTACAGTGAAAATTTTAATTTTTTTTAAATGCAAGCTATTGTGACACCAGATATGAGTGGCACTTTGAACTGGCAAAGGTTGGCAGAGTACACGCTGTAGGCCTGACACACAGACGCTTGCAGAAAACTAACTGCTATTCAATCTATTACAGTGCAAAACGTTTTTTGGTTTTAAATGCACGCTATTGTGACACCAGATATGAGTGGCAATGTGCACTGGCAAAGGTTGGCAGAGTACACGCTGTAGGCCTGACACACCCGCTTGGAGACCAGTGACTGCTATTCAATCTATAACAGTGAAAAAAGTTTTTTGTTTTTTAAATGCATGCTATTGTGACACCAGATAAGAGTGGCAATGTGCACTAGCAGAGGTTGGCAGAGTAGATGCTGTAGGCCTGACACACAGATGCTTGCAGAAAACAAACTGCTATTCAATCTATTACAGTGAAAAAAATATATTTTTTAAAAAGCAAGCTATTGTGACACCAGATATGAGTGGCACTTTGAACTGGCAAAGTTTGGCATAGTACACGCTGTAGGCCTGACACACAGACGCTTGCAGAAAACTAACTGCTATACAATCTATTACAGTGAAAATTTTATTTTTTAAATGCAAGCTATTGTGACACCAGATATGAGTGGCACTTTGAACTGGCAAAGGTTGGCAGAGTACACGCTGTAGGCCTGACACACCCGCTTGGAGACAACTGACTGCTATTCAATCTATAACAGTGAAAAAGTTTTTGGGTTTTAAATGCACGCAATTGTGACACCAGATAAGAGTGGCACTTTGAACTGGCAAAGGTTGGTAGAGTACACACTGTAGGCCTGACACACAGACGCTTGCAGACAACTAACTGCTATTCATTCTATTACATTGAAAAAAAACATATTTTTTTTAAAGCAAGCTATTGTGACACCAGATATGAGTGGCACTTTGAACTTGCAAAGGTTGGCAGAGTACACGCTGTATGCCTGACACACAGACGCTTGCAGAAAACTAACTGCTATTCAATCTATTACAGTGAAAAAAAATATTTTTTTTAAATGCAAGCTATTGTGACACCAGATATAAATGGCACTTTGAACTGGCAAAGGTTGGCAGAGTACACGCTGTATGCCTGACACACAGACGCTTGCAGAAAACTAACTGCTATTCAATCTATTACAGTGCAAAATGTTTTTTGGGTTTTAAATGCACGCTATTGTGACACCAGATATGAGTGGCAATGTGCACTGGCAAAGGTTGGCAGAGTACACACTGTAGGCCTGACACACCCGCTTGGAGACCAGTGACTGCTATTCAATCTATAACAGTGAAAAAAGTTTTTTGTTTTTTAAATGCATGCTATTGTGACACCAGATAAGAGTGGCAATGTGCACTAGCAGAGGTTGGCAGAGTAGATGCTGTAGGCCTGACACACAGATGCTTGCAGGAAACTAACTGCTATTCATTCTATTACATTGAAAAAAACATATTTTTTTTAAAGCAAGCTATTGTGACACCAGATATGAGTGGCACTTTGGACTTGCAAAGGTTGGCAGAGTACATGCTGTAGGCCTGACACACAGACGCTTGCAGAAAATGAACTGCTATTTATTCTATTACAGTGAAAAAAAACATTTTTTAAATGCAAGCTATTGTGACACCAGATATGAGTGGCACTTTGAACTTGCAAAGGTTGGCAGAGTACACGCTGTAGGCCTGACACACAGAAGCTTGCAGAAAACGAACTGCTATTCAATCTATAACAGTGAAAAAAGTTTTTTGGTTTTTAAATGCATGCTATTGTGACACCAGATAAGAGTGGCAATATGCACTAGCAGAGGTTGGCAGAGTAGATGCTGTAGGCCTGACACACAGACGCTAGCAGAAAACTAACTGCTATTCAATCTATTACAGTGAAAAAAAAATATTTTTTTTAAATGCAAGCTATTGTGACACCAGATATGAGTGTAACTGTGAACTGGCAAAGGTTGGCATAGTACACGCTGTAGGCCTGACACACAGACGCTAGCAGAAAACTAACTGCTATTCAATCTATTACAGTGAAAAAAAAATATTTTTTTTAAATGTAAGCTATTGTGACACCAGATATGAGTGGCACTTTGAACTGGCAAAGGTTGGCAGAGTACATACTGTAGGCCTGACACACAGACGCTTGCAGAAAACTAACTGCTATTCAATCTATTACAGTCAAAAAAGTTTTTTGGTTTTAAATGCACGCAATTGTGACACCAGATAAGAGTGGCAATGTGCACTGGCAAAGGTTGGCAGAGTACACACTGTAGGCCTGACACACCCACTTGGAGACAACTAACTGCTATTCAATCTATAACAGTGAAAAAAGTTTTTTGGTTTTAAATGCACGCAATTGTGACACCAGATAAGAGTGGCAATGTGCACTGGCAGAGGTTGGCAGAGTAGATGCTGTAGGCCTGACAACACAGACGCTAGCAGAAATCTAACTGCTATTCAATCTATTAGAGTGAAAAAAAACATTTTTTTTAAATGAAGCTATTGTGACACCAGATATGAGTGTAACTGTGAACTGGCAAAGGTTGGCAGAGTACACGCTGTAGGCCTGACACAGAGACGCTTGCAGAAAACTAACTGCTATTCAATCTATTACAGTGAAAAAAGTTTTTGGGTTTTAAATGCACGCTATTGTGACACCAGATATAAGTGGCAATGTGCACTGGCAAAGGTTGGCAGAGTACACGCTGTAGGCCTGACACACCTGCTTGGAGACAACTAACTGCTATTTAATCTATAACAGTGAAAAAATGTTTGGTTTTTAAATGCCTGCTATTGTGACACCAGATAAGAGTGGCACTTTGAACTGGCAAAGGTTGGCAGAGTACACGCTGTAGGCCTGACACACAGACGCTTGCAGACAACTAACTGCTAATTAATCTATTACAGTGAAAAAAATAAATATTTTTTAAATGCAAGCTTTTGTGACCCCAGATATGAGTTGCACTTTGAACTGGCAAAGGTTGGCAGAGTACACGCTGTAGGCCTGACACACAGACACTTGCAGAAAACTAACTGCTATTCAATCTATTACAGTCAAAAAAGTGTTTGGGTTTTAAAGGCACGCTATTGTGACACCAGATATGAGTGGCAATGTGCACTGGCAGAGGTTGGCAGAGTACACTTTGCAGGCCTGACACCCGCTTGAAGACAACTAACTGCTATTCAATCTATAACAGTGAAAAAAGTTTTTGGGGTTTTAAATGCATGCTATTGGGACACCAGATAAGAGTGGCAATGTGCACTGGACGAGGTTGGCAGAGTAGATGCTGTAGGCCTGACACACAGACTCTAGCAGAAAACTAACTGCTATTCAATCTATTACAGTGAACATTTTTTTTATTTTTTTTTAAATGTACGCTATTGTGACACCGGATATGAGTGGCACTTTGAACTGGCAAAGGTTGGCAGAGTACACGCTGTAGGCCTGACACAAAGACGCTTGCAGACAACTAACTGCTAATCAATCTATTACAGTGAAAAAAATATATATTTTTTAAATGCAAGCTTTTGTGACCCCAGATATGAGTGGCACTTTGAACTGGCAAAGGTTGGCAGAGTACACGCTGTAGGCCTGACACACAGACACTTGCAGAAAACTAACTGCTATTCAATCTATTACAGTGCAAAACGTTTTTTGGTTTTAAATGCACGCTATTGTGACACCAGATATTAGTGGCAATGTGCACTGGCAAAGGTTGGCAGAGTACACGCTGTAGGCCTGACACACCCGCTTGGAGACAACTAACTGCTATTCAATCTATAACAGTGAAAAAAGTTTTTTGGTTTTTAAATGCATGCTATTGTGACACCAGATAAGAGTGGCAATGTGCACTGGCAGAGGTTGGCAGAGTAGATTCTGTAGGCCTGACACACAGATGCTAGCAGAAAACTAACTGCTATTCAATCTATTACAGTCAAAAAAGTTATTGGGTTTTAAATGTACGCTATTGTGACACCAGATAAGAGTGGCAATGTGCACTGGCAGAGGTTGGCAGAGTAGATGCTGTAGGCCTGACACACAGACTCTAGCAGAAAACTAACTGCTATTCAATCTATTACAGTGAAAAAAATTACTTTTTTTTAAATGCAAGCTATTGTGACACCAGATATGAGTGGCACTTTGAACTGGCAAAGGTTGGCAGAGTACACGCTGTAGGCCTGACACACAGACTAGAGTTCAATCTCACCACTGCGACCACCATGAATTCCTGGTGGTCGCAGTGTTGAGAGTGAACTCTAGCCCCATAGACACACTGCCCACACACACACACCATACACATTCACACACTGCCCCCATGCACACATTGCCCCCCACACACATACACAGCCCCCCACACACACATTAACAGCCCCCCCATACACACATTTCCCCACACATCCTACGCATTCACACACTACACCCCCCCCCCACACACACACACACACTGCACCCCTCACACATTGCACCACTGCTCCTATACCCTACTACAGCCCCATATCCCAGCAGACCCCAGGTAAGTTGTCAAACAGTTCTTAAACAGTTTGACTACTTACTCTGTGAGGTGGTCCCGGCACTCCTTGCAACATAACCACTACACAGAGCAGTAGTGGTTATTGTGTATGGATTTTTTCTTTAAATAATCTACAAGTGCCCCTCAGGCTCTGGATCCGCCACTGATATATTACATGTATATTATTAATGTGTGTATTAGAGATATATATATAATTATGCCTATTATATTTACACATATATTAATGTACATTTATATATGCATAATACACAGAGAAATTTCATTAACCCCTTAAGACCGCAGCCAAATGTACAAGTTGTGATCCAAAAAAACGTAAACAAAACCTGGCATTTGCGCTATATGTCTGTCCAACCATAATTCACCTCTTTCATATTAAATGCACCCCCCATTATTATATATCATTTTATTCAGGGGAAACGGGGCTTTCGTTTAACATCAAATATTTAGGTATGGAACATAATTTAATATGAAAAAAATATTTAAAAAATGGGAGAAAATAAGAATTTTTTAAATTTTTTTAGTTCTACGTGACATTCTAACTGTGAATGTCATAATACTGTTTGCTTTTACTGCAATACAATACACATATTTGTATTCAGCGATGTCTCGCGTGTAAAACAGTACCCCCTATGTACAGGTTTTATGGTGTTTTGGGAAGTTACAGGGTCAAATATAGCGTGTTACATATTTCAGTTTTTTTACATTGAAATTCGCCAGATTGGTTATGTTGCCTTTGAGACCATATGGTAGCCCAGAAATAAGAATTACCCCCATGATGGCATACCATTTGCAAAAGTAGACAACCTAAGGTATTGCAAATTGAGTATGTCCAGTCTTTTTTAGTAGCCACTTGGTCACAAACACTGGCCAAAGTTAGTGTTAATATTTGAAAATGCAAAAAACTAATTTGAACGCAAATTTTGGCCAGTGTTTGTGACTAAGTGGCTACTAAAAAAACTGAACATACCCTATTTGCAATACCCTGGGTTGTCTACTATTGCAAATGGTATGCCATCATGGGGATAATTTTCATTCCTGGGCTACCATACGGTCTCAAAGGCAACCTGGCGAATTTTAATGTGAAAAAACTGAAACGCAAACCTTATATTTGACTCTGTAACTTTTGAAAACACCATAAAACCTGTACATGAGGGGTACTGTTATACTCAGGAGACTTCGGTGAACACAAATATTAGTGTTTCAAAACATTAAAACGTATCACAACAATTATATCGTCAGTGTAAGTGCCATTTGTGTGTGAAAAATGCAAAAAATGTCACTGTCACTGACGATATCGTCGTTGTAATATATTTTACTGTTTTGAAACACTAATATTTGTGTTCAGCGAAGTCTTCCGAGTAAAACAGTACCCCCCATGTACAGGTTTCATGGTGTCTTGGAAAGTTACAGAGTTAAATATAGTGCTAGACAATGTAATTCCCTGAACTTTTGGCCTGGGTTGGCAGGCAGGTCCTGCAAATTGTAATTAATAAAATGACCTAATTATGTAAAATTATTACATAAATATATGCGTAGAATTATTATATATATATGTGTGTATATATATATGTGTGTATATATATGTATATAATTTTTTTTAATTATTTTTATTTATATATAGGTATATACATAGTGATATATACGTATATACTTATGTATATAGATATATATATTATTTCGTTCTACATGTATTTTGATATCAATATATATATATTAATTTTAAAATACAGTTAGAACGAAATTACGCGTGTTTATATATTTTTTATCTATTTTTTTTTCATTATTTTTTTATTTTTTTATTATTTTTTTAACGTATTTATATATTTATTTATTTTTTATTATATATAAATATATATATATATAATGAAAATTATATATATATTTAATCAATATCATTGTACGTGTATTTTGATATTAATATATATATATATAATTATGTATATATTAATATTAAAATACACGTAGACAGTGTATGCATATTTATGTGTATGTGTGTATATGTGTGTATATATATATACTTAGATCATATGTATAATAAATATATATATGATCTAAGTATATATAATTTATTTTTACACTGTTTTAACATTTTTTATTTTTTTTTCAGACAGCAGGGGGAGTACCTGTCATTACAGGCACTCCCCCTGCTGGCAATGCCTTGGACGGCTATGCCGTCCATGTGATCGCGGGGTCCTCGCAAGGACCTCGCGATCACATGGCCCTGGGCGGCTGAAGAGGACGCAGGGGGACTCCCTGGGCTCCCAGGTAAGTCCCCCATACCGCGATCGCCGGCGTGGGATCGCCGGCGACCGGGTAAGTACATAAGATCGCAGGACGTACTATGCCGTCCTGCGGCTTTTAGAGCCACCAAAATAAGGACGGCATAGTACGTCCTGCGGTCTTAAGGGGTTAATATGTACCATATGTAATGAGCAGGTATTGTCCGAGTCTTGTTGCTAGGTGCATACTCCAGCACAATAACATATTTAAAGTAAAGAGCGCACCCACAGGACTTCAAAATAAACAAGATAACGTACATTTTTTACAGTTGTGCCCTACATACATTCACCATTTCAGTCCCATTACCAAGCTTTTCTTAATATGTCAAGGTAGTTGGACTGAAACATTGATTACATGCAAAGGTACGTCTGCTTAAAATAAATCAGCACTTTTGTTTATTTTGAAGCCTAAGAGTGCTTGTTTTTATGTTGGAGTAATAATTTTTCCTTTTAAGTTCTCTTTTCTAACTCTGTATCTGCACACTATGCTGGCGTGGCACACTATGGGTCTGGTAAATATTTTTTTCCAGGGCTGCTTTTAATTCCCAGTCCGGCCCTGCCTCCAGTCATTCCATTTGTAGTAGAACTAATTCAAATGACTCCTAAATGCACGACAGAAATATGTTAAAACTCAGATTTTAATTAAAGCCCTAACTGGATTATATGTAAAACTAAGGGGTGCGGTTTACTGTTTTGTAATTGGTGTTTTTTCATGTTTCATTACTTAATTCCGCATATCTTCTTTGTATGTACACAATTTTATAACATGACAGGAGGCTTCGTATTTGCTTAAGTCTCTCTTTACTAGAAAAGCACAGAAAAACAACCAATCAGAAAAAAAAAGTTAGGTACTATAAAACTCCCCTTCCCATTCATCATTTCCTCTTTCTTTGCTGCTCCGCATCAGTACAGGCCCGAGTACCACTGCCTCCTGCTAGTATTAGTTGGTGGCTTTGTGATTTATTGCTTACATTCAGTATTTTATGTTAGTCTATCTGGGAACTTAATATATTGTTCTGTAGATTTATGCCTCATTGTTTGCTTAAATGTAGTGCATTTGGATTCAAGGGGTTCTTGGTGGGCTTTTTCTGCCCTTACTATATCTTTGTTTTTTCTTCCCCCTCTACCTATCTCCTAGAATGTTAAGACCATTGGGTGCATGTTTTAGTATTATCACAGCCTTGTGATACACATATAGTATCCTTCAAATCTGATACCTATTTTGCATATTACTGGACAATGTGCAATGTGTTTGCTCCTTCTATATTTAGCAATGCTCCATTTTTATTTCACCCTTCCCATTTTGACAGGCTGTATGTGCGCCGCCCGGGGGCTTACTGGAGGTGGACTGTCTATCAGGTCTCCTCTGACCCCGGCCTCCGGACCGCGGAGTCACCTCCGGTGGTCCCATGCTTTCCTGCAGCTCCCCGAGGTACTAGTGATCGAGTACTTGGCAGCCGTTTTCTCTCCTACACGTGGCCGCCTACCACTGCTGTCTCCAGCTCCGGACCGTGATTGTCCGACCGGGTGGAGGAGGGGGTGCATTGATCACAGCCCCTCCCCCGCCTGTACATTCCTCTATGGCGGCCTGTTTATGGGGTGAGATCCTCATGGGGTGCCAAAGCCTATAAAACACAGATAAGCTGTGACAGGTCTTCGGCCACAAAGTCATAAAAGGCCCTGAAAGGTTTCATGAATGATTGTTAGAGTGCTATTCCAAGAAATCTCTCTCTGTATTGATGAAATGTATTTGCTTTCTCAATTCTCTTCCTATAGCTATTTTGTTTGATAGGAAATAGGTATATTCATTACTTTCAGTAAGTGAAACTGTTATTCTTTAAACATTACATTTGGTGTCTGAGACTATCATAGGCGTGCGCAGCCTATTGCATTAGGGTGTGCACCCTAAAGCACAAACACACGGCGCATGTGTATATATGTAATATATATATATATATATATATATATATACACATACATACATACACACATATACACACACACACATACACTGCTGTGTATGTGTGTGCTGCTCGTGTGCTGTGTGAGGGTGGTTTGAGGGTGCTGGTAGTGTGCTATGTGGGTGAGGGTGTTTGTGTGTGTGTTTGTTAGGGTCCTGTTACTGTGCTGTGTGAGGGTGCTGTGTGTGTGAGGGTGCTGTTTGTGTGATGTGTGCGTGTGATGGTGCCGTTTGTGTGATGTGTGTGGGTGTCGTGTATTTGTGAGGGTGCTGTTTGTGTGTGTTTGTGAGGGTGCTGTTAGTGTGCTGTGTGTGAGGGTGTTGTGTGTTTGTGAGGGTGCGGTTAGTGTACTGTGTGTGTGAGCGTGCAGGCTGTATGTTTGGAGGGATTGTGGAGGTGGGGGCAGATTAGTAAATATCCCCCCTCCCTACCTTATATAGGGAGGGGGGATCCTTGCTGCCATGTGCCATCCCTGGTGGTCCAGTGGAGAGTGAACTCTAGCCTGCGGGGCTAGAGTTAACTCTCACGAGATCTGAGTGTTGCCGTGGCAATGCTCAGATCTCGTGAGAGGAACCTGGCGGAGCTGCTGTCTAGAGCTCCCCGGGTCCTCTACTGCCTCCCTCCATGTTGCTGTGGGCTGGTGAGGTAGATCTTTGATCTCCCCGCCAGCCCATGGAGGCTTAGAGCAGAGCCGGCACTCAGATAGCGCCGACTCTGCGTGAGCCGACAGGGGAGATCCGGAAATCTCCGGTGAAGTCCTGGGGAATAAAGTGTGGGAACTCTTTTCCCACCTCCCAAAAAAGATAATATACACGTGTGTGTGTGTGTGTGTGTGTATATATATTTATATATATATATACATATATATATATATATATATATATATATATATATGCGTGCACACACAGACTGACACATACACAGACACACATATATATGCGTGCACACACACACATTCACAGACACCCACACACCCATACACACACACTCACAGACACACACACACACATTCAGACACACACACTCTCAGACACACACCTACATTCACAGACACACTTACAGACACACATACATACATTCACAGACACACTCACTCACAGACACACAGACACATACACACATTCACTCACACACATACACACAGACACACACACATTCACAGACACACTCACTCACAGACATATACACACAGACACACACACATACATACATTCACAGACACAATCACTCACAGACACATACATACAAATTATTATTTTTTTATTAAAAAAAGTCCACCCAGCCTCCCTACCTGGAGTGCTGGCGTGGACTTGTCCCTGGGGTCCAGTGGGTCGGTCAAGCGCCGGTCTCCACTCAGCCGCGGTGAGAGAGCTGTGTGCTCTCTGCTCCCTCTCGCCGCGCGGGCTGTCTGTTGTAGCTGGGAGCCGGAATATGACGTCATATTCCGGCTACGTCATATTCCGGCTCCCAGCATCAGCAAACAGCGCGCGGCGAGAGGAAGCAGAGAGCACATAGCTCTCACCGCGGCTGAGTGGAGACCGGCGCTTGACCGACCCCAATGACAGGGGGAACATAGGGTGAGGAAGGGGGAGCTGAGTGCCTGCAGGAACAGTGTTCCTGCTCAAATAAAAGTGCAGGAACGCTGTTCCTGCAGGACTCAATACATAGGCGTGCCACGGGGATTAGGGTGTGCCCAGGCACACCCGGCACACCCCGTGCGCACGCCTATGGAGACTATACAAATAGTAAGACACCATTAATCAAACGTGGCCAGGCTGATTTTTAGACCCTATTTTGTTTTAAGAAACTGCAGGGAGTGCAGAATTATTAGGCATGTTGTATTTTTGAGGATTAATTTTATTATTGAACAACAACCATGTTCTCAATTAGGGCCGGACTGGGAGAAAAATTTGGCCCGGGCATTTTTTATCACAGCGGCCCACTAAGAAGGGGGCGGGGCAGAGGAGGTGTGTTTTGTCATCACCAATGACAAACACGCCCCCTCTCAAAGTGAGCATGTTGGTTCAATGCTCTTCCAGGGCAGACCATGCACAGAGCTCTGCTGAAGAGCTCTAGCATGAGAAAAAAAGCCCTGTATTTGTTCTGCACAGCGCAAGCAAATTTAATAACATGCTTGCACTGTGTTTCCTTGCAATTTGTCTCTGGTGTCTCTATAAATGGAGACAAAATGCCATTAAAGAGTACTGTGCATGTGTTTGGAGCCTGCTTGTGGTATTGTGTGTGTGTAGAGTGAGCGGATTGTGGTGTGGTATTGTGTAATAAGGTTGGTTTTAGTCATGTTGTGTGGTGTAATGTGATGCATATGTAGCTAGTGGCTGTAGAGAATGTGTGTGTGTGTATAGGGGATATAGCAAGTGTGTGCATACAGGCTATAGTGTGTGTGTGTATAGGTGATGTAGTGTTTGTAGAAAGTATGTGTTTAGGGGTGTAGTATGTGTTTGCTTACAAGGAATCTAGTGTGTGTGTATAGGGGGATCCAGAGTGTGTGTGTTAAGAGTGTAGTGTGTGTGTGTGTGTATATATATATATATATATATATATATATATATATATATATATATATATATAATCTAGTGTGTGTTTGAAGGACCCAGAATGTGTATAGGAGATCTAGTGAGTGTGTATTTATAACGGATTCAGAGTGTATATAGGGATCTAGTGTGTGTATATGATCCAGAGTTGGGTAAGGGATCTAGTGTGTGTCTGAATATAATGTGTTTGGGGTGCAGTATGTGTGTGAGGGGTGCTGTGTGCGTATGTATGTATGTATGTATATATATATATATATATATATATATATATATATATATATATATAGATATAGATAGATATATTTGGAAGTAGTGTGTATGTAAGGGGTGCAGTATGTGTGTGTGATGGATGCTGTGTGTGCGGTGTGTGACGGTGCGGTGTGTGTGAGAGTGCTGTGTGTGAGAGTTCTGTGTGTGAGAGTGCTGTGTATGATGTGTGTGAGAGTGCTGTGTATGATGTGTGTGAGAGTGCTGAGTGTGGGAGTGCTGTGTATGATGTGTGTGAGAGTGCTGTGTGTGCTGCGTGTGACAGTGCTGAGTGTGATGGGTGTGTCTGTGCTGTGTGTGATGGGTGTGAGAGTGTGTGTGATGGATGCTGTGTGTGAGGGGTGCTGTGTGTGATGTGTGTGGTGTGTGAGGGTGCGGTGTGTGATGTGTGTGAGGGTGCGGTGTGTGATGTGTGTGAGTGCTGTGTATGATGTGTGTGAGAGTGCTGTGTGTGCTGTTTGTGACAGTGATGGGTGTGAGAGTGTGTGTGATGGATGCTGTGTGTGAGGGGTGCTGTGTGTGATGTGTGTGAGGGTGCGGTGTGTGATGTGTGTGAGAGTGCTGTGTGTGCTGCGTGTGAGAGTGCTGTGTGTGCTGCGTGTGAGAGTGCTGTGTGTGCTGCGTGTGAGAGTGCTGTGTGTGCTGCGTGTGAGAGTGCTGTGTGTGCTGCATGTGTGACAGTGCTGAGTGTGATGGGTGTGTGAGTGCTGTGTGCGAGAGTACTGTGTGTGAGAGTGCTGTGTGTGCTGCGTGTGACAGTGCTGTGTGTGATGTGTGTGTGAGAGTGCTGAGTGTGATGGGTGTGTGAGAGTGCTGTGTGTGCTGCGTGTGAGAGTGCTGAGTGTGATGGGTGTGCTGATGTGTGTAAGAGTGCTGAGTGTGATGGGTGTGAGAATGCTGCTGTGTATAAATGTTAGAATGGATTGTGTGTGTGTGTGATGTGTGTGTAAGAGTGCTGAGTGTGATGGGTGTGAGAATGCTGCTGTGTATAAATGTTAGAATGGGGGGTGTATAAATGTATAATGGGGGGTAAATAAACAAATAAAATAACATGCATTATGTCCCCCCCTCCCTTCTTACCTTTTAGCCTGGGAGGGGGGACCGGCATTGTGGTATCCGGGAGGGGGGGTTCCGGCACTGTTTCATCCCTGGTGGTCCAGTGGTGAGTGAACTCTAGCCTGCGGGCTAGAGTTCACTCTCGCGAGATCCGGTCGTTGCCATGGCAACGCTCTGGATCTCGCGAGAGGAACCCGGCGGAGCTACAAATTAGAGCTCTGCCGGGTTCCTCTGCTGGCAGGCTGGCTCCCTCCCTCCCTCCCAAGCCGGCGGCCGCGTTGGACTGCAGGTGGGCCGGTGAGGGAGATCTTTGATCTCCCCACCGGCCCGCCCTGGACTACTGCAGGGCCGGCGATAGGATAGTGCCGGCCCTGCATAGACCGGCAGGGGAGATCCTGTGATCTCCCTGCCGGCCTCGGCCCCTGGCCACCGCGGCCCACCGGGCATTTGCCCGGTGTGCCCGATGGCCAGTCCGGGCCTGTTCTCAATGAACCCAAAAAACTCATTAATATCAAAGCTGAATATTTTTGGAAGTAGTTTTTAGTTTGTTTTTAGTTATAGCTATTTTAGGGGGATATCTGTGTGTGCAGGTGACTATTACTGTGCATAATTATTAGGCAACTTAACAAAAAACAAATATATACCCATTTCAATTATTTATTTTTACCAGTGAAACCAATATAACATCTCAACATTCACAAATATACATTTCTGACATTCAAAAACATAACAAAAACAAATCAGTGACCAATATAGCCACCTTTCTTTGCAAGGACACTCAAAAGCCTGCCATCCATGGATTCTGTCAGTGTTTTGATCTGTTCACCATCAACATTGCGTGCAGCAGCAACCACAGCCTCCCAGACACTGTTCAGAGAGGTGTACTGTTTTCCCTCCTTGTAAATCTCACATTTGATGATGGACCACAGGTTCTCAATGGGGTTAAGATCAGGTGAACAAGGAGGCCATGTCATTAGATTTTCTTCTTTTATACCCTTTCTTGCCAGCCACGCTGTGGAGTACTTGGACGCGTGTGATGGAGCATTGTCCTGCATGAAAATCATGTTTTCTTGAAGGATGCAGACTTCTTCCTGTACCACTGCTTGAAGAAGGTGTCTTCCAGAAACTGGCAGTAGGACTGGGAGTTGAGCTTGACTCCATCCTCAACCCGAAAAGGCCCCACAAGCTCATCTTTGATGATACCAGCCCAAACCAGTACTCCACCTCCACCTTGCTGGCGTCTGAGTCGGACTGGAGCTCTCTGCCCTTTACCAATCCATCCATCTGGCCCATCAAGACTCACTCTCATGGGGGGCGTGGCCTACGACGAACCTGAACGGACGTCTTTCCACGGAGCTCCGTTCTGACCCAGAGACAAACAACCGAAATCATCGCGAAATCGCGGAACTCCAACCCGAGAGAAGGACACCCCCCGAGCAGAGAGCATGGGAAGGAAAAATAAGAGACTCCAAGGTGCGACCAAGCCCCAGCAGCCAGACATCAGGCTGGCCTTTGAGAGGCCCGCGACCTCACAGAGATCCAAGATGGCGCCGGAGGCCCGCGGCACACCCGAGGCATCTGAAACCTCCCAGGAGGAGGAAGACTCAATGCCCTCTCCTCGATCCTACGCTACAGAGTCTGAGGAAGATGAAGCACCTGCCACAAGAGGAGATATTAAAAAGCTCCTGACGGAGATGAGACAGATCTGGAAGAGTGACCTGCAGACAGTGCAGACAGAGGTGGAGGAGGTACGACATAAAATCACTAACCTGGAAACAAGGGAAGCCGTCAGAGAGGACAAACTCCAGACCTACGGTCGAGACATACAAGACCTTACCTCACAGGTAAAACACATTAGACGCACAATCACCACGATGGAGGTCAGACACAGGCGACGTAACTTACGCCTCAGAGGCATCCCAGAAGAGGTCGGTGACATACAGCTCCTACCCTATACTCACTCCCTCCTGACAGCCATGGGAATAACTGACACACATAACCTACCTCTAATCACCTCGGCGTTTAGGGTAAGGAAGTCTGCTACAGCGCCCACAGCAGCACCCAGAGATGTCATTGTGCTGGCCCGGGATATCTCCGTGAGATCCGCAGTAATGTCCAAGTCCAGAGAAATGGGAACAGTATTACTCGACGGCCACAGGGTAGCCATATACCCAGACACTCCATTCTCCGTACTTGTGGTGAAAAGACAACTAGCACCGATAGCCAGGTCTCTAAGAGTCGCCAATATCAAGTATCGCTGGGGCATAGAGGGATCCCTCCTCACAGAAGTGGGGGGAGAGAGATACGAACTCACCCCAGAGGATGACCTGGAGACCTTCCTACAAAAGGCCGGCCTGAAGCGCATGCCGCAGCAAAAGTCATCTCCTCCTACCGAGAATCAAAGACGACAGGAGAAGACCGTCGAAATCCGGCAAACTGCACCGCCCAGTAGCACCGTAAAGAGGCTGACTCCACTTTCCAAGGCTGCTAATTCTAGACCCAACAAGTAGAGGAGACCACACTGAGTCTGAAGGAGCACAAAGAATCTCTACAGGACGCAAAGACTCAAAGGCCCACGGGACTTAGCCACCGAGCTTCACCATAAAGACAACTAAGAAAGACCAATACAGGGCAATAGATCTATATTGTTAGACCCGTTGCCAATCTTATACCCATTATGACAGCACTATGTACACATTGTTAACTTAAACGAATATAATGGAACAGATGTATATGTTATTCTAAACCGAATAAAAAAAATACAAATTGAAAAAAAGACTCACTCTCATTTCATCAGTCCATAAAACCTTAGAAAAATCAGTCTTGAGATATTTCTTGGCCCAGTCTTGATGTTTCAGCTTGTGTGTCTTGTTCAGTGGTGGTCGTCTTTCATCCTTTCTTACCTTGGCCATGTCTCTGAGTATTGCACACCTTGTGCTTTTGGGCACTCCAGTGATGTTGCAGCTCTGAAATATGGCCAAACTGGTGGCAAGTGGCATCTTGGCAGCTGCACGCTTGACTTTTCTCAGTTCATGGGCAGTTATTTTGCGCCTTGGTTTCTCCACATGCTTCTTGCGACCCTGTTGACTATTTTGAATGAAACGCTTGATTGTTCGATGATCACGCTTCAGAAGCTTTGCAATTTTAAGAGTGCTGCATCCCTCTGCAAGATATCTCACTATTTTTGACTTTTCTGTGCCTGTCAAGTCCTTCTTTTGACCCATTTTGCCAAAGGAAAGGAAGTTGCCTAATAATTATGCACACCTGATATAGGGTGTTGATGTCATTAGACCACACCCCTTCTCATTACAGAGATGCACATCACCTAATATGCTTAATTGGTAGTAGGCTTTCGAGCCTATACAGCTTGGAGTAAGACAACATGCATAAAGAGGATGATGTGGTCAAAATACTCATTTGCCTAATAATTCTGCACTCCCTGTATACATCCCCATAACTTGCCAAATATTAATGGTATAAACAACACTGGTTTTCTCACACTTGGCTGTCATAACTTAACAGATTGGTCTTTCTATTTTATGGATTGTTTTGATTTTCTGTACTTGTTTTTCCCTTTTGTGTTTTAAACAAGCTATAACAGATGTCACCATTGTTTACACTGATCAGGTTTACATGCCAACGTGTTGTGCCACTTTTTTTTAGGTGACCATATCAGACGATATATATTTTCCATGATCCTGCATCGATTTTAACCAACCAACCAATATGCAATGTCAATCTGCCGTTGCTAAGGCCAGCAAGGTTTTGTCATGTATAAATAGGGGCATAAATTCTCGAGATGAAAATATAATTTTGCCTCTTTATAAATCGCTGGTAAGACCACACCTTGAATATGCTGTGCAATTTTGGGCACCTGTTCTAAAGAAGGATATCATGGCACTGGAGAGAGTGCAGAGACGAGCTACAAGATTGATAAAAGGAATGGAGCATTTTAGTTATGAAGAAAGGTTAAACAATTTAAATCTCTACAGTTTGGAAAAACGGTGCATTAGAGGGGATATAATAACATTATACAAATATATTCGGGGCCAGTACAAACCATTATCTGGAAATCTATTCATAAACAGGGCTATACATAGGACACGAGGTCACACATTTAGGCTTGAAGAAAGGAGATTTCATCTAAGGCAAAGAAAAGGTTTTTTTACAGAAAGAGCAATAAGGATATGGAATTCATTGCCGGAAGAGGTGGTTTTGTCAGAGTCTATACAGATGTTTAAATTGCAATTGGATAAATACTTGCAAAAACATAACATACAGGGATACAATTTCTAATTAGTGGGGTAATGGCTGCTTGATCCAAGGAGACATCTGACTGCTATTTTGGGGTCAAGAAGGAATTTTTTCCTAGTTTGTTGCAAAATTGGAAGCGCTTCAGACTGGGTTTTTTGCCTTCTTTTGGATCAACAGCAAAAGCATATGTGAGGAAGGCTGAACTTGATGGACGCAAGTCTCTTTTCAGCTATGTAACTATGTAACTATGTAACTATGTAACCAGTCAGTATAACACCCCTGTTTAAGGTATATGCTGAAGAAGCTAAGTTGGGATGCAGTTTGGGTTCTATTTTATCTGTTCTACGCTGAAATTTTTACAACATGAATGCCCCAGTGACCAGTGGCTGTAGGACATTTGGAGGACTACTAAAATTCCTATTTTAGTGCCTTTAGCGCACTTTCTCACTCCATGAGGGTTTACTATATTGAATGGCTGGTGCATCTATTACCCCAAGATTCTCTATGGATATTGTTACAAACTGCTATTTGTAACTGGCCCTTTAAATTATAAATTGCCCTGCTTCCCTGGATTGTGGAGAAGCCTATTTGCCAGCCTCCTCCCGCATGACTATGGCCCTGGGAGAGTGTTTATGTTTAGAGTGTGCTGATAATTAATATGTAATTTTTATGAAGATCGGATGTATGGTTTTAACGTTACAGGGTATGGGTAAAAACTGTATTTTTACTGTCTGTGATAATTATGTTAATCCCTTGTGTAACATAATTATATCACAGGCAGAGGGGAGGATTTTGTGTGTAACTACTGGGAGTGTTTTATGTAATATACGTATGTGATTGGTTCTTTTGTAACGCCCTGTGGGTGGTCCTATCTAAGGGAAACCTGCATAAAAGAAAGCCCTTTGGGTCCCAATAAACAGAATGACTTGTCCCTCTAACTTGCAGCCTCGACTCATGTTTGTAGGGGACAGCTATAATCACTACAGGGATTGCTATGCTCTTCATACTCCCTTTGCTGCTGAGCTCTTGTAAGAGCTCTTGTTCCTGATCCTGCTTCGCTCTACAGAAGGAAGAGGTTCACCTACTGGAGCCTGGTCGTAGGTCCAGGGCGCAGAGCAGACAACGAGATACCAGCCCAGCAGCGGTGGTTCGTGGAGTCTGCAGTTCTTATGGTGACTACGCAGTAGTTATGGTGTCTACAGTGCTGATGGTCCTTTGGTGAGCGCTAGGAGCATCCTTTTTTACGGTCCAACTTCCAGCCAGCCTGGAGGCAACCGTAACAGATATAAAGGGGGCTATACACAAACAGATTGGCCCCCTGCTGCTGGGAGAACACAACACCTGTGAGGGGCCAACTCTGTCGGTGTCCTCTGTCTGGCCTGCTATGTCTGTGCCCCATTGATTAGCCTGCTATGTCTATGCCCCATTGATTAGCGAATGGCGTACCCCTGCAGTTTGTCACCCTGAATCTTTAAGGGACTCTAGTTTGGATTACAAGAGGGTGCGGCCCTCCATCACCTCGATCCTTGAATGATAATTTATTTTCACAAACCGAGAGCAAACCCCTCTCATATACGGAACCGGACACTGATTTGTAATTAGAGGGTGCGGCCCTCCCTCAACCTTAGCCCAATACTGAGCTGGATACAGAGGTCATGTTTTGAGTGACACATTCTCGTAGAGAGAACCTGTCACGGATGTAGACTATACTGTTTGGTTATTAATGGGTGTGGCCCACTCAGGCTATCAGCCGTATGCTGACACGGAGTTCCATCACATTATTAGTGAGCGCGGCTCTCTCATACACTCAACGCATTACGGTGCCGTCCATTTGTTCATCACACAGGCTTGTGCCTGTACAGGACAACGATGACTGAATAGAGGGGCGTCCCTTCTGCATATAAGGACTATGGCTTAGCTGTGGACATTTTTAGTGACAGCAGGGATAGCTGAACGTTTTGATATACGATTTGTGTAGATGGGCCTGAAAATGAAAATGAAGAAGTGGTGGCAGTTTAGAAATCATGTCCTGATTTTTCAGCTTTTGCCAGCTCCCACTCTAGCTTTGCCATTCATTCCTATGGGACAAATTTCGCCAGAAGAACGACGATATTCCGAGAACCATTCGGTGAAACGTTCCACAAAGTAATAGCAACGCGATCGGGAACAATCTGCACATTTTGGTAAATTTTTGTCTATGTAGTGTAAAAACTGTGGGAGGAGTTAGGGTGGCAAATTTGGCTATAATAAGAATAATAATAATAATAATAATAACTAGAAAAGCTACAATTTCGGGGGAAATTGTGTGAAGTGTTCTTGCCTCCACCAGTAGTCTACAACTGGAGTGGGCGCAGTAACTGTTATCATTTATATAGCACATTTAATTGCATCTTTGTTGCACAGTTACATTAAACCATACATTTATAAAAACTCTAGCAGGTGTACAAAAGGCTTTGTCTATGACATCACTTGCTGCTGCAGCCTTGCACAGGTCAGAGTATTTTGGCGGTTGCCATCTTCAAACGGTCGTATTTTAAAAACTATAAATCCTACAGTGAAGAGCTTTATATTGTGAGAATCACAAGACCCAGACCTACATTTTGATGTAATACTATGTCTCTGAGATATTAACAAGGAAGGCACAGTCGCAGTTTAGATATTGCCCTTCAAATGTGAGCTTTGCAGAGTGGCGTTTCAATGAATGTCAATGGACTGCGTGAGTTGCAAACAAATGGTCATATTGCGAAAACAATCAGGACTATGGCTTAGCCGTGGACATTTTTAGTGGCAGCAGGGATAGCTGAACGTTTTGATATAAGATTTGTGTAGGTGGGCTTGAAAATGAGGGAGTAGTGGCAGTTTAGAAATCATGTCCTGATTTTTCAGCTTTTGCCAGCTCCCACTCTAGCTTTGCCATTCATTCCTATGGGACAAATTTCGCCACAAGAACGACGATATTACGAGAACCATTCAGCGAAATGTTCCACAAAGTAATAGCAACGCGATCGGGAACAATCTGCACGTTTTGGTAAATTTTTGTCTATGTAGTGTAAAAACTGTGGGAGGAGTTAGGGTGGCAAATTTGGCTATAATAAGAATAATAATAATAATATATATGTGAGATAACATTAAGTGGTCTTGCTATGCAAGAACACTTAATAATAATAATAATAATATATATGTGAGATAACATTAAGTGGTCTTGCTATGCAAGAACACTTAATAATAATATATATGTGAGATAACATTAAGTGGTCTTGCTATGCAAGAACACTTAATAATAATAATAATAATAATATATATGTGAGATAACATTAAGTGGTCTTGCTATGCAAGAACACTTAATAAGAATAATAATAATAATATATATGTGAGATAACATTAAGTGGTCTTGCTATGTAAGAACACTTAATATATATGTGAGATAACAGTAAGTGGTCTTGCTATGCAAGAATACTTAACTAGAAAAGCTACAATTTCTGGGGAAATTGTGAAGTGTTCTTGCCTCCACCAGTAGTCTACAACTGGAGTGGGCGGAGTAACTATTATTTATTTATATAGCACATTTAATTGCAATGTTGTTGCCCAAAGTGCTTCACAGTTACATTAAAACATACAGTTATAAAAACATTAGCAGGTGTAAAAGGCTTTGTCTATGACATCACTTGCTGCTGCAGCCTGGCACAGGTCAGAGTATTTTTGCGGTTGCCATCTTCAAACGGTCATATTTTTAAAACTATACATCCTACAGCAAAGAGCTTTATATTGTGAGAATCACAAGACCCATAACTACATTTTGATGTATAGTATGTCTCTGAGATGTTAACAATGAAATTGCCCTTCAAATGTGAGCTTTGCAGAGTGGAGTTTCAATGAATGTCAATGGGTGGCGTGAGTTGCAAACAAATGGTCATATTGTGAAAACTATCAGGACTATGGCTTAGCCGTGGATATTTTTAGTAGCAGCAGGGATAGCTGAACGTTTTGATATAAGATTTGTGTAGGTGGGCTTTAAAATGAGGGAGTGGTGGCAGTTTAGAAATCATGTCCTGATTTTTCAGCTTTTGCCAGCTCCCACTCTAGCTTTGCCATTCATTCCTATGGGACAAATTTCACCACAAGAACGACGATATTCCGAGAACCATTCGCCGAAACGTTCCACAAAGTAATAGTAATCCGATCGGGAACAATCTGCACGTTTTGGTATATTTTTGTCTATGTAGTGTAAAAACTGTGGGAGGAGTTAGGGTGGCAAATTTGGCTATAATAATAATAATAATAATATATATGTGAGATAACAGTAAGTGGTCTTGCTTTGCAAGAACACAACTAGAAAAGCTACAATTTCTGGGGAAATTGTGTGAAGTGTTCTTGCCTCCACCAGTAGTCTACAACTAGAGTGGGCGGAGTAACTGTTATTATTTATTTATATAGCACATTTAATTGCAATGTTGTTGCCCAAAGTGCTTCACAGTTACATTAAAACATACAGTTATACAAACCATTAGCATGTGTACAAAAGGCCCTGTCTATGACATCACTTGCTGCTGCAGCCTTGCACAGGTCAGAGTATTTTGGCGGTTGCCATCTTCAAACGGTCGTATTTTAAAAACTATAAATCCTACAGTGAAGAGCTTTATATTGTGAGAATCACAAGACCCAGACCTACATTTACATGTATAGTATGTCTCTGCAATATTAAAATTGAAGGCACAGTCGCAGTTTAGAAATTGCCCTTCAAGTTTGAGCTGGCTAGAGTGGAGTTTCAATGAATGTCAATGGATGGCGTGAGTTGCAAACAAATGGTCATATTGTGAAAACTATCAGGACTATGGCTTAGCCGTGGACATTTTTAGTGGCAGCAGGGATAGCTGAACGTTTTGATATAAGATTTGTGTAGGTGGGCCTGAAAATGAGCGAGTGGTGGCAGTTTAGAAATCATGTCCTGATTTTTCAGCTTTTGCCAGCTCCCACTCTAGCTTTGCCATTCATTCCTATGGGACAAATTTCGCCAGAAGAACGACGATATTCCGAGAACCATTCGGTGAAACGTTCCACAAAGTAATAGCAATCCGATCGGGAACAATCTGCACGTTTTGGTATATTTTTGTCTATGTAGTGTAAAAACTGTGGGAGGAGTTAGGTGGCAAATTTGGCTATAATAAGAATAATAATAATAATATATATGTGAGATAACATTAAGTGGTCTTGCTATGCAAGAACACTTAATAACTAGAAAAGCTACAATTTCTGGGGAAATTGTGAAGTGTTCTTGCCTCCACCAGTAGTCTACAACTGGAGTGGGCGGAGTAACTGTTATTATTTATTTATATAGCACATTTAATTGCAACGTTGTTGCCCAAAGTGCTTCACAGTTACATTAAAACATACAGTTATAGAAACCATTAGCAGGTGCAAAAGGCCCTGTCTATGACATCACTTGCTGCTGCAGCCTTGCACAGGTCAGAGTATTTTTGCGGTTCCCATCTTCAAACGGTCGTATTTTAAAAACTATAAATCCTACAGTGAAGAGCTTTATATTGTGAGAATCACAAGACCCAGACCTACATTTTGATGTATAGTATGTCTCTGAGATATTAACAAGGAAGGCACAGTCGCAGTTTAGAAATTGCCCTTCAAATGTGAGCTTTGCAGAGTGGCGTTTCAATGAATGTCAATGGACTGCGTGAGTTGCAAACAAATGGTCATATTGCGAAAACAATCAGGACTATGGCTTAGCCGTGGACATTTTTAGTGGCAGCAGGGATAGCTGAACGTTTTGATATAAGATTTGTGTAGGTGGGCTTGAAAATGAGGGAGTAGTGGCAGTTTAGAAATCATGTCCTTATTTTTCAGCTTTTGCCAGCTCCCACTCTAGCTTTGCCATTCATTCCTATGGGACAAATTTTGCCACAAGAACGACGATATTCCGAGAACCATTCAGCGAAATGTTCCACAAAGTAATAGCAACGCGATCGGGAACAATCTGCACGTTTTGGTAAATTTTTGTCTATGTAGTGTAAAAACTGTGGGAGGAGTTAGGGTGGCAAATTTGGCTATAATAATAATAATAATATATATGTGAGATAACATTAAGTGGTCTTGCTATGCAAGAACACTTAATAATAATAATAACTAGAAAAGCTACAATTTCTGGGGAAATTGTGTGAAGTGTTCTTGCCTCCACCAGTAGTCTACAACTGGAGTGGGCGCAGTAACTGTTATCATTTATATAGCACATTTAATTGCATCTTTGTTGCACAGTTACATTAAACCATACATTTATAAAAACTCTAGCAGGTGTACAAAAGGCTTTGTCTATGACATCACTTGCTGCTGCAGCCTTGCACAGGTCAGAGTATTTTGGCGGTTGCCATCTTCAAACGGTCGTATTTTAAAAACTATAAATCCTACAGTGAAGAGCTTTATATTGTGAGAATCACAAGACCCAGACCTACATTTTGATGCATAGTATGTCTCTGAGATATTAACAATGAAGGCACAGTCGCAGTTTAGAAATTGCCCTTCAAATGTGAGCTTTGCAGAGTGGAGTTTCAATGAATGTCAATGGAAGGCGTGAGTTGCAAACAAATGGTCATATTGTGAAAACTATCAGGACTATGGCTTAGCCGTGGACATTTCTAGTGGCAGCAGGGATAGCTGAACGTTTTGATATAAGATTTGTGTAGGTGGGCCTGAAAATGAGCAAGTGGTGGCAGTTTAGAAATCATGTCCTGATTTTTCATCTTTTGCCAGGTCCCACTCTAGCTTTGCCATTCATTCCTATGGGACAAATTTCGCCACAAGAACGACGATATTCCGTGAACCATTCGGCGAAACGTTCCACAAAGTAATAGCAATCCGATCGGGAACAATCTGCACGTTTTGGTATATATTTGTCTATGTAGTGTAAAAACTGTGGGAGGAGTTAGGGTGGCAAATTTGGCTATAATAAGAATAATAATAACTAGAAAAGCTACAATTTCTGGGGAAATTGTGTGAAGTGTTCTTGCCTCCATCAGTAGTCTACAACTAGAGTGGGCGGAGTAACTGTTAGTATTTATTTATATAGCACATTTAATTGCAATGTTGTTGCCCAAAGTGCTTCACAGTTACATTAAAACATACAGTTATAAAAAATTAGCAGTTGTAAAAGGCTTTGTCTATGACATCACTTGCTGCTGCAGCCTTGCACAGGTCAGAGTATTTTGGCGGTTGCCATCTTCAAACGGTCGTATTTTAAAAACTATAATTCCTACAGTGAAGAGCTTTATATTGTGAGAATCACAAGACCCAGACCTACATTTTGATGTATAGTATGTCTCTGAGATATTAACAATGAAGGCACAGTCGCAGTTTAGAAATTGCCCTTCAAATGTGAGCTTTGCAGAGTGGAGTTTCAATGAATGTCAATGGACTGCGTGAGTTGCAAACAAATGGTCATATTGTGAAAACTATCAGGACTATGGCTTAGCCGTGGACATTTCTAGTGGCAGCAGGGATAGCTGAACGTTTTGATATAAGATTTGTGTAGGTGGGACTGAAAATGAGGGAGTGGTGGCAGTTTAGAAATCATGTCCTGATTTTTCAGCTTTTGCCAGCTCCCACTCTAGCTTTGCCATTCATTCCTATGGGACAAATTTCGCCACAAGAACGACGATATTCCGTGAACCATTCGGCGAAACGTTCCACAAAGTAATAGCAATCCGATCGGGAACAATCTGCACGTTTTGGTATATTTTTGTCTATGTAGTGTAAAAACTGTGGGAGGAGTTAGGGTGGCAAATTTGGCTATAATAAGAATAATAATAATAACTAGAAAAGCTACAATTTCTGGGGAAATTGTGTGAAGTGTTCTTGCCTCCATCAGTAGTCTACAACTAGAGTGGGCGGAGTAACTGTTAGTATTTATTTATATAGCACATTTAATTGCAATGTTGTTGCCCAAAGTGCTTCACAGTTACATTAAAACATACAGTTATAAAAAATTAGCAGTTGTAAAAGGCTTTGTCTATGACATCACTTGCTGCTGCAGCCTTGCACAGGTCAGAGTATTTTGGCGGTTGCCATCTTCAAACGGTCGTATTTTAAAAACTATAATTCCTACAGTGAAGAGCTTTATATTGTGAGAATCACAAGACCCAGACCTACATTTTGATGTATAGTATGTCTCTGAGATATTAACAATGAAGGCACAGTCGCAGTTTAGAAATTGCCCTTCAAATGTGAGCTTTGCAGAGTGGAGTTTCAATGAATGTCAATGGAAGGCGTGAGTTGCAAACAAATGGTCATATTGTGAAAACTATCAGGACTATGGCTTAGCCGTGGACATTTCTAGTGGCAGCAGGGATAGCTGAACGTTTTGATATAAGATTTGTGTAGGTGGGCCTGAAAATGAGGGAGTGGTGGCAGTTTAGAAATCATGTCCTGATTTTTCAGCTTTTGCCAGCTCCCACTCTAGCTTTGCCATTCATTCCTATGGGACAAATTTCACCACAAGAACGACGATATTCCGTGAACCATTCGGCGAAACGTTCCACAAAGTAATAGCAATCCGATCGGGAACAATCTGCACGTTTTGGTATATTTTTGTCTATGTAGTGTAAAAACTGTGGGAGGAGTTAGGGTGGCAAATTTGGCTATAATAAGAATAATAAGAATAATAATAATAATATATATGTGAGATAACATTAAGTGGTCTTGCTATGCAAGAACACTTAATAACTAGAAAAGCTAAAATTTCTGGGGAAATTGTGTGAAGTGTTCTTGCCTCCACCAGTAGTCTACAACTGGAGTGGGCGGAGTAACTGTTAGTATTTATTTATATAGCACATTTAATTGCAATGTTGTTGCCCAAAGTGCTTCACAGTTACTTTAAAACATACAGTTATAAAAAATTAGCAGGTGTAAAAGGCCCTGTCTATGACATCACTTGCTGCTGCAGCCTTGCACAGGTCAGAGTATTTTGGCGGTTGCCATCTTCAAACGGTCGTATTTTAAAAACTATAAATCCTACAGTGAAGAGCTTTATATTGTGAGAATCACAAGACCCAGACCTACATTTTGATGTATAGTATGTCTCTGAGATATTAACAATGAAGGCACAGTCGCAGTTTAGAAATTGCCCTTCAAATGTGAGCTTTGCAGAGTGGAGTTTCAATGAATGTCAATGGACTGAGTGAGTTGCAAACAAATGGTCATATTGTGAAAACTATCAGAACTATGGCTTAGCTGTGGACATTTTTAGTGGCAGCAGGGATAGCTGAACGTTTTGATATAAGATTTGAGTAGGTGGGCCTAAAAATGAGGGAGTGGTGGCAGTTTAGAAATCATTTTTCAGCTTTTGCCAGCTCCCCCTCTAGCTTTGCCATTCATTCCTATGGGACAAATTTCGCCACAAGAACGACGATATTCCGAGAACCATTCGGCAAAACGTTCCACAAAGTAATAGCAATCCGATCGGGAACAATCTGCACGTTTTGGTAAATTTTTGTCTATGTAGTGTAAAAACTGTGGGAGGAGTTAGGGTGGCAAATTTGGCTATAATAAGAATAAGAATAATATATATGTGAGATAACATTAAGTGGTCTTGCTATGCAAGAACACTTAATAATAATAATAATAATATATATGTGAGATAACATTAAGTGGTCTTGCTATGCAAGAACACTTAATTACCTTTATAAACTGTAACACCTTCTGGGGGTTTGACATCCTTGGTTAGGAGAGGGTACTCCACTGTCCATGCTTCGCAGAGGGACCTTTTATAGTTGTAATGGTAGGCAAAAAGACTCAAAACACATTCTTCTATATCTACTGGTAAGGTTAAAGGTACGGTGCCGAGGTGAGGCTGGGCACCACCACACACATAGCATGCAGTTCTGTTATGTTTGTTGGCATTATATTTCATCCATTCTAACCATAAATTAACATCATTAAAACCTGTCTCAGCGGCCATGGTATCTTCAAAGGTGGGGTTAGCAATGGCCATCATGTCTTTAAAGGACTGGATGTGTGGTTTTAATGAATTTGGGTTTTAATAACTAGAAAAGCTACAATTTCTGGGGAAATTGTGTGAAGTGTTCTTGCATCCACCAGTAGTCTACAACTGGCAGAGGCGGCTCTCTAATTAGGCGGTTTAGGCGGCCGCCTAAGGCCTCGCGCTAAAAGGGGCCTCGCGGCCGCCTAAACCGTGTGATTAGAGAGACGCTTCAGTAGTGCTAAAACAATAAATTATTATCTTTTCATTCCGGCCGGCGGCCGCATTGCCGCGGCACCGCCCGGCTCTAACGAAAGATGGAAACCTCTCATATGGGTTCCGTGCTGGAGTGAGTCCCCTCCCCTCCTCCTACACACTAACCGGCTAATCGGCCAATCCGCGATGCCAATGTTGGTGACGTCACGACGCAACAACGTAGCCCCTCCCTGCATTCCCCCGCCTGCGGTACCAAGAAGAAGAGAAGAAAAAGACGCTGCTGGTGGTGAAGGAAAGAGAGCAGAGGAGAAGAGAGAAAAAGGTAAGGAGAGGAGATTGAAATAAAGGGGGAAGGAGAGGTGATGGGGCAAAAAAAGGGGAAGGAGAGGTGATGGGGAAAAAAGGGGGAAGGAGAGGTGATGGGAAAAAAAGGGGAAGGAGAGGTGATGGGGGAAAAAAAGGGGGAAGGAGAGGTGATGGGAAAAAAAAGGGGAAGGAGAGGTGATGGGGAAAAAAAGGGGAAGGAGAGGTGATGGAAAAAAAAGGGGAAGGAGAGGTGATGGGGAAAAAAGGGGAAGGAGAGGTGATGGGGAAAAAAAGGGGGGAAGGAGAGGTGATGGGGAAAAATGGGGGGAAGGAGAGGTGATGGAAAAAAAGGGGGAAGGAGAGGAGATGGAAATAAAGGGGGAAGGAGAGGAGATGGAAATAAAGGGGGAAGGAGAGGTGATGGAGGGGATGCAAATAAAGGGGGAGTGAAAGGAGGTGGAAATAAAGGGGACGGAGAGGAGATGGAAATAAAGGGGGATGGAGACTGAGATCATCAGTTTAGATTATGTTAGCCAATTGGGCGGATCCGGCGCTGGCAGACTTGTGCAGCTCAAGAAATAAGGTAAGTTTTTACTACATTGAGGGGGGAGGGGGCTAAATAGTTTAACACTATAGGGTCAGGAATACACATTTGTGTTCCTGATACTATAGTGCTCTTTTAATACTCTGTTGACAACTTTATTTCAGTTTTAGGAGACACCAACAAGAATAACTAAGTCAGACACAAACTGTTTATCTATACCCAATGTTTGTGTATAGATAATTTGTAGAATTTAATAACAAAAATAAGTTTGAATACTGAAATTATGGGGTTTATTAAGGTTTGCCTTAAAATATGCAATGTATACAGTTAATTTTAATATTTCCTGCTTTTTTTTTTTATTCTTTTTTATTGCGCATGGGGGAGGGCCTCATATTTGATTTTCGCCTAAGGCCTCCAAAAGTCTAGAGCCGCCTCTGACAACTGGAGTGGGCGGAGTAACTGTTATCATTTATATAGCACATTTAATTGCAACGTTGTTGCCCAAAGTGCTTCACAGTTACATTAAAACATACAGTTATAAAAACATTAGCAGGTGCAAAAGGCTTTGCACAGGTCAGAGTATTTTTGCGGTTGCCATCTTCAAACGGTCGTATTTTAAAAACTATAAATCCTACAGTGAAGAGATTTATATTGTGAGAATAACAAGACCCAGACCTACATTTTGATGTATAGTATGTCTCTGAGATATTAACAATGAAGGCACAGTCGCAGTTTAGAAATTGCCCTTCAAATGTGAGCTTTGCAGAGTGGAGTTTCAATGAATGTCAATGGAAGGCGTGAGTTGCAAACAAATGGTCATATTGTGAAAACTATCAGGACTATGGCTTAGCTGTGGACATTTTTAGTGGCAGCAGGGATAGCTGAACGTTTTGATATAAGATTTGTGCAGGTGGGCTTGAAAATGAAGGAGTGGTGGCAGTTTAGAAATCATGTCCTGATTTTTCAGCTTTTGCCAGCTCCCACTCTAGCTTTGCCATTCATTCCTATGGGACAAATTTCGCCACAAGAACGACGATATTCTGAGAACCATTCGCCGAAATGTTCCACAAAGTAATAGCAATCCGATCGGGAACAATCTGCACGTTTTGGTATATTTTTTGTCTATGTAGTGTAAAAACTGTGGGAGGAGTTAGGGTGGCAAATTTGGCTATAATAAGAATAATAATAACTAGAAAAGCTACAATTTCTGGGGAAATTGTGTGAAGTGTTCTTGCCTCCATCAGTAGTCTACAACTAGAGTGGGCGGAGTAACTGTTAGTATTTATTTATATAGCACATTCAATTGCAATGTTGTTGCCCAAAGTGCTTCACAGTTACATTAAAACATACAGTTATAAAAAATTAGCAGGTGTAAAAGGCTTTGTCTATGACATCACTTGCTGCTGCAGCCTTGCACAGGTCAGAGTATTTTGGCGGTTGCCATCGTCAAACGGTCGTATTTTAAAAACTATAAATCCTACAGTGAAGAGCTTTATATTGTGAGAATCACAAGACCCAGACCTACATTTTGATGTATAGTATGTCTCTCAGATATTAACAATGAAGGCACAGTCGCAGTTTAGAAATTGCCCTTCAAATGTGAGCTTTGCAGAGTGGAGTTTCAATGAATGTCAATGGAAGGCGTGAGTTGCAAACAAATGGTCATATTGTGAAAACTATCAGGATTATGGCTTAGCTGTGGACATTTCTAGTGGCAGCAGGGATAGCTGAACGTTTTGATATAAGATTTGTGTAGGTGGGCCTGAAAATGAGGGAGTGGTGGCAGTTTAGAAATCATGTCCTGATTTTTCAGCTTTTGCCAGCTCCCACTCTAGCTTTGCCATTCATTCCTATGGGACAAATTTCGCCAGAAGAACGACGATATTCCGTGAACCATTCGGCGAAACGTTCCACAAAGTAATAGCAATCCGATCGGGAACAATCTGCACGTTTTGGTATATTTTTGTCCATGTAGTGTAAAAACTGTGGGAGGAGTTAGGGTGGCAAATTTGGCTATAATAAGAATAATAATAATAATAATATATATGTGAGATAACATTAAGTGGTCTTGCTATGCAAGAACACTTAATAATAATAATATATATGTGAGATAACATTAAGTGGTCTTGCTATGCAAGAACACTTAACTAGAAAAGCTACAATTTCTGGGGAAATTGTGTGAAGTGTTCTTGCCTCCACCAGTAGTCTACAACTAGAGTGGGCGGAGTAACTGTTATTATTTATTTATATAGCACATTTAATTGCAATGTTGTTGCCCAAAGTGCTTCACAGTTACATTAAAACATACAGTTATAAAAACATTAGCAGGTGTAAAAGGCTTTGTCTATGACATCACTTGCTGCTGCAGCCTGGCACAGGTCAGAGTATTTTTGCGGTTGCCATCTTCAAACGGTCATATTTTTAAAACTATAAATCCTACAGCGAAGAGCTTTATATTGTGAGAATCACAAGACCCAGACCTACATTTTGATGTATAGTATGTCTCTCAGATATTAACAATGAAGGCACAGTCGCAGTTTAGAAATTGCCCTTCAAATGTGAGCTTTGCAGAGTGGAGTTTCAATGAATGTCAATGGAAGGCGTGAGTTGCAAACAAATGGTCATATTGTGAAAACTATCAGGATTATGGCTTAGCTGTGGACATTTCTAGTGGCAGCAGGGATAGCTGAACGTTTTGATATAAGATTTGTGTAGGTGGGCCTGAAAATGAGGGAGTGGTGGCAGTTTAGAAATCATGTCCTGATTTTTCAGCTTTTGCCAGCTCCCACTCTAGCTTTGCCATTCATTCCTATGGGACAAATTTCGCCAGAAGAACGACGATATTCCGTGAACCATTCGGCGAAACGTTCCACAAAGTAATAGCAATCCGATCGGGAACAATCTGCACGTTTTGGTATATTTTTGTCCATGTAGTGTAAAAACTGTGGGAGGAGTTAGGGTGGCAAATTTGGCTATAATAAGAATAATAATAATAATAATATATATGTGAGATAACATTAAGTGGTCTTGCTATGCAAGAACACTTAATAATAATAATATATATGTGAGATAACATTAAGTGGTCTTGCTATGCAAGAACACTTAACTAGAAAAGCTACAATTTCTGGGGAAATTGTGTGAAGTGCTCTTGCCTCCACCAGTAGTCTACAACTGGAGTGGGCGGAGTAACTGTTATTATTTATTTATATAGCACATTTAATTGCAATGTTGTTGCCCAAAGTGCTTCACAGTTACATTAAAACATACAGTTATAAAAACATTAGCAGGTGTAAAAGGCTTTGTCTATGACATCACTTGCTGCTGCAGACTGGCACAGGTCAGAGTATTTTTGCGGTTGCCATCTTCAAACGGTCATATTTTTAAAACTATAAATCCTACAGCGAAGAGCTTTATATTGTGAGAATCACAAGACCCAGACCTACATTTTGATGTATAATATGTCTCTGAGATATTAACAATGAAGGCACAGTCGCAGTTGAGAAATTGCCCTTCAAATGTGAGCTTTGCAGAGTGGAGTTTCAATGCATGTCAATGGACTGCGTGAGTTGCAAACAAATGGTCATATTGCGAAAACTATAAGGACTATGGCTTAGCTGTGGACATTTTTAGTGGCAGCAGGGATAGCTGAACGTTTTGATATAAGATTTGTGCAGGTGGGCTTGAAAATGAAGGAGTGGTGGCAGTTTAGAAATCATGTCCTGATTTTTCAGCTTTTGCCAGCTCCCACTCTAGCTTTGCCATTCATTCCTATGGGACAAATTTCGCGACAAGAACGACGATATTCCGTGAACCATTCGGCGAAACGTTCCACAAAGTAATAGCAATCCAATCGGGAACAATCTGCACGTTTTGGTATATTTTTGTCTATGTAGTGTAAAAACTGTGGGAGGAGTTAGGGTGGCAAATCTGGCTATAATAATAATAATAATAATAATAATATATATGTGAGATAACAGTAAGTGGTCTTGCTATGCAAGAACACTTAATATATATGTGAGATAACATTAAGTGGTCTTGCTATGCAAGAACACTTAAATATAATAATAATATATATGTGAGATAACATTAAGTGGTCTTGCTATGCAAGAACACTTAATAATAATAATATATGTGAGATAACATTAAGTGGTCTTGCTATGCAAGAACACTTAACTGGAAAAGCTAAAATTTCTGGGGAAATTGTGTGAAGTGTTCTTGCCTCCACCAGTAGTCTACAACTGGAGTGGGCGGAGTAACTGTTATTATTTATTTATATAGCACATTTAATTGCAACTTTGTTGCCCAAAGTGCTTCACAGTTACATTAACCCCTTAAGACCGCAGCCAAATGTACAAGTTGTGAACCAAAAAAAATTTAAACAAACCACAGATTTTGACTATATGTCTGTTCGACAATAATTTACCTCTTTCATATTAAATACACCCACACTTATTATATATCATTTTATTCAGGGGAAACAGGGCTTTCATTTAACATCAAATATTTAGGTATGGAACATAACTTAATATGAATACAATATAAAAAAAATGAGAGAAAATAAGATTTTTTTTTAATTTTCTTAGTTCTATGTGACATTCTAACTGTGAATGTGATAATACTGTTTGCTTTTACTGCAATAAAATACACATATTTGTATTCAGCGATGTCTCACGTGTAAAACAGTACCCCCTATGTACAGGTTTTATGGTGTTTTGGGAAGTTACAGGGTCAAATAAAGCATGTTACACTTTTCAGTTTTTTCACATTGAAATTTGCCAGTTTGGTTACGTTGCCTTTGAGACTGTTTGGTAGCCCAGGAATGAGAATTACCCCCATGATGGCATACCATTTGCAAAAGTAGACAACCCAAGGTATTGCAAATGGGGTATGTCCAGTCTTTTTTAGTAGCCACTTGGTCACAAACACTAGCCAAAGTTAACGTTAATATTTGTTTGTGTGTGAAAAATGCAAAAAACTAATTTGAAAGCCAATTTTGGCCAGTGTTTGTGACTAAGTGGCTACTAAAAAAAGACTGAACATACCCCATTTGCAATACCTTGGGTTGTCTACTTTTGCAAATGGTATGCCATTATGGAGGTAATTCTTATTTCTGGGCTACTATACGGTCTCAAAGCCAACGTAACCAATCTGGCGAATTTCATTGTGAAAAAACTGAAACGCAAGCCTTATATTTGACTCTGTAACTTTTGAAAACACCCTAAAACCTGTACATGAGGGGTACTGTTATACTCAGGAGACTTTGCTGAACACAAATATTTGTGTTTCAAAACAGTAAAAAGTATTACAGCAAAAATATCGTCAGTGTAAGTGCCGTTTGTGTGCAAAAAAGGAAATAATTTCACTTTCCCTGACAATATCATTGTTGTAATACATTTTACGGTTTTGAAACACAAATATTTGTGTTCAGCGATGTCTCCCGAGTAAAACAGTACCCCCCATGTACAGGTTTTATAGTGTCTTGGAAAGTTATAGGGTTAAATATAGTGCTAGCAAATTAAATTCCCTATACTTTCGGCCTGGGTTGTTAGGCAGGTCCCGCAAATTGTAATTAATAAAAGGACCTAATTATGTAAAATTATTACATAAATATATATATATATATGTAAAATTATTATATACACATCAGTTTTTTACAATTATTTTTATTTATATATAGGTATACATATAGTGATGTATACATATATATTATTTCGTTCTACGTGCATTTTGATATCAATATATATATATATATATTAATATCAAAATACAGTTAGAACGAAATTACACACATATATATATATTTTTAATAATTTTTGTATTTTTTTTTTAACGTATTTACATATTTTTTTATTATAAAATATATTTGTGTTCGGGGCACTCTCATATGATATAGAATAAGATGGTTGTAGCTTTAGGAATAATCGGTTGAGGTGTGCCGAAACTGACGTATGCTGTAGGCCGGTAAAAAGTGGGCTTACATAGAGGAAATATGAACAATGGGAGTGGAGGGTGGGGCTATTCGTCTGACCCACAAAGGTAAGCAGGGAAAGGGGGAGTCCCTTATGTAGGTCTATAGCCCCTCCCACAACTTCAGGCCATGCCTTCCAATTTGTGTTCGGGGCATTCTCATATGATATAGAATAAGATGGTTGTAGCTTTAGGAATAATTGGTTGAGGTGTGCCGAAACCGACGTATGCTGTAGGCCGGTAAAAAGTGGGCAAAAAGAGAAATATTAATGCAAAACATTATACAGGATCATAGTGCATTTGTTAACCATCAGGTAGACATTTTAATGAAAGCTTCCTAATTCCTGAATCGGCTGTGGTATGTAAGTCGCATAAGCCTATGATTCCGAGCGGCCCCGTGCCTTTAACGTGTGCGGGGATATCTTGGCTATATAGTGCATGAACTTACCTGTGGTAAGGACAGCATTGTACAGTGACAGTAATGGTTCAGTGGTACGTATGGTGGCGTGCCCAAGAACGTAACCAGTACCTTAAACCGGGCACCCAGCATTGCTTCTAAGATAGTAGGTTATATGCACTGGTTCGCACATCTGACTCGTCTTAGTTTTAGGAAGGGACCGGGCATAGTGGTATTGTGTGTTTTAGAACAATAAGTGGTCAACAGGCACTCTTGTTTCTGATGTTTGCAGCTAATAGTGAGTCATACCTTGAGAAAGCAGTTAAAGGCTAGATAGGTAGCAGTTTGATGACTGCATTGGTGCATGGTTCGGAAGGTGCATGGTCGAGTGGTTCTGATATGGTTTGAACATTGTAGGTCTATGGCCAGTATTTAGTTGTAGCGGGAACGTCCGCTTGGCTATGTCTCTAAGTAAGGTATGGATGGGGTAGGAGGATAGGAACCTTTGTTGTTTGGGAAGGAGAAATACGTATAGTGTTGAATGTCCGTGAGATAAAGTTTAACCGTGTTGTGCGAGAATTTTTAACTTAAGGTGGCAAAAGAAGTGAATGCCATAAATGGGGAAACCTCAAACCAGCTATCTAAGTCATGGTCCGACATGAAGCGTATTGTATAAGTGGAAACCCTGTAGCAAGCGTGTTGAGTGCTGGTGGACAAGGCCAGTTTAGTCAGAGCCCGGCTATGTTGGCGAGGTTCATGTAATCCATGACCTTGACCATAAGTGACCCCCTGCCATGGCATCTGTCACGTCAGCTGCCACAGTAGTCTACCATTACGTGTGGTTAGGCCTGCCGTGGCTTGGTTGTCTAGGGACAGCCCCTGATCATCATGCGGGAGTGTGGAAAAAGCAAAGTGGTCTGAGATGAAAGCGCAGCCTGCGGTATGATGCGCATGGCAAATTTTAAGGAACTTGGCAGGGATTGTAGTTCCATGCGGTTGCGAATACCAAGCAGGATTTGGTAATTGGTGTTGTAGCAACTGTTCCCATTTCTCACGTGGTAACTTGTTGGCAAGGATGCCAAGTCAAGTTGTATGCCCAGGAATGTAATGATAGTGTCTGGGTCTTCTGTGACCTTAGGGAATACTGGGACCCCCAAGTGTTCAGACATACTAATGGCTTCCTTGAAGCTTCTAGAGGGAAAGGCGTTCCTTTTGACCAACAAGAAAACATCTCAGGAGTGTATGACTGTGGGGCATCTGGATATGCTTAACCACAACCAACAAATAGTTCTATGAATATATTTAAGATTGTGGCTACTCTTGACCCGGAAGTTAAGCAGGAGAAGAAATATATGACTGCTGCCCATAAATGCCCTGCAAGTGCCAGTGTAGGGTGGATGATGGCAGTCTGAAATGCGTTGTGATATCAGTTTTACTTGACCAGGCTTCCCCCGCTGCTTTGAGTGATAGTTGTAATGGTATGAACAATGGCATACTGTAATGAAGACTCCTCGGAAGGGTATGAGGGAGTTGAGACTTGGGGTAGCCGAGGCGTGAGGTGCAGATAAGTCTATGATCAGTTACAGTGTGAGGGAAGATTCCCTGTGACAATCCCAATGGGATTGCGCCACGCGGTAAATGGTGTAGATCGGAGAGGCCCAGGTAGAAATCTTTCTGCCATTCTTGGGCCATGAGTGTATTGCTAGCTGTTGGATGCTGCTGTGATGACTGCAAGTTAGGGCATCCTAGATTTCCCCAAAAGTATATGGCAATACCTGTCTGGAAGGCCTTTAAAATCGGAGATTAGGAAATCAACTAAATGTCTGGAAGGGTGAGGAGTTAGAAAGAACTGGAAATGCATAATGTTTACAGGCGTGAAGTAATGTTCAGGGTACATTTATTGGGACACATGGTTTCATGTGCCCTGAGTCCTGACGTATTAGGAACATACCTGCCAGTCTGCATGCACTGAAACAACTTGTGCCAACATGGAAATTGTTGCAAATCTGGGATTTGCCAAAGAGAATGAGATGACCCGATTGTCTCTGGTAGTTCTGAGGTGCTAGAGCTTGGAGCCTGAAACGTGTTCGTCCACTGTGTTGGGACAAAATTGTCGTGTGGGACTAGCAACATCCTCTCCAAGTGAAAGATAAATATAACCATTATTATATGAACCCACAGTGTGCTAGTACTGGCTTGCTAGCTAAAGCCGCATGGCGAAACAATTAATCCTTTGTTTTGTGACAGGTGAGGCCCTGCTAGTTGCCAAGTGGCTTGAGAGGCTCTATCTATGCAATGGCGCGAGGGAATTTTGTGGCCACCAACGTAATGGCAGGATGTTGGCCTCTCGGTGACTGTAACCAGAAAAAGGGGAAGGGAGTGACAGGTGAGGCCCTCTCTATATACCATGCGAGGCGGCTAGCTCACGAGTGGCCCGATGGGTGTTTGCCTCCGAACGTTGAGGCGGGGTGTTGGCCTCGCGGGACCACTATACGACAGGCGTAGTGGCCAAGAAAGGAGAATACCTATTGGAAACCTATAGTCCCTAATTGCCAGTACGCTAAGGATGTATCCAGGGGAAAACAGAAAATGTATGTAAATACCACATGAGCAGGTGTATATACCTTGTAGTATGATTAGATACCCTTACTGGTCGTAAGGGTTATTAATACCTGTGTCCCGGACGGGTAAAACAATGTATGAGAATTGAATATAGACATTTAAAAGCGTATACCCATATGTGTGTTATGCATGTTTAATAGAGCAAAGTGCTCCGTCCCAATGTTTATTGTATGCTTGTTAATGCCCCTGTTTGAAGGAAATTAACTTGTCAGGAGTGTTATATCATCTGTGATATGGAATACAACTGTACCCGGAAACATGAGTGTAGTGAACCATGACCGGCTGCTGAATAACCGAATGTGTGAAAGTACGTAATTGGAAGGACTTATATTTTAAGCGTGCAACCATGCAAATATTCCGTAGGAGTCAGTATAAAAGCGAAAATGCTGTAGTTAGTTTGTTTGCTTATGAAGTGAAATAAAGTCTGAGAAGCCTGTAGTATACCGATTGACCAGTAGGTGTCAGCATGTAGGCGAAAATGCAGTGGTTCGTCTGTTTCTACATGAAATGCAATAATGTCTGAAAAGCCTGTAGTACACCGAATGACCGGTAGGGGTCAGTGTGTAGATAAAAATGCAGTGGTTTATTGGTTTGTACATGAAATGCAATGATGTCTGAGAAGCCTGTAGTACACTGAATGACCGGTAGGGGTCAGTGTGTAGGTGAAAATTCAGTGGTTTGTACATGAAATGCAATAATTTCTGAGAAGCCTGTAGTACACCGAATGACCGGTAGGGGTCAGTGTGTAGGTGAAAATTCAGTGGTTTATACATGAAAATGCAAACAACGTCTCTAAGAAGCCTGTAGTACACCGAAATGACCGATAGGGGTCAGTGTGTAGGTGAAAATGCAGTGGTTTATTGGTCTGTACATGAAAATTCAAACAACATCTAAGAAGCCTGTAGTACACCGAAATGACCGATAGAGGTCAGTGTGTAGGCGAAAATGCAGTAGTTAGTTGGTTTGTACATGAAATGCAATAATGTCTGAGAAGCCTGTAGTACACCGAATGACCGGTAGGGGTCAGTGTGTAGGCGCAAATGCAGTGGTTCGTTGGTTTGTACATGAAATGCAATAACATCTGAGAAGCTTGTAGTACACTGAAATGACCGGTAGGGGTCAGTGTGTAGGTGAAAATGCCGTAGTTTATTGGTTTGTACATGAAAATGAAAAACGTCTAAGAAGCCTGTAGTACACCGAATGACCGATGGGGGTCAGTGTGTAGGTGAAAATGCGGTGGTTCTTTGGTTTGTACATGAAATGCAATAATGTCTGAGAAGCCTGTAGTATACTGAATGACCGGTAGGGGTCAGTGTGTAGGCTCAAATGCAGTGGTTCGTTGGTTTGTACATGAAATGCAATAATGTCTGAGAAGCATGTAGTACACCGAATGACCAGTAGGGGTCAGTGTGAAGATGAAAATTTAGTGGTTTATATATGAAAATGCAAACAACGTCTAAGAAGCCTGTAGTACACCAAAATGACCGATAGGGGTCAGTGTGTAGGCGAAAATGCAGTAGTTAGTTGGTTTGTACATGAAATGCAATAATGTCTGAGAAGCCTGTAGTATACCAAATGACCGGTAGGGGTCAGTATGTGGGAAAAAATGCAGTGGTTCGTTGGTTTGTACATGAAATGCGATAATGTCTAAGAAGCCTGTAGTACACCCAAAGACCGGTAGGGGACAGTGTGTAGGCGAAAAATTGTATTTCGTGTGTAGTTTTAACCACACAGATGATTTTAACCCAACAGATTTTAACCCAACAGATTTTAACCCAACAGATTTTACATGAACAGCTAGGTGAGTATTAGGTAATGAAATAACCGTGCAAAACGAAAGGAAACCGTAAAGTGAGGCCCGTGCTGTGCTGAATGCCGTGGGAACTAATCCTGGCGCGACAGGTGGGTCAACTTACGGTTTGAGAGTCCCTGAGGCACCAAATGTGTAGCTGACCGGAAAGAAAGCCACTGGATTAACAGAAAGCCCTGCAGCAGGATTCCTGGACACAGCTTGGAGTATGAGACCTCATGGATCAAAGGTGAAATCAAAATGGCGTCTTGTATGACCTGGAAGTGCTATTCGTCTGACCCACAAAAGTAAGCATGGAAAGGGGGAGTCCCTTATGTAGGTCTATAGCCCCTCCCACAACTTCAGGCCATGCCTTCCAATATATATAATTATAATTATGTATGTAACGGATCACCTGGCACCCCGACTGAGTACCTCCGTTAATGGATGCTCCTAGTGCTTCCTGAGGACTCCAAGCACTCTGGCAGACACCACAATCACCGAATCCGAGAAACCTTTAAATTCTCCCAAGCATATGAATGCTGTAGACCATTGAATAGGAACCATACGAATAGGCTTGTACTCCTAGCAGTCAACTGGAACAGCATACAATAAATCCTTCCCCCCAATAATGAGACGACACATCACTTTGAGGGTAAAACAGGAACTCTGGACTGGCTCATCCAGCCTGGCTTTTATTACAATAATCCACATACAGGCCACACCCAGGGGGAGGCATAAAATAACCAATCACATACATGGTTCAGCCCACACATCCCCTCCCCTCAGATAACATTAAACCCAATTATCCGGTACACTTTTCCAGCCAAGTTCTGGATGTACCCCAAAAACAGGGGGTACACCTTTAAATCCAGCATCGCTGGATAGCCCTTATTCAGGGGGACAACATATCCAAAATTCAAGTCATTCGGATGAACAGTTCGGGAGATATGAGGTTCCAAAGATTTGACCGACCGCATGGGTAAAGTATCCGAAAACAGTTCCATGCATTTTGGCCCTGCGGTCGGTCACAAACAAGGGAATGAAAACAGGCGAATTGCCTATGTTATAGAGCCTGGAGAGGGTTTGAATGAATTCCCTTGTTTGTGGGGTTCTTTCTACCGAACGGCGGGTCATTCGGTAGTTTCTATACGAATTTCTGGAAGTATGGAGGTCTCAGCGGTGTTTGCCTAGTCAAGTGTCCGATTTTAGTTCCAGACACTCGACGGCAAAACACCGCTGTTCGGTAGTTTAAGATGGCCGCCGCCACGTGTTTGTTTCCCGAATGGCGGCCACCCAGAGGACAAAGAATACATTACACTGATTGCCAATTACCCGTTTGCAACATTGTTGCAAACTGTAATTGGAGGCACACTTAGTCCTGGGTGGTCTGGTTGTTCGGTAGTTTCACTCAATATAATGAATGGAGTGATTCTACCGAACAATCAGGTGAATGCTGCATACATATCCCAGGTTAAACTCAACACATAAATACATATGTAATATTAAAGGCAGTATACTGGAATATGCTCCACAGTCTTAAAGGGACAGTAGTCCCAAAAGTCCCAATATATCCATTGCTGATTTTAAAGGGCCAGTAGCAGCAATATAAAGTACAATATGCCCCAAATAACCCAGGGGCCATAGTCAGCAGGTAGGAGGCTAGCAAACAGGCTTCTCCAGGGCCCAGTGGCGAGGTTGGTTTCGCCACATTTCTCCCCTTTTCCAAACAGACTAACAGGGTACCTGACCTCTTGCCGGTCAGTGCCCTTGTTAGTCCAGCAGCCCACCCACAAAACAGAAACAGCAGTACATCCCACCCACAATGAATGGTTACTACACCTATGGAGTAATGGAAAAACTTGTCCAGGTCCAGGTGCCTCACCCCGGCTGTGTGGGGGACTGGTAGGCTGTTTTGGTGGGTTGCTGAGTGGGCAGAGACCAGCGGTACTCTGCCCTGGTGCCAGCACTACTACGGGAGTAGTCTGGTTGGAGCCTGGTTGCTGGAGACCGACTGTCTCCCCTTTAGCTGCGCAGCTCTGCTGCTGGAGACCGACTGTCTCCCCTTGAGTTACACAGCTCTGCTGCTGGAGACCGACTGTCTCCCCTTTAGTTACACAGCTCTGCTGCTGGAGACAGACTGGCTCCCCTTTGGCTAAACAGCCCTGTTGTAGGGGGGCAGGACCGACCGTCCCTACCCCCTGTGCTGGAAGTGCAGAGACCACGGTCCCATCTGCACAGGTGTGGGGCTTACAGTCTCCCCCTGGTACATTAAGCTGCCGCTGGGGAGAGGTGGTAACCAGCTCCTCTCCCATTAGAACACTCTGCCCATTGATGATCCGCCGCTGGGGAGAGGTGGTAACAATCTCCTCTCCCATGCCTACTTTCAGTCTTTGTGGAGGGAGACCGACTGTCTCTCCTCCCAATTCAGTGTCCTGCTGCTGGGGAATAGAGACTGGGCTCTCTATTCCCAAAAAATCACGCTGCTGCTGGGGAGTAGGACCAACTACCTCTGCCCCCTGTAACTCAGCCTTCCGCTGGGGAGGGAGGACGCTGCTCTCCTCTCCCTGCACTTCACACTGCCTTCCCGGCATATCACTCTGCTGCTGGGGGGTAGGACCAACTACCTCTGCCCCCTGTAACTCAGCCTGCCGCTGGGGAATGGGGACTGGGCTCCCAATTCCCTGCAATTCACACTGCCGCTGGGGAATGGAGACTGGGCTCCCAATTCCCAACAAATCACACTGCTGCTGGGGAGGGAGGACGGCCCCCTCAGCTCCCTGTAGCTTGGGCGCAGAGACCACGGTCCCATCTGCGCTGGTGTGGGGCTTACTGTCTCCCCTTGGTGTGCTAAGCTGCCGCTGGGGAGAGGGGGTAACAAACTCCTCTCCCTTACACACTTTCAACCGTTGGGGAGAGGGGATAACAGGCTCCTCTCCCTGCACCGTAGACTGCCGCTGGGGAGCAAGAACGGCACCTTCAGCTCCCTGTAACGCACACTGCCGCTGGGGATCTGGGCCGACTGCCCAGCATCCCTGTAGGGCCGGTAGAGAGACCGCAGTCCCATCTCCACCTGCCATCTGTGGGTCTTCCCAGGACCAATCCGTGAGGCCCCTCAACATTTGTGAGTAAGGGCCACCTGCTTCCCCACCTGGCAACTCTGGCTGCTGCTGGGGATCTGGGCCGGCTGCCCAGCATCCCGGTGGAGTGACCTTGGTCCCATCTCTACCTGCCTGTTGTGGTTCCTCACAGGACCAGTCTATGAGGACCCCCACTTCGGGTTCCTCCCGCCGCCTCAGGGAAAGACGGCTAACCTCCTCGGATGCAGCCTCTACCCGGCTGCTGTAACGCTCCTGCTGCTGAGCATACTTCCTCTCTTTTGCCAACCGGAATTCTCGGTCCAGCCTTGTGTTTCGCTCGGCCATGACCTGGTTCCAGATCACCCGGCGTGTCTCCATGGGTATATCATCCCCATACTCGGCCACTCGCTGCCTCACCTCGGCCAGCCAATCATCTCCAGAGCCAGAACCTTCCATACTTGTCTGCTCCCAGGGGCGCTGCACGACTGCTAGCGTTGCCCTCAATTTGTAAATCCAAACGAACTGTGTCTCCGAGCTGCTTTACCTCACACTAGGACGCCATCCCACCGCTTGCCACCAATGTAACGGATCACCTGGCACCCCGACTGAGTACCTCCGTTAATGGATGCTCCTAGTGCTTCCTGAGGACTCCAAGCACTCTGGCAGACACCACAATCACCGAATCCGAGAAACCTTTAAATTCTCCCAAGCATATGAATGCTGTAGACCATTGAATAGGAACCATACGAATAGGCTTGTACTCCTAGCAGTCAACTGGAACAGCATACAATAAATCCTTCCCCCCAATAATGAGACGACACATCACTTTGAGGGTAAAACAGGAACTCTGGACTGGCTCATCCAGCCTGGCTTTTATTACAATAATCCACATACAGGCCACACCCAGGGGGAGGCATAAAATAACCAATCACATACATGGTTCAGCCCACACATCCCCTCCCCTCAGATAACATTAAACCCAATTATCCGGTACACTTTTCCAGCCAAGTTCTGGATGTACCCCAAAAACAGGGGGTACACCTTTAAATCCAGCATCGCTGGATAGCCCTTATTCAGGGGGACAACATATCCAAAATTCAAGTCATTCGGATGAACAGTTCGGGAGATATGAGGTTCCAAAGATTTGACCGACCGCATGGGTAAAGTATCCGAAAACAGTTCCATGCATTTTGGCCCTGCGGTCGGTCACAAACAAGGGAATGAAAACAGGCGAATTGCCTGTGTTATAGAGCCTGGAGAGGGTTTGAATGAATTCCCTTGTTTGTGGGGTTCTTTCTACCGAACGGCGGGTCATTCGGTAGTTTCTATACGAATTTCTGGAAGTATGGAGGTCTCAGCGGTGTTTGCCTAGTCAAGTGTCCGATTTTAGTTCCAGACACTCGACGGCAAAACACCGCTGTTCGGTAGTTTAAGATGGCCGCCGCCACGTGTTTGTTTCCCGAATGGCGGCCACCCAGAGGACAAAGAATACATTACACTGATTGCCAATTACCCGTTTGCAACATTGTTGCAAACTGTAATTGGAGGCACACTTAGTCCTGGGTGGTCTGGTTGTTCGGTAGTTTCACTCAATATAATGAATGGAGTGATTCTACCGAACAATCAGGTGAATGCTGCATACATATCCCAGGTTAAACTCAACACATAAATACATATGTAATATTAAAGGCAGTATACTGGAATATGCTCCACAGTCTTAAAGGGACAGTAGTCCCAAAAGTCCCAATATATCCATTGCTGATTTTAAAGGGCCAGTAGCAGCAATATAAAGTACAATATGCCCCAAATAACCCAGGGGCCATAGTCAGCAGGTAGGAGGCTAGCAAACAGGCTTCTCCAGGGCCCAGTGGCGAGGTTGGTTTCGCCACATTTCTCCCCTTTTCCAAACAGACTAACAGGGTACCTGACCTCTTGCCGGTCAGTGCCCTTGTTAGTCCAGCAGCCCACCCACAAAACAGAAACAGCAGTACATCCCACCCACAATGAATGGTTACTACACCTATGGAGTAATGGAAAAACTTGTCCAGGTCCAGGTGCCTCACCCCGGCTGTGTGGGGGACTGGTAGGCTGTTTTGGTGGGTTGCTGAGTGGGCAGAGACCAGCGGTACTCTGCCCTGGTGCCAGCACTACTACGGGAGTAGTCTGGTTGGAGCCTGGTTGCTGGAGACCGACTGTCTCCCCTTTAGCTGCGCAGCTCTGCTGCTGGAGACCGACTGTCTCCCCTTGAGTTACACAGCTCTGCTGCTGGAGACCGACTGTCTCCCCTTTAGTTACACAGCTCTGCTGCTGGAGACAGACTGGCTCCCCTTTGGCTAAACAGCCCTGTTGTAGGGGGGCAGGACCGACCGTCCCTACCCCCTGTGCTGGAAGTGCAGAGACCACGGTCCCATCTGCACAGGTGTGGGGCTTACAGTCTCCCCCTGGTACATTAAGCTGCCGCTGGGGAGAGGTGGTAACCAGCTCCTCTCCCATTAGAACACTCTGCCCATTGATGATCCGCCGCTGGGGAGAGGTGGTAACAATCTCCTCTCCCATGCCTACTTTCAGTCTTTGTGGAGGGAGACCGACTGTCTCTCCTCCCAATTCAGTGTCCTGCTGCTGGGGAATAGAGACTGGGCTCTCTATTCCCAAAAAATCACGCTGCTGCTGGGGAGTAGGACCAACTACCTCTGCCCCCTGTAACTCAGCCTTCCGCTGGGGAGGGAGGACGCTGCTCTCCTCTCCCTGCACTTCACACTGCCTTCCCGGCATATCACTCTGCTGCTGGGGGGTAGGACCAACTACCTCTGCCCCCTGTAACTCAGCCTGCCGCTGGGGAATGGGGACTGGGCTCCCCATTCCCTGCAATTCACACTGCCGCTGGGGAATGGAGACTGGGCTCCCAATTCCCAACAAATCACACTGCTGCTGGGGAGGGAGGACGGCCCCCTCAGCTCCCTGTAGCTTGGGCGCAGAGACCACGGTCCCATCTGCGCTGGTGTGGGGCTTACTGTCTCCCCTTGGTGTGCTAAGCTGCCGCTGGGGAGAGGGGGTAACAAACTCCTCTCCCTTACACACTTTCAACCGTTGGGGAGAGGGGATAACAGGCTCCTCTCCCTGCACCGTAGACTGCCGCTGGGGAGCAAGAACGGCACCTTCAGCTCCCTGTAACGCACACTGCCGCTGGGGATCTGGGCCGACTGCCCAGCATCCCTGTAGGGCCGGTAGAGAGACCGCAGTCCCATCTCCACCTGCCATCTGTGGGTCTTCCCAGGACCAATCCGTGAGGCCCCTCAACATTTGTGAGTAAGGGCCACCTGCTTCCCCACCTGGCAACTCTGGCTGCTGCTGGGGATCTGGGCCGGCTGCCCAGCATCCCGGTGGAGTGACCTTGGTCCCATCTCTACCTGCCTGTTGTGGTTCCTCACAGGACCAGTCTATGAGGACCCCCACTTCGGGTTCCTCCCGCCGCCTCAGGGAAAGACGGCTAACCTCCTCGGATGCAGCCTCTACCCGGCTGCTGTAACGCTCCTGCTGCTGAGCATACTTCCTCTCTTTTGCCAACCGGAATTCTCGGTCCAGCCTTGTGTTTCGCTCGGCCATGACCTGGTTCCAGATCACCCGGCGTGTCTCCATGGGTATATCATCCCCATACTCGGCCACTCGCTGCCTCACCTCGGCCAGCCAATCATCTCCAGAGCCAGAACCTTCCATACTTGTCTGCTCCCAGGGGCGCTGCACGACTGCTAGCGTTGCCCTCAATTTGTAAATCCAAACGAACTGTGTCTCCGAGCTGCTTTACCTCACACTAGGACGCCATCCCACCGCTTGCCACCAATGTAACGGATCACCTGGCACCCCGACTGAGTACCTCCGTTAATGGATGCTCCTAGTGCTTCCTGAGGACTCCAAGCACTCTGGCAGACACCACAATCACCGAATCCGAGAAACCTTTAAATTCTCCCAAGCATATGAATGCTGTAGACCATTGAATAGGAACCATACGAATAGGCTTGTACTCCTAGCAGTCAACTGGAACAGCATACAATAAATCCTTCCCCCCAATAATGAGACGACACATCACTTTGAGGGTAAAACAGGAACTCTGGACTGGCTCATCCAGCCTGGCTTTTATTACAATAATCCACATACAGGCCACACCCAGGGGGAGGCATAAAATAACCAATCACATACATGGTTCAGCCCACACATCCCCTCCCCTCAGATAACATTAAACCCAATTATCCGGTACACTTTTCCAGCCAAGTTCTGGATGTACCCCAAAAACAGGGGGTACACCTTTAAATCCAGCATCGCTGGATAGCCCTTATTCAGGGGGACAACATATCCAAAATTCAAGTCATTCGGATGAACAGTTCGGGAGATATGAGGTTCCAAAGATTTGACCGACCGCATGGGTAAAGTATCCGAAAACAGTTCCATGCATTTTGGCCCTGCGGTCGGTCACAAACAAGGGAATGAAAACAGGCGAATTGCCTGTGTTATAGAGCCTGGAGAGGGTTTGAATGAATTCCCTTGTTTGTGGGGTTCTTTCTACCGAACGGCGGGTCATTCGGTAGTTTCTATACGAATTTCTGGAAGTATGGAGGTCTCAGCGGTGTTTGCCTAGTCAAGTGTCCGATTTTAGTTCCAGACACTCGACGGCAAAACACCGCTGTTCGGTAGTTTAAGATGGCCGCCGCCACGTGTTTGTTTCCCGAATGGCGGCCACCCAGAGGACAAAGAATACATTACACTGATTGCCAATTACCCGTTTGCAACATTGTTGCAAACTGTAATTGGAGGCACACTTAGTCCTGGGTGGTCTGGTTGTTCGGTAGTTTCACTCAATATAATGAATGGAGTGATTCTACCGAACAATCAGGTGAATGCTGCATACATATCCCAGGTTAAACTCAACACATAAATACATATGTAATATTAAAGGCAGTATACTGGAATATGCTCCACAGTCTTAAAGGGACAGTAGTCCCAAAAGTCCCAATATATCCATTGCTGATTTTAAAGGGCCAGTAGCAGCAATATAAAGTACAATATGCCCCAAATAACCCAGGGGCCATAGTCAGCAGGTAGGAGGCTAGCAAACAGGCTTCTCCAGGGCCCAGTGGCGAGGTTGGTTTCGCCACAATGTATATATTTAATCAACATCCTTCTACGTGTATTTTGATATTAATATATATATAATTTTATATATATATATATATATATATATATATATATATATATATATATTAAAATACACTTAGTGTATGTGTAAATGTGTGTCATATATATATATATATATATATATATATATATATATATATATGTGTATATTTTATTTTTAACTTTAATTGTTTTTAACAGGGGTTAATAGGGGAGGAGAGGTGCAGAGACAGTGTCAGCCAGTGATTTTACATCACTGGCTGACACACAGGATCAGTGATCACAGTGACAGGCTGTCACTGTGATCACCTCCTGCAGATCACGGTAATTGGCCACAGGGGGAGTGCCTGGGTGGCCAGGCATGCCCCCTACCGTGATCTGCAGGGGGATCCTGCCTGCAGTTACTATGGGTCAGCCAATAGGCTCAGGATCAGATCGCAGGGAGAGGCTGTCTCTGCATTCAGATCGCAGAGACAGCCTCTCCCTGCGATCATACTCTGCAGATCGCGGTCACTGACCGCAGGGGGACTGCCTGGTGGCTCAGGCATGTCCCCTACCGCGATCTGCTGCAGAGAAATTCGTCCGGCTCCATGTGTCAGCCGATTTTAAAATCGGCTGACACATGGTAAATACCGATCGCAGTGACAGCCTGTCACTGCGATCGGAAGCTGCAGACCGCGGTCCCGAGGCACAGGGCATGCCCCCCGACCGCGATCTGCAGCGGCCATGTGCCGCCGGCCACGTGCCGCCGGCCACGTGGGGGGTAAGACCGCCCAGGACGTACTATGCCGTCCTGCGGCGTTTAGAGACGCCCAAATAAGGACGGCATAGTACGTCCTGCGGTCTTAAGGGGTTAAATGCATGCTATTGTGACACCAGATAAGAGTGGCAATGTGCAATGGCAAAGGTTGGCAGAGTACACGCTGTAGGCCTGACACACAGACGCTTCCAGAAAACTAACTGCTATTCAATCTATTACAGTGAAATTTTTTTTTTTTTTTAAATGCAAGCTATTGTGACACCAGATATGAGTGGCACTTTGAACTGGCAAAGGTTGGCATAGTACACGCTGTAGGCCTGACACACAGACGCTTGCAGAAAACTAACTGCTATTCAATCTATTACAGTGAAATTTTTTTTTTTTTTTTTAAATGCACGCTATTGTGACACCAGATATGAGTGGCAATGTGCACTGGCAAAGGTTGGCAGAGTACACGCTGTAGGCCAGACAAACCCGCTTTGAGACAACTGACTGCTAATCAATCTATTACAGTGAAAAAGTTGTTGGGTTTTAAATGCACGCTATTGTGACACCAGATAAGAGTGGCACTTTGAACTGGCAAAGGTTAGCAGAGTACACACTGTAGGCCTGACACACAGACGCTTGCAGAAAACTAACTGCTATTCAATCTATTACAGTGAAAAAAAATATATTTTTTTTAAATGCAAGCTATTGTGACACCAGATATGAGTGGCACTTTGAACTGGCAAAGGTTGGCATAGTACACGCTGAAGGCCTGACACACAGACGCTTCCAGAAAACTAACTGCTATTCAATCTATTACAGTGAAAAATTTTCATTTTTTTTAAATGTAAGCTATTGTGACACCAGATATGAGTGGCACTTTGAACTTGCAAAGGTTGGCAGAGTACACGCTGTAGGCCTGACACAAAGAAGCTTGCAGAAAACTAACTGCTATTCAATCTATTACAGTGAAAAAAATAAAAAATAAATTAAATGAAGCTATTGTGACACCAGATATGAGTGGCAGTTTGAACTGGCAAAGGTTGGCATAGTACACGCTGTAGGACTGACACACAGACGCTTCCAGAAAACTAAATGCTATTCAATCAATTACAGTGAAAAAATTTCATTTTTTTAAAATGTAAGCTATTGTGACACCAGATATGAGTGGCACTTTGAACTGGCAAAGGGTGGCAGAGTACACACTGTAGGCCTGACACACATACGCTTGCAGAAAACTAACTGCTATTCAATCTATTACAGTCAAAAAAGTTTTTTGGTTTTAAATGCATGCTATTGTGACACCAGATATGAGTGGCACTTTGAACTGTCAAAGGATGGTAGAGTACACGCTGTAGGCCTGACACACAGACGCTTGCAAAAAACTAACTGCTATTCATTCTATTACAGTGAAAAATTTTTTTTTTTTTAATGCAAGCTATTGTGACACCAGATATGAGTGGCACTTTGAACTGGCAAAGGTAGGTAGAGTACACGCTGTAGGCCTGACACACAGATGCTTGCAGACAACAAACTGCTATTCAATCGATTACAGTGAAAAAAATAAAAAATAAATTAAATGAAGCTATTGTGACACCAGATATGAGTGGCAGTTTGAACTGGCAAAGGTTGGCAGAGTACACGCTGTAGGCCTGACACACCCGCTTGGAGACAACTAACTGCTATTCAATCTATAACAGTGAAAAAAAAATTGGTTTTAAATGTACGCTATTGTGACACCAGATATGTGTGGCAATGTGCACTGGCAAAGGTTGGCAGAGTACACTCTGTAGGCCTGACACACCCGCTTGGAGACCAGTGACTGCTATTCAATCTATAACAGTGAAAACGTTTTTTGGTTTTAAATGCACGCTATTGTGACACCAGATATGAGTGGCACTTTGTACTGGCAAAGGTTGGCAGAGTACACGCTGTAGGCCTGACACACAGACGCTTGCAGAAAACTAACTGCTATTCAATCTATAACAGTGAAAAAAGTTTTTTGGTTTTAAATGCACGCTATTGTGACACCAGATATGAGTGGCACTTTGAACTGGCAAAGGTTGGCATAGTACACGCTGTAGGCCTGACACACAGACGCTTGCAGAAAACTAACTGCTATTCAATCTATTACAGTGAAAAATGTAAAAAAAAATTAAATGCAAGCTATTGTGACACCACATAAGAGTGGCACTTTGAACTGGCAAAGGTTGGCAGAGTACACGCTGTAGGCCTGACACACAGACGCTTGCAGAAAACTAACTGCTATTCAATCTATTACAGTGAAAAATTTAAAAAAAAATTAAATGCAAGCTATTGTGACACCAGATAAGAGTGGCACTTTGAACTGGCAAAGGTTGGCAGAGTACACGCTGTAGGCCTGACACACAGACGCTTGCAGAAAACTAACTGCTATTCAATCTATTACAGTCAAAAAAGTTTTTTGGTTTTAAATTCACGTTATTGTGACACCAGATATGAGTGGCAATGTGCACTGGCAAAGGTTGGCAGAGTACACGCTGTAGGCCTGACACACCCGCTTGGAGACAACTGACTGCTATTCAATCTATTACAGTGAAAAATTTCAATTTTTTTAAATGCAAGCTATTGTGACACCAGATATGAGTGGCACTTTGAACTGGCAAAGGTTGGCAGAGTACACGCTGTAGGCCTGACACACAGACGCTTGCAGAAAACTAACTGCTATTCAATCTATTACAGTCAAAAAAGTTTTTTGGTTTTAAATGCACGCTATTGTGACACCAGATATGAGTGGCAATGTGCACTGGCAAAGGTTGGCAGAGTACACGCTGTAGGCTTGACACACCCGCTTGGAGACAACTGACTGCTATTCAATCTATAACAGTGAAAAAGTTTTTGGGTTTTAAATGCACGCAATTGTGACACCAGATAAGAGTGGCACTTTGAACTGGCAAAGGTTAGCAGAGTACACACTGTAGGCCTGACACACAGACGCTTGCAAAAAACTAACTGCTATTCAATCTATTACAGTGAAAAAAAATATTTTTTTTTTAAATGCAAGCTATTGTGACACCAGATATGAGTGGCACTTTGAACTGGCAAAGGTTGGCAGAGTACACGCTGTAGGCCTGACACACAAACGCTTGCAGAAAACGAACTGCTATTCAATCTATAACAGTGACAAAAGTTTTTTGTTTTTTAAATGCATGCTATTGTGACACCAGATAAGAGTGGCAATGTGCACTAGCAGAGGTTGGCAGAGTACACGCTGTAGGCCTGACACACAGACGCTTGCAGAAAACTAACTGCTATTCAATCTATTACAGTCAAAAACGTTTTTTGGTTTTAAATGCACGCTATTGTGACACCAGATATGAGTGGCAATGTGCACTGGCAAAGGTTGGCAGAGTACACGCTGTAGGCCTGACACACCCGCTTGGAGACAACTGACTGCTATTCAATCTATAACAGTGAAAAAGTTTTTGGGTTTTAAATGCACGCAATTGTGACACCAGATAAGAGTGGCACTTTGAACTGGCAAAGGTTGGTAGAGTACACACTGTAGGCCTGACACACAGACGCTTGCAGACAACTAACTGCTATTCAATCTATTACAGTGAAAAAAATAAAAAATAAATTAAATGAAGCTATTGTGACACCAGATATGAGTGGCAGTTTGAACTGGCAAAGGTTGGCAGAGTACACGCTGAAGGCCTGACACACAGACGCTTGCAGAAAACGAACTGCTATTCAATCTATAACAGTGAAAAAAGTTTTTTGTTTTTTAAATGCATGCTATTGTGACACCAGATAAGAGTGACAATGTGCACTAGCAGAGGTTGGCAGAGTAGATGCTGTAGGCCTGACACACAGACGCTAGCAGAAAACTAACTGCTATTCAATCTATTACAGTGAAAAAAAAAATTAAATGCAAGCTATTGTGACTAAAGATATGAGAGGCACTTTGAACTGGCAAAGCTTGGTAGAGTACACGCTGTAGGACTGACACACAGACGCTTCCAGAAAACTAACTGCTATTCAATCTATTACAGTGAAAAATTTTCATTTTTTTAAAATGTAATCTATTGTGACACCAGATTTGAGTGGCACTTTGAACTGGCAAAGGTTGGCAGAGTACACACTGTAGGCCTGACACACAGACGCTTGCAGAAAACTAACTGTCATTCAATCTATTACAGTCAAAAAAGTTATTGGGTTTTAAATGCATGCTATTGTGACACCAGATATGAGTGGCAATGTGCACTGGCAAAGGTTGGCAGAGTACACGCTGTAGGCCTGACACACCCGCTTGGAGAGAACTAACTGCTATTCAATCTATAACAGTGAATACGTTTTTGGGTTTTAAATGCACGCAATTGTGACACCAGATAAGAGTGGCACTTTGAACTGGCAAAGGTTGGTAGAGTACACGCTGTAGGCCTGACACACAGACGCTTGCAGACAACTAACTGCTATTCAATCTATTACAGTGAAAAAAATAAATTAAATGAAGCTATTGTGACACCAGATATGAGGGCAGTTTGAACTGGCAAAGGTTGACAGAGTACACGCTGTAGGCCTGACACACAGACGCTTGCAGAAAACTAACTGCTATTCAATCTATTACAGTGAAAATTTTAATTTTTTTTAAATGCAAGCTATTGTGACACCAGATATGAGTGGCACTTTAAACTGGCAAAGGTTGGCAGAGTACACGCTGTAGGCCTGCCACACAGACGCTTGCAGAAAACTAACTGCTATTCAATCTATTACAGTGCAAAACGTTTTTTGGTTTTAAATGCACGCTATTGTGACACCAGATATGAGTGGCAATGTGCACTGGCAAAGGTTGGCAGAGTACACGCTGTAGGCCTGACACACCCGCTTGGAGACCAGTGACTGCTATTCAATCTATAACAGTGAAAAAAGTTTTTTGTTTTTTAAATGCATGCTATTGTGACACCAGATAAGAGTGGCAATGTGCACTAGCAGAGGTTGGCAGAATAGATGCTGTAGGCCTGACACACAGACGCTAGCAGAAAACTAACTGCTATTCAATCTATTACATTGAAAAAAAAAAGTAAATGCAAGCTATTGTGACACCAGATATGAGAGGCACTTTGAACTGGCAAAGCTTGGTAGAGTACACGCTGTAGGACTGACACACAGACGCTTCCAGAAAACTAACTGCTATTCAATCTATTACAGTGAAAAATTTTCATTTTTTTTAAATGTAAGCTATTGTGACACCAGATTTGAGTGGCACTTTGAACTGGCAAAGGTTGGCAGAGTACACGCTGTAGGCCTGACACACCCGCTTGGAGACAACTGACTGCTATTCAATCTATACCAGTGAATACGTTTTTGGGTTTTAAATGCACGCAATTGTGACACCAGATAAGAGTGGCACTTTGAACTGGCAAAGGTTGGTAGAGTACACGCTGTAGGCCTGACACACAGACGCTTGCAGACAACTAACTGCTATTCAATCTATTACAGTGAAAAAAAAAAAAATAAATTAAATGAAGCTATGATACCAGATATGAGGGCAGTTTGAACTGGCAAAGGTTGACAGAGTACACGCTGTAGGCCTGACACACAGACGCTTGCAGAAAACTAACTGCTATTCAATCTATTACAGTGAAAATTTTAATTTTTTTTAAATGCAAGCTATTGTGACACCAGATATGAGTGGCACTTTGAACTGGCAAAGGTTGGCAGAGTACACGCTGTAGGCCTGACACACAGACGCTTGCAGAAAACTAACTGCTATTCAATCTATTACAGTGCAAAACGTTTTTTGGTTTTAAATGCACGCTATTGTGACACCAGATATGAGTGGCAATGTGCACTGGCAAAGGTTGGCAGAGTACACGCTGTAGGCCTGACACACCCGCTTGGAGACCAGTGACTGCTATTCAATCTATAACAGTGAAAAAAGTTTTTTGTTTTTTAAATGCATGCTATTGTGACACCAGATAAGAGTGGCAATGTGCACTAGCAGAGGTTGGCAGAGTAGATGCTGTAGGCCTGACACACAGATGCTTGCAGAAAACAAACTGCTATTCAATCTATTACAGTGAAAAAAATATATTTTTTAAAAAGCAAGCTATTGTGACACCAGATATGAGTGGCACTTTGAACTGGCAAAGTTTGGCATAGTACACGCTGTAGGCCTGACACACAGACGCTTGCAGAAAACTAACTGCTATACAATCTATTACAGTGAAAATTTTATTTTTTAAATGCAAGCTATTGTGACACCAGATATGAGTGGCACTTTGAACTGGCAAAGGTTGGCAGAGTACACGCTGTAGGCCTGACACACCCGCTTGGAGACAACTGACTGCTATTCAATCTATAACAGTGAAAAAGTTTTTGGGTTTTAAATGCACGCAATTGTGACACCAGATAAGAGTGGCACTTTGAACTGGCAAAGGTTGGCAGAGTACACGCTGTATGCCTGACACACAGACGCTTGCAGAAAACTAACTGCTATTCAATCTATTACAGTGAAAAAAAATATTTTTTTTAAATGCAAGCTATTGTGACACCAGATATAAATGGCACTTTGAACTGGCAAAGGTTGGCAGAGTACACGCTGTATGCCTGACACACAGACGCTTGCAGAAAACTAACTGCTATTCAATCTATTACAGTGCAAAATGTTTTTTGGGTTTTAAATGCACGCTATTGTGACACCAGATATGAGTGGCAATGTGCACTGGCAAAGGTTGGCAGAGTACACACTGTAGGCCTGACACACCCGCTTGGAGACCAGTGACTGCTATTCAATCTATAACAGTGAAAAAAGTTTTTTGTTTTTTAAATGCATGCTATTGTGACACCAGATAAGAGTGGCAATGTGCACTAGCAGAGGTTGGCAGAGTAGATGCTGTAGGCCTGACACACAGATGCTTGCAGGAAACTAACTGCTATTCATTCTATTACATTGAAAAAAACATATTTTTTTTAAAGCAAGCTATTGTGACACCAGATATGAGTGGCACTTTGGACTTGCAAAGGTTGGCAGAGTACATGCTGTAGGCCTGACACACAGACGCTTGCAGAAAATGAACTGCTATTTATTCTATTACAGTGAAAAAAAACATTTTTTAAATGCAAGCTATTGTGACACCAGATATGAGTGGCACTTTGAACTTGCAAAGGTTGGCAGAGTACACGCTGTAGGCCTGACACACAGAAGCTTGCAGAAAACGAACTGCTATTCAATCTATAACAGTGAAAAAAGTTTTTTGGTTTTTAAATGCATGCTATTGTGACACCAGATAAGAGTGGCAATATGCACTAGCAGAGGTTGGCAGAGTAGATGCTGTAGGCCTGACACACAGACGCTAGCAGAAAACTAACTGCTATTCAATCTATTACAGTGAAAAAAAAATATTTTTTTTAAATGTAAGCTATTGTGACACCAGATATGAGTGGCACTTTGAACTGGCAAAGGTTGGCAGAGTACATACTGTAGGCCTGACACACAGACGCTTGCAGAAAACTAACTGCTATTCAATCTATTACAGTCAAAAAAGTTTTTTGGTTTTAAATGCACGCAATTGTGACACCAGATAAGAGTGGCAATGTGCACTGGCAAAGGTTGGCAGAGTACACACTGTAGGCCTGACACACCCACTTGGAGACAACTAACTGCTATTCAATCTATAACAGTGAAAAAAGTTTTTTGGTTTTAAATGCACGCAATTGTGACACCAGATAAGAGTGGCAATGTGCACTGGCAGAGGTTGGCAGAGTAGATGCTGTAGGCCTGACAACACAGACGCTAGCAGAAATCTAACTGCTATTCAATCTATTAGAGTGAAAAAAAACATTTTTTTTAAATGAAGCTATTGTGACACCAGATATGAGTGTAACTGTGAACTGGCAAAGGTTGGCAGAGTACACGCTGTAGGCCTGACACAGAGACGCTTGCAGAAAACTAACTGCTATTCAATCTATTACAGTGAAAAAAGTTTTTGGGTTTTAAATGCACGCTATTGTGACACCAGATATAAGTGGCAATGTGCACTGGCAAAGGTTGGCAGAGTACACGCTGTAGGCCTGACACACCTGCTTGGAGACAACTAACTGCTATTTAATCTATAACAGTGAAAAAATGTTTGGTTTTTAAATGCCTGCTATTGTGACACCAGATAAGAGTGGCACTTTGAACTGGCAAAGGTTGGCAGAGTACACGCTGTAGGCCTGACACACAGACGCTTGCAGACAACTAACTGCTAATTAATCTATTACAGTGAAAAAAATAAATATTTTTTAAATGCAAGCTTTTGTGACCCCAGATATGAGTTGCACTTTGAACTGGCAAAGGTTGGCAGAGTACACGCTGTAGGCCTGACACACAGACACTTGCAGAAAACTAACTGCTATTCAATCTATTACAGTCAAAAAAGTGTTTGGGTTTTAAAGGCACGCTATTGTGACACCAGATATGAGTGGCAATGTGCACTGGCAGAGGTTGGCAGAGTACACTTTGCAGGCCTGACACCCGCTTGAAGACAACTAACTGCTATTCAATCTATAACAGTGAAAAAAGTTTTTGGGGTTTTAAATGCATGCTATTGGGACACCAGATAAGAGTGGCAATGTGCACTGGACGAGGTTGGCAGAGTAGATGCTGTAGGCCTGACACACAGACTCTAGCAGAAAACTAACTGCTATTCAATCTATTACAGTGAACATTTTTTTTATTTTTTTTTAAATGTACGCTATTGTGACACCGGATATGAGTGGCACTTTGAACTGGCAAAGGTTGGCAGAGTACACGCTGTAGGCCTGACACAAAGACGCTTGCAGACAACTAACTGCTAATCAATCTATTACAGTGAAAAAAATATATATTTTTTAAATGCAAGCTTTTGTGACCCCAGATATGAGTGGCACTTTGAACTGGCAAAGGTTGGCAGAGTACACGCTGTAGGCCTGACACACAGACACTTGCAGAAAACTAACTGCTATTCAATCTATTACAGTGCAAAACGTTTTTTGGTTTTAAATGCACGCTATTGTGACACCAGATATTAGTGGCAATGTGCACTGGCAAAGGTTGGCAGAGTACACGCTGTAGGCCTGACACACCCGCTTGGAGACAACTAACTGCTATTCAATCTATAACAGTGAAAAAAGTTTTTTGGTTTTTAAATGCATGCTATTGTGACACCAGATAAGAGTGGCAATGTGCACTGGCAGAGGTTGGCAGAGTAGATTCTGTAGGCCTGACACACAGATGCTAGCAGAAAACTAACTGCTATTCAATCTATTACAGTCAAAAAAGTTATTGGGTTTTAAATGTACGCTATTGTGACACCAGATAAGAGTGGCAATGTGCACTGGCAGAGGTTGGCAGAGTAGATGCTGTAGGCCTGACACACAGACTCTAGCAGAAAACTAACTGCTATTCAATCTATTACAGTGAAAAAAATTACTTTTTTTTAAATGCAAGCTATTGTGACACCAGATATGAGTGGCACTTTGAACTGGCAAAGGTTGGCAGAGTACACGCTGTAGGCCTGACACACAGACTAGAGTTCAATCTCACCACTGCGACCACCATGAATTCCTGGTGGTCGCAGTGTTGAGAGTGAACTCTAGCCCCATAGACACACTGCCCACACACACACACCATACACATTCACACACTGCCCCCATGCACACATTGCCCCCCACACACATACACAGCCCCCCACACACACATTAACAGCCCCCCCATACACACATTTCCCCACACATCCTACGCATTCACACACTACACCCCCCCCACACACACACACACACTGCACCCCTCACACATTGCACCACTGCTCCTATACCCTACTACAGCCCCATATCCCAGCAGACCCCAGGTAAGTTGTCAAACAGTTCTTAAACAGTTTGACTACTTACTCTGTGAGGTGGTCCCGGCACTCCTTGCAACATAACCACTACACAGAGCAGTAGTGGTTATTGTGTATGGATTTTTTCTTTAAATAATCTACAAGTGCCCCTCAGGCTCTGGATCCGCCACTGATATATTACATGTATATTATTAATGTGTGTATTAGAGATATATATATAATTATGCCTATTATATTTACACATATATTAATGTACATTTATATATGCATAATACACAGAGAAATTTCATTAACCCCTTAAGACCGCAGCCAAATGTACAAGTTGTGATCCAAAAAAACGTAAACAAAACCTGGCATTTGCGCTATATGTCTGTCCAACCATAATTCACCTCTTTCATATTAAATGCACCCCCCATTATTATATATCATTTTATTCAGGGGAAACGGGGCTTTCGTTTAACATCAAATATTTAGGTATGGAACATAATTTAATATGAAAAAAATATTTAAAAAATGGGAGAAAATAAGAATTTTTTAAATTTTTTTAGTTCTACGTGACATTCTAACTGTGAATGTCATAATACTGTTTGCTTTTACTGCAATACAATACACATATTTGTATTCAGCGATGTCTCGCGTGTAAAACAGTACCCCCTATGTACAGGTTTTATGGTGTTTTGGGAAGTTACAGGGTCAAATATAGCGTGTTACATATTTCAGTTTTTTTACATTGAAATTCGCCAGATTGGTTACGTTGCCTTTGAGACCATATGGTAGCCCAGAAATAAGAATTACCCCCATGATGGCATACCATTTGCAAAAGTAGACAACCTAAGGTATTGCAAATTGAGTATGTCCAGTCTTTTTTAGTAGCCACTTGGTCACAAACACTGGCCAAAGTTAGTGTTAATATTTGAAAATGCAAAAAACTAATTTGAACGCAAATTTTGGCCAGTGTTTGTGACTAAGTGGCTACTAAAAAAACTGAACATACCCTATTTGCAATACCCTGGGTTATCTACTATTGCAAATGGTATGCCATCATGGGGATAATTTTCATTCCTGGGCTACCATACGGTCTCAAAGGCAACCTGGCGAATTTTAATGTGAAAAAACTGAAACGCAAACCTTATATTTGACTCTGTAACTTTTGAAAACACCATAAAACCTGTACATGAGGGGTACTGTTATACTCAGGAGACTTCGGTGAACACAAATATTAGTGTTTCAAAACATTAAAACGTATCACAACAATTATATCGTCAGTGTAAGTGCCATTTGTGTGTGAAAAATGCAAAAAATGTCACTGTCACTGACGATATCGTCGTTGTAATATATTTTACTGTTTTGAAACACTAATATTTGTGTTCAGCGAAGTCTTCCGAGTAAAACAGTACCCCCCATGTACAGGTTTCATGGTGTCTTGGAAAGTTACAGAGTTAAATATAGTGCTAGACAATGTAATTCCCTGAACTTTTGGCCTGGGTTGGCAGGCAGGTCCTGCAAATTGTAATTAATAAAATGACCTAATTATGTAAAATTATTACATAAATATATGCGTAGAATTATTATATATATATGTGTGTATATATATATGTGTGTATATATATGTATATAATTTTTTTTAATTATTTTTATTTATATATAGGTATATACATAGTGATATATACGTATATACTTATGTATATAGATATATATATTATTTCGTTCTACATGTATTTTGATATCAATATATATATATTAATTTTAAAATACAGTTAGAACGAAATTACGCGTGTTTATATATTTTTTATCTATTTTTTTTTCATTATTTTTTTATTTTTTTATTATTTTTTTAACGTATTTATATATTTATTTATTTTTTATTATATATAAATATATATATATATAATGAAAATTATATATATATTTAATCAATATCATTGTACGTGTATTTTGATATTAATATATATATATATAATTATGTATATATTAATATTAAAATACACGTAGACAGTGTATGCATATTTATGTGTATGTGTGTATATGTGTGTATATATATATACTTAGATCATATATATAATAAATATATATATGATCTAAGTATATATAATTTATTTTTACACTGTTTTAACATTTTTTATTTTTTTTTCAGACAGCAGGGGGAGTACCTGTCATTACAGGCACTCCCCCTGCTGGCAATGCCTTGGACGGCTATGCCGTCCATGTGATCGCGGGGTCCTCGCAAGGACCTCGCGATCACATGGCCCTGGGCGGCTGAAGAGGACGCAGGGGGACTCCCTGGGCTCCCAGGTAAGTCCCCCATACCGCGATCGCCGGCGTGGGATCGCCGGCGACCGGGTAAGTACATAAGATCGCAGGACGTACTATGCCGTCCTGCGGCTTTTAGAGCCACCAAAATAAGGACGGCATAGTACGTCCTGCGGTCTTAAGGGGTTAATATGTACCATATGTAATGAGCAGGTATTGTCCGAGTCTTGTTGCTAGGTGCATACTCCAGCACAATAACATATTTAAAGTAAAGAGCGCACCCACAGGACTTCAAAATAAACAAGATAACGTACATTTTTTACAGTTGTGCCCTACATACATTCACCATTTCAGTCCCATTACCAAGCTTTTCTTAATATGTCAAGGTAGTTGGACTGAAACATTGATTACATGCAAAGGTACGTCTGCTTAAAATAAATCAGCACTTTTGTTTATTTTGAAGCCTAAGAGTGCTTGTTTTTATGTTGGAGTAATAATTTTTCCTTTTAAGTTCTCTTTTCTAACTCTGTATCTGCACACTATGCTGGCGTGGCACATTATGGGTCTGGTAAATATTTTTTTCCAGGGCTGCTTTTAATTCCCAGTCCGGCCCTGCCTCCAGTCATTCCATTTGTAGTAGAACTAATTCAAATGACTCCTAAATGCACGACAGAAATATGTTAAAACTCAGATTTTAATTAAAGCCCTAACTGGATTATATGTAAAACTAAGGGGTGCGGTTTACTGTTTTGTAATTGGTGTTTTTTCATGTTTCATTACTTAATTCCGCATATCTTCTTTGTATGTACACAATTTTATAACATGACAGGAGGCTTCGTATTTGCTTAAGTCTCTCTTTACTAGAAAAGCACAGAAAAACAACCAATCAGAAAAAAAAAGTTAGGTACTATAAAACTCCCCTTCCCATTCATCATTTCCTCTTTCTTTGCTGCTCCGCATCAGTACAGGCCCGAGTACCACTGCCTCCTGCTAGTATTAGTTGGTGGCTTTGTGATTTATTGCTTACATTCAGTATTTTATGTTAGTCTATCTGGGAACTTAATATATTGTTCTGTAGATTTATGCCTCATTGTTTGCTTAAATGTAGTGCATTTGGATTCAAGGGGTTCTTGGTGGGCTTTTTCTGCCCTTACTATATCTTTGTTTTTTCTTCCCCCTCTACCTATCTCCTAGAATGTTAAGACCATTGGGTGCATGTTTTAGTATTATCACAGCCTTGTGATACACATATAGTATCCTTCAAATCTGATACCTATTTTGCATATTACTGGACAATGTGCAATGTGTTTGCTCCTTCTATATTTAGCAATGCTCCATTTTTATTTCACCCTTCCCATTTTGACAGGCTGTATGTGCGCCGCCCGGGGGCTTACTGGAGGTGGACTGTCTATCAGGTCTCCTCTGACCCCGGCCTCCGGACCGCGGAGTCACCTCCGGTGGTCCCATGCTTTCCTGCAGCTCCCCGAGGTACTAGTGATCGAGTACTTGGCAGCCGTTTTCTCTCCTACACGTGGCCGCCTACCACTGCTGTCTCCAGCTCCGGACCGTGATTGTCCGACCGGGTGGAGGAGGGGGTGCATTGATCACAGCCCCTCCCCCGCCTGTACATTCCTCTATGGCGGCCTGTTTATGGGGTGAGATCCTCATGGGGTGCCAAAGCCTATAAAACACAGATAAGCTGTGACAGGTCTTCGGCCACAAAGTCATAAAAGGCCCTGAAAGGTTTCATGAATGATTGTTAGAGTGCTATTCCAAGAAATCTCTCTCTGTATTGATGAAATGTATTTGCTTTCTCAATTCTCTTCCTATAGCTATTTTGTTTGATAGGAAATAGGTATATTCATTACTTTCAGTAAGTGAAACTGTTATTCTTTAAACATTACATTTGGTGTCTGAGACTATCATAGGCGTGCGCAGCCTATTGCATTAGGGTGTGCACCCTAAAGCACAAACACACGGCGCATGTGTATATATGTAATATATATATATATATATATATATATATATATACACATACATACATACACACATATACACACACACACATACACTGCTGTGTATGTGTGTGCTGCTCGTGTGCTGTGTGAGGGTGGTTTGAGGGTGCTGGTAGTGTGCTATGTGGGTGAGGGTGTTTGTGTGTGTGTTTGTTAGGGTCCTGTTACTGTGCTGTGTGAGGGTGCTGTGTGTGTGAGGGTGCTGTTTGTGTGATGTGTGCGTGTGATGGTGCCGTTTGTGTGATGTGTGTGGGTGTCGTGTATTTGTGAGGGTGCTGTTTGTGTGTGTTTGTGAGGGTGCTGTTAGTGTGCTGTGTGTGAGGGTGTTGTGTGTTTGTGAGGGTGCGGTTTGTGTACTGTGTGTGTGAGCGTGCAGGCTGTATGTTTGGAGGGATTGTGGAGGTGGGGGCAGATTAGTAAATATCCCCCCTCCCTACCTTATATAGGGAGGGGGGATCCTTGCTGCCATGTGCCATCCCTGGTGGTCCAGTGGAGAGTGAACTCTAGCCTGCGGGGCTAGAGTTAACTCTCACGAGATCTGAGTGTTGCCGTGGCAATGCTCAGATCTCGTGAGAGGAACCTGGCGGAGCTGCTGTCTAGAGCTCCCCGGGTCCTCTACTGCCTCCCTCCATGTTGCTGTGGGCTGGTGAGGTAGATCTTTGATCTCCCCGCCAGCCCATGGAGGCTTAGAGCAGAGCCGGCACTCAGATAGCGCCGACTCTGCGTGAGCCGACAGGGGAGATCCGGAAATCTCCGGTGAAGTCCTGGGGAATAAAGTGTGGGAACTCTTTTCCCACCTCCCAAAAAAGATAATATACACGTGTGTGTGTGTGTGTGTGTATATATATTTATATATATATATACATATATATATATATATATATATATATATATATATATGCGTGCACACACAGACTGACACATACACAGACACACATATATATGCGTGCACACACACACATTCACAGACACCCACACACCCATACACACACACTCACAGACACACACACACACATTCAGACACACACACTCTCAGACACACACCTACATTCACAGACACACTTACAGACACACATACATACATTCACAGACACACTCACTCACAGACACACAGACACATACACACATTCACTCACACACATACACACAGACACACACACATTCACAGACACACTCACTCACAGACATATACACACAGACACACACACATACATACATTCACAGACACAATCACTCACAGACACATACATACAAATTATTATTTTTTTATTAAAAAAAGTCCACCCAGCCTCCCTACCTGGAGTGCTGGCGTGGACTTGTCCCTGGGGTCCAGTGGGTCGGTCAAGCGCCGGTCTCCACTCAGCCGCGGTGAGAGAGCTGTGTGCTCTCTGCTCCCTCTCGCCGCGCGGGCTGTCTGTTGTAGCTGGGAGCCGGAATATGACGTCATATTCCGGCTACGTCATATTCCGGCTCCCAGCATCAGCAAACAGCGCGCGGCGAGAGGAAGCAGAGAGCACATAGCTCTCACCGCGGCTGAGTGGAGACCGGCGCTTGACCGACCCCAATGACAGGGGGAACATAGGGTGAGGAAGGGGGAGCTGAGTGCCTGCAGGAACAGTGTTCCTGCTCAAATAAAAGTGCAGGAACGCTGTTCCTGCAGGACTCAATACATAGGCGTGCCACGGGGATTAGGGTGTGCCCAGGCACACCCGGCACACCCCGTGCGCACGCCTATGGAGACTATACAAATAGTAAGACACCATTAATCAAACGTGGCCAGGCTGATTTTTAGACCCTATTTTGTTTTAAGAAACTGCAGGGAGTGCAGAATTATTAGGCATGTTGTATTTTTGAGGATTAATTTTATTATTGAACAACAACCATGTTCTCAATTAGGGCCGGACTGGGAGAAAAATTTGGCCCGGGCATTTTTTATCACAGCGGCCCACTAAGAAGGGGGCGGGGCAGAGGAGGTGTGTTTTGTCATCACCAATGACAAACACGCCCCCTCTCAAAGTGAGCATGTTGGTTCAATGCTCTTCCAGGGCAGACCATGCACAGAGCTCTGCTGAAGAGCTCTAGCATGAGAAAAAAAGCCCTGTATTTGTTCTGCACAGCGCAAGCAAATTTAATAACATGCTTGCACTGTGTTTCCTTGCAATTTGTCTCTGGTGTCTCTATAAATGGAGACAAAATGCCATTAAAGAGTACTGTGCATATGTTTGGAGCCTGCTTGTGGTATTGTGTGTGTGTAGAGTGAGCGGATTGTGGTGTGGTATTGTGTAATAAGGTTGGTTTTAGTCATGTTGTGTGGTGTAATGTGATGCATATGTAGCTAGTGGCTGTAGAGAATGTGTGTGTGTGTATAGGGGATATAGCAAGTGTGTGCATACAGGCTATAGTGTGTGTGTGTATAGGTGATGTAGTGTTTGTAGAAAGTATGTGTTTAGGGGTGTAGTATGTGTTTGCTTACAAGGAATCTAGTGTGTGTGTATAGGGGGATCCAGAGTGTGTGTGTTAAGAGTGTAGTGTGTGTGTGTGTGTATATATATATATATATATATATATATATATATATATATATATATATATATATAATCTAGTGTGTGTTTGAAGGACCCAGAATGTGTATAGGAGATCTAGTGAGTGTGTATTTATAACGGATTCAGAGTGTATATAGGGATCTAGTGTGTGTATATGATCCAGAGTTGGGTAAGGGATCTAGTGTGTGTCTGAATATAATGTGTTTGGGGTGCAGTATGTGTGTGAGGGGTGCTGTGTGCGTATGTATGTATGTATGTATATATATATATATATATATATATATATATAGATATAGATAGATATATTTGGAAGTAGTGTGTATGTAAGGGGTGCAGTATGTGTGTGTGATGGATGCTGTGTGTGCGGTGTGTGACGGTGCGGTGTGTGAGAGTGCTGTGTGTGAGAGTTCTGTGTGTGAGAGTGCTGTGTATGATGTGTGTGAGAGTGCTGTGTATGATGTGTGTGAGAGTGCTGAGTGTGGGAGTGCTGTGTATGATGTGTGTGAGAGTGCTGTGTGTGCTGCGTGTGACAGTGCTGAGTGTGATGGGTGTGTCTGTGCTGTGTGTGATGGGTGTGAGAGTGTGTGTGATGGATGCTGTGTGTGAGGGGTGCTGTGTGTGATGTGTGTGGTGTGTGAGGGTGCGGTGTGTGATGTGTGTGAGGGTGCGGTGTGTGATGTGTGTGAGTGCTGTGTATGATGTGTGTGAGAGTGCTGTGTGTGCTGTTTGTGACAGTGATGGGTGTGAGAGTGTGTGTGATGGATGCTGTGTGTGAGGGGTGCTGTGTGTGATGTGTGTGAGGGTGCGGTGTGTGATGTGTGTGAGAGTGCTGTGTGTGCTGCGTGTGAGAGTGCTGTGTGTGCTGCGTGTGAGAGTGCTGTGTGTGCTGCGTGTGAGAGTGCTGTGTGTGCTGCGTGTGAGAGTGCTGTGTGTGCTGCATGTGTGACAGTGCTGAGTGTGATGGGTGTGTGAGTGCTGTGTGCGAGAGTACTGTGTGTGAGAGTGCTGTGTGTGCTGCGTGTGACAGTGCTGTGTGTGATGTGTGTGTGAGAGTGCTGAGTGTGATGGGTGTGTGAGAGTGCTGTGTGTGCTGCGTGTGAGAGTGCTGAGTGTGATGGGTGTGCTGATGTGTGTAAGAGTGCTGAGTGTGATGGGTGTGAGAATGCTGCTGTGTATAAATGTTAGAATGGATTGTGTGTGTGTGTGATGTGTGTGTAAGAGTGCTGAGTGTGATGGGTGTGAGAATGCTGCTGTGTATAAATGTTAGAATGGGGGGTGTATAAATGTATAATGGGGGGTAAATAAACAAATAAAATAACATGCATTATGTCCCCCCCTCCCTTCTTACCTTTTAGCCTGGGAGGGGGGACCGGCATTGTGGTATCCGGGAGGGGGGGTTCCGGCACTGTTTCATCCCTGGTGGTCCAGTGGTGAGTGAACTCTAGCCTGCGGGCTAGAGTTCACTCTCGCGAGATCCGGTCGTTGCCATGGCAACGCTCTGGATCTCGCGAGAGGAACCCGGCGGAGCTACAAATTAGAGCTCTGCCGGGTTCCTCTGCTGGCAGGCTGGCTCCCTCCCTCCCTCCCAAGCCGGCGGCCGCGTTGGACTGCAGGTGGGCCGGTGAGGGAGATCTTTGATCTCCCCACCGGCCCGCCCTGGACTACTGCAGGGCCGGCGATAGGATAGTGCCGGCCCTGCATAGACCGGCAGGGGAGATCCTGTGATCTCCCTGCCGGCCTCGGCCCCTGGCCACCGCGGCCCACCGGGCATTTGCCCGGTGTGCCCGATGGCCAGTCCGGGCCTGTTCTCAATGAACCCAAAAAACTCATTAATATCAAAGCTGAATATTTTTGGAAGTAGTTTTTAGTTTGTTTTTAGTTATAGCTATTTTAGGGGGATATCTGTGTGTGCAGGTGACTATTACTGTGCATAATTATTAGGCAACTTAACAAAAAACAAATATATACCCATTTCAATTATTTATTTTTACCAGTGAAACCAATATAACATCTCAACATTCACAAATATACATTTCTGACATTCAAAAACATAACAAAAACAAATCAGTGACCAATATAGCCACCTTTCTTTGCAAGGACACTCAAAAGCCTGCCATCCATGGATTCTGTCAGTGTTTTGATCTGTTCACCATCAACATTGCGTGCAGCAGCAACCACAGCCTCCCAGACACTGTTCAGAGAGGTGTACTGTTTTCCCTCCTTGTAAATCTCACATTTGATGATGGACCACAGGTTCTCAATGGGGTTAAGATCAGGTGAACAAGGAGGCCATGTCATTAGATTTTCTTCTTTTATACCCTTTCTTGCCAGCCACGCTGTGGAGTACTTGGACGCGTGTGATGGAGCATTGTCCTGCATGAAAATCATGTTTTCTTGAAGGATGCAGACTTCTTCCTGTACCACTGCTTGAAGAAGGTGTCTTCCAGAAACTGGCAGTAGGACTGGGAGTTGAGCTTGACTCCATCCTCAACCCGAAAAGGCCCCACAAGCTCATCTTTGATGATACCAGCCCAAACCAGTACTCCACCTCCACCTTGCTGGCGTCTGAGTCGGACTGGAGCTCTCTGCCCTTTACCAATCCATCCATCTGGCCCATCAAGACTCACTCTCATGGGGGGCGTGGCCTACGACGAACCTGAACGGACGTCTTTCCACGGAGCTCCGTTCTGACCCAGAGACAAACAACCGAAATCATCGCGAAATCGCGGAACTCCAACCCGAGAGAAGGACACCCCCCGAGCAGAGAGCATGGGAAGGAAAAATAAGAGACTCCAAGGTGCGACCAAGCCCCAGCAGCCAGACATCAGGCTGGCCTTTGAGAGGCCCGCGACCTCACAGAGATCCAAGATGGCGCCGGAGGCCCGCGGCACACCCGAGGCATCTGAAACCTCCCAGGAGGAGGAAGACTCAATGCCCTCTCCTCGATCCTACGCTACAGAGTCTGAGGAAGATGAAGCACCTGCCACAAGAGGAGATATTAAAAAGCTCCTGACGGAGATGAGACAGATCTGGAAGAGTGACCTGCAGACAGTGCAGACAGAGGTGGAGGAGGTACGACATAAAATCACTAACCTGGAAACAAGGGAAGCCGTCAGAGAGGACAAACTCCAGACCTACGGTCGAGACATACAAGACCTTACCTCACAGGTAAAACACATTAGACGCACAATCACCACGATGGAGGTCAGACACAGGCGACGTAACTTACGCCTCAGAGGCATCCCAGAAGAGGTCGGTGACATACAGCTCCTACCCTATACTCACTCCCTCCTGACAGCCATGGGAATAACTGACACACATAACCTACCTCTAATCACCTCGGCGTTTAGGGTAAGGAAGTCTGCTACAGCGCCCACAGCAGCACCCAGAGATGTCATTGTGCTGGCCCGGGATATCTCCGTGAGATCCGCAGTAATGTCCAAGTCCAGAGAAATGGGAACAGTATTACTCGACGGCCACAGGGTAGCCATATACCCAGACACTCCATTCTCCGTACTTGTGGTGAAAAGACAACTAGCACCGATAGCCAGGTCTCTAAGAGTCGCCAATATCAAGTATCGCTGGGGCATAGAGGGATCCCTCCTCACAGAAGTGGGGGGAGAGAGATACGAACTCACCCCAGAGGATGACCTGGAGACCTTCCTACAAAAGGCCGGCCTGAAGCGCATGCCGCAGCAAAAGTCATCTCCTCCTACCGAGAATCAAAGACGACAGGAGAAGACCGTCGAAATCCGGCAAACTGCACCGCCCAGTAGCACCGTAAAGAGGCTGACTCCACTTTCCAAGGCTGCTAATTCTAGACCCAACAAGTAGAGGAGACCACACTGAGTCTGAAGGAGCACAAAGAATCTCTACAGGACGCAAAGACTCAAAGGCCCACGGGACTTAGCCACCGAGCTTCACCATAAAGACAACTAAGAAAGACCAATACAGGGCAATAGATCTATATTGTTAGACCCGTTGCCAATCTTATACCCATTATGACAGCACTATGTACACATTGTTAACTTAAACGAATATAATGGAACAGATGTATATGTTATTCTAAACCGAATAAAAAAAATACAAATTGAAAAAAAGACTCACTCTCATTTCATCAGTCCATAAAACCTTAGAAAAATCAGTCTTGAGATATTTCTTGGCCCAGTCTTGATGTTTCAGCTTGTGTGTCTTGTTCAGTGGTGGTCGTCTTTCATCCTTTCTTACCTTGGCCATGTCTCTGAGTATTGCACACCTTGTGCTTTTGGGCACTCCAGTGATGTTGCAGCTCTGAAATATGGCCAAACTGGTGGCAAGTGGCATCTTGGCAGCTGCACGCTTGACTTTTCTCAGTTCATGGGCAGTTATTTTGCGCCTTGGTTTCTCCACATGCTTCTTGCGACCCTGTTGACTATTTTGAATGAAACGCTTGATTGTTCGATGATCACGCTTCAGAAGCTTTGCAATTTTAAGAGTGCTGCATCCCTCTGCAAGATATCTCACTATTTTTGACTTTTCTGTGCCTGTCAAGTCCTTCTTTTGACCCATTTTGCCAAAGGAAAGGAAGTTGCCTAATAATTATGCACACCTGATATAGGGTGTTGATGTCATTAGACCACACCCCTTCTCATTACAGAGATGCACATCACCTAATATGCTTAATTGGTAGTAGGCTTTCGAGCCTATACAGCTTGGAGTAAGACAACATGCATAAAGAGGATGATGTGGTCAAAATACTCATTTGCCTAATAATTCTGCACTCCCTGTATACATCCCCATAACTTGCCAAATATTAATGGTATAAACAACACTGGTTTTCTCACACTTGGCTGTCATAACTTAACAGATTGGTCTTTCTATTTTATGGATTGTTTTGATTTTCTGTACTTGTTTTTCCCTTTTGTGTTTTAAACAAGCTATAACAGATGTCACCATTGTTTACACTGATCAGGTTTACATGCCAACGTGTTGTGCCACTTTTTTTTAGGTGACCATATCAGACGATATATATTTTCCATGATCCTGCATCGATTTTAACCAACCAACCAATATGCAATGTCAATCTGCCGTTGCTAAGGCCAGCAAGGTTTTGTCATGTATAAATAGGGGCATAAATTCTCGAGATGAAAATATAATTTTGCCTCTTTATAAATCGCTGGTAAGACCACACCTTGAATATGCTGTGCAATTTTGGGCACCTGTTCTAAAGAAGGATATCATGGCACTGGAGAGAGTGCAGAGACGAGCTACAAGATTGATAAAAGGAATGGAGCATTTTAGTTATGAAGAAAGGTTAAACAATTTAAATCTCTACAGTTTGGAAAAACGGTGCATTAGAGGGGATATAATAACATTATACAAATATATTCGGGGCCAGTACAAACCATTATCTGGAAATCTATTCATAAACAGGGCTATACATAGGACACGAGGTCACACATTTAGGCTTGAAGAAAGGAGATTTCATCTAAGGCAAAGAAAAGGTTTTTTTACAGAAAGAGCAATAAGGATATGGAATTCATTGCCGGAAGAGGTGGTTTTGTCAGAGTCTATACAGATGTTTAAATTGCAATTGGATAAATACTTGCAAAAACATAACATACAGGGATACAATTTCTAATTAGTGGGGTAATGGCTGCTTGATCCAAGGAGACATCTGACTGCTATTTTGGGGTCAAGAAGGAATTTTTTCCTAGTTTGTTGCAAAATTGGAAGCGCTTCAGACTGGGTTTTTTGCCTTCTTTTGGATCAACAGCAAAAGCATATGTGAGGAAGGCTGAACTTGATGGACGCAAGTCTCTTTTCAGCTATGTAACTATGTAACTATGTAACTATGTAACCAGTCAGTATAACACCCCTGTTTAAGGTATATGCTGAAGAAGCTAAGTTGGGATGCAGTTTGGGTTCTATTTTATCTGTTCTACGCTGAAATTTTTACAACATGAATGCCCCAGTGACCAGTGGCTGTAGGACATTTGGAGGACTACTAAAATTCCTATTTTAGTGCCTTTAGCGCACTTTCTCACTCCATGAGGGTTTACTATATTGAATGGCTGGTGCATCTATTACCCCAAGATTCTCTATGGATATTGTTACAAACTGCTATTTGTAACTGGCCCTTTAAATTATAAATTGCCCTGCTTCCCTGGATTGTGGAGAAGCCTATTTGCCAGCCTCCTCCCGCATGACTATGGCCCTGGGAGAGTGTTTATGTTTAGAGTGTGCTGATAATTAATATGTAATTTTTATGAAGATCGGATGTATGGTTTTAACGTTACAGGGTATGGGTAAAAACTGTATTTTTACTGTCTGTGATAATTATGTTAATCCCTTGTGTAACATAATTATATCACAGGCAGAGGGGAGGATTTTGTGTGTAACTACTGGGAGTGTTTTATGTAATATACGTATGTGATTGGTTCTTTTGTAACGCCCTGTGGGTGGTCCTATCTAAGGGAAACCTGCATAAAAGAAAGCCCTTTGGGTCCCAATAAACAGAATGACTTGTCCCTCTAACTTGCAGCCTCGACTCATGTTTGTAGGGGACAGCTATAATCACTACAGGGATTGCTATGCTCTTCATACTCCCTTTGCTGCTGAGCTCTTGTAAGAGCTCTTGTTCCTGATCCTGCTTCGCTCTACAGAAGGAAGAGGTTCACCTACTGGAGCCTGGTCGTAGGTCCAGGGCGCAGAGCAGACAACGAGATACCAGCCCAGCAGCGGTGGTTCGTGGAGTCTGCAGTTCTTATGGTGACTACGCAGTAGTTATGGTGTCTACAGTGCTGATGGTCCTTTGGTGAGCGCTAGGAGCATCCTTTTTTACGGTCCAACTTCCAGCCAGCCTGGAGGCAACCGTAACAGATATAAAGGGGGCTATACACAAACAGATTGGCCCCCTGCTGCTGGGAGAACACAACACCTGTGAGGGGCCAACTCTGTCGGTGTCCTCTGTCTGGCCTGCTATGTCTGTGCCCCATTGATTAGCCTGCTATGTCTATGCCCCATTGATTAGCGAATGGCGTACCCCTGCAGTTTGTCACCCTGAATCTTTAAGGGACTCTAGTTTGGATTACAAGAGGGTGCGGCCCTCCATCACCTCGATCCTTGAATGATAATTTATTTTCACAAACCGAGAGCAAACCCCTCTCATATACGGAACCGGACACTGATTTGTAATTAGAGGGTGCGGCCCTCCCTCAACCTTAGCCCAATACTGAGCTGGATACAGAGGTCATGTTTTGAGTGACACATTCTCGTAGAGAGAACCTGTCACGGATGTAGACTATACTGTTTGGTTATTAATGGGTGTGGCCCACTCAGGCTATCAGCCGTATGCTGACACGGAGTTCCATCACATTATTAGTGAGCGCGGCTCTCTCATACACTCAACGCATTACGGTGCCGTCCATTTGTTCATCACACAGGCTTGTGCCTGTACAGGACAACGATGACTGAATAGAGGGGCGTCCCTTCTGCATTCAATTAGATCTAACGACCGTGCTACCGATTTCATTATAGAGGGCTGCCTAATCATGCAGGATATACATACACCTTCTGTAATGGATCTACTGGATCCAGACCACTGTACCCCACACGAGAAATACTCACAGAGGTATAACGGGGGGAGACTCCCACTTGTTTACACACTCTCCTGGAGACAGTACGGCTAACGGATGAGCCTCAGGTATTACAAGAATGCAGGTTTTTGCATATTCTGCACTATATAAAACAGACAATTGCATTCTGTTTTAGATATCCGGACCATTGCGAACAAACTACGCAGACAGTTTTTCCCATATCAAGATGACATCAGATACCGAGACCTTCATGGAGCAAATGGGCACAGCCTTGCTCGGGTAACAATACTAGAGAAGGCCCACTACCCGGTCTGCAGGTACAACCGTACGCATGGAATGCATGGAAAGATCGGAAACCCCGGTTGACTTGAGTTCCCTGGTCATTACAATCTTGGGATAAGATGACAGGACTGCCCCTACTCCTCTGAGCACATATCTGGAGGACATGATTTGGAGAGGGAGAGCTCTCAGTCTATACTCTATTGTTACGATTGCCTCCAGGCTGGCTGGAAGTTGAACCGTAGAAAGGATGCTCCTAGCGCTCACCAAAGACACCAAAGACACCAAAGACATCAGCACCGTAGACACCATAACTACTGCGTAGACACCATAAGTACTGCAGACTCCACGAACCACCGCTGCTGGGCTAGGATCTCGCCGTCTGCTATCCACCCTGGACCTACGACCAGGCTCCAGGTTCCAGCAGGTGAACCTCTTATTTCTGTAGAGCGAAGCAGGATCAGGAACAAGAGCTCTTACAAGAGCTCAGTAGCTAAGGGAGTATGAAGAGCATAGCAATCCCTGTAGTGATTATAGCGGTCACCTACAATCATGAGTCAAGGCTGCAAGTTAGAGGGTCAGTTATTCTGTTTTATTGGCACCAAAAGAACCTTTTTTTTATGCAGGATCCCCTTATATAGGACCACCCACAGGGTGTTACAAAACAATCATACACGTACATATCCGAAAACACTCCCAGCAATTACACACAAAATCCTCCCCTCTGCCTGTGCTATAATTATGTTACACAAGGGATTAACAATTATCACAGACAGTAAAAATACAGTTTTTACACATACACTGTAACTTTAAAACCATACATCCAATCTTCATAAAGATTACACTTTAAACATAAACACTCTCAAAAAACAGCCAAATCCATGTAGTAGATCAAAAGTTAGACGGAAGTCCTTTATGACCGACCGCAAGCACATTTTCCTGCCCAAAACAGTTCCATAGATTTGGGCTGTGCGGTCGGTCAATTTTATGCAGAAAAACGACTAAGTCCCATTCAAACGTGCGTTCGAATCATTGAACGGGACTTAGTCTCTGCAGCTGAAGATTCAGTATGGGAGAAGGTAAGGGTCAGCGGTGTTTGCGGAAATGTGTAGCCGATTTTAGTTCCATGAATTTGGCTACACATACCGCTGACCTCGTTCGAATGAGCAAAGATGGCCGCCGCCACGTGTTCGTTTGCACGAACTGCGGCCACCCAGAGCTCGGCAATTAACCTGCAGTAACCTCACAGCCTGGGAGGTAAATTGCCTGCACATTTCCACTTCTGGGTCGTCCGCCTGTGTGGTACTTGGTTCAGTAAGCTCCATTTACTGAACCAAGTGGGAGAAAGCCAGGAAAACAATATATAAACAGTCTTGGGACACCGTCTTCAAGGGGCATTGTTCACCAAAGTCACAATATGTCCCCAGACGGTTCTTAAAGGGCCATACACACCAAATAAAAGTCCATAAGTTTACAGGGGCCCAATCTCCCAGGGGCCACAGTCATGAGGTAGGAGGCTGGTGTGACAGATCCATCTGCACAGACTAAGATTGCTGGTTCGTCTGTTTGCCCCTATTTCGTTTAATTGCCTGTCTGTATGCCCCTGTTCGTGTGTTTCTCTAAGTACCGCTTGAAACTACCGAACGGACGGCCACCCAGGAGAGGAGTGTGCTGCTGGTTAACCTCTTGGCCCTAATTAGAACGTTGTGGTTAACCGCAGACACCTCTCTATTCTATTGGTATGGGTGGTCGTCGTTCGTATGCCGACCACGAGGCGGCGGCCATTTTGGAACACGCGACGGACCAGCGGTTTTCGGCGAGAGAAATGGACACTTTATGTATCGAACACCGCTGAAGACTACCGACCGCCCATCTATTTCGTCGAGGCATACGAACACCGGTCCGTTTGGGAGTTTGTAACGTACATATGGACTTAACCCAGATAGCCATCCCATGGAGTCAATCGTATACCGAAAGACTTGTGAAAGACTTTGACTCCATGGCGATTGAACTGTGTACATTGGATCTGAGCGCGATTCGGTAGAAATATGCACTCAGATCCAGGCTATCTGGGGATACACGAACCACATACATTCGGTAATTTCAGAATTATGTATTTTATTGTATTTGTATTGTTATATTTAAAGTGGCGATTTGCCTCTATCCCTGGAGATAATTAGGTTTCTTCCCAATTATCTCCAGGGTAGAGAGGAGGGATTTATGTGTAAAGGGGAGTGCTTATACCTAAGCCACTGCGATTGGCTACTGTCCAATAAATGTCCCAGTCTTCCATCTGGTCCCCTAGGGGAGTGTCCACCAGGTGGGAGACCTGCATAAATACTGGGCAGGTAGCCTCCATTAAATAGAATCCTGTTTTACCCTCAAGACAGAGCTTGGTCTCGTTTGTGGGGGAATTGCTACTGGGAAAGTGTATTTTGTTTATTCTAGCCGTGAAGGGCTAGATTGGATGTTCGTGAGATTCCCTACGGTTCCCTACACTCCGTTCGGGAGTTTGGTGGTCGGCTGTGCAAAACCTGCATTTCTACAAAGGGGGATTATCGACTAAGCGGTGGCTTCACTTATTTCAGCGGTGAGTGTCGTAACAATTGATGGCAAGCGACGGGATGAGTCCCACCGCCCAGAAGGTCAGCTACATACCCCAGTTTGGTGAAGGAAATGCAGTATGAGGAGTTAAGGCGTGCTACCCTTAAAGATATATTGGAATGCCGAGGACGGTCAGCAAGTAATCTAAAGAAACGTGAGATTATTGCTTTGTTATTCGAAATGGATGCAGCACAAGGAATGGAGAGAGCTAATGTGCCCAGCATTTTGGATGTAACACCCGAGGAGATACAATTCAACCGGGCAGTCCAGATAAGGCTGGCACACTTTGGCCCCAACCCTACAGCTGACATTGTGGAACGTGTGCAGGCAGCAGTGGCAGCACACCAAGCGCTCCAGGAAAGAGGAGCTACAGCAGCAATAATAATATTGGAAGAAAAAAGGTACCCTTTGCTGCATTTAAAAACTTTGTGGAACTTTGTGGAAACTTTGTGGAACTTTGCGGGTTCCTGGCTGACTTTGAAAGGCAGTGTGCCCTACACCAGGTACCCGCAGCTGAATGGGTCACTATCCTCTCTGGGAAGTTATCCGGCCGGGCCAGCGAGGCGTTTCGGCCCATCCCAGAGGAGGAAATCACCAGCTACCGGGCAGTGAAAGATGCCTTTTGGCCAGGTACGCAGTAACCCCAGAGGCGTACCGGCGATTCAGGGAAACCAGCAAACAGACTGGCGACTCCTACGTGGAGTGGGCATGCAGAGTACACCGCACGGCAGCCCACTGGATGGCAGGGTGCCAAGCGGTAACTGGGGAAGAGGTGCTGCAAGTATTTTTGCTGGAGCACTGCTTTGACCTATTACCTGCAGGAGTTCGAGAGTGGGTTAGAGACCGAAAGCCCTCTACCTTACCCGAAGCTGCCCGTCGGGCAGATGAATACACAGACGCACGTAAATTGGACAATACAGCAACTAAAGCCCCTACCAGAGTGGAGTACAGACCAGCAGCCCCTTCAACCACTACTGTTTATCAACCCCCAGCACAACGCACCCCAACGATACCGCCAGCTACCAATTACGTTCAGCCATCCCGGTTCAACGCCCGGGATTACTCGCAGCCCATTAGGTGTTTTGCGTGCAAACAGTTGGGGCACAAGAGACCAGAGTGCCCACTGAACAACGTCAACCAGGCACAGTCGTGGAGGAGACCGGCCAGCGGGAATCAGCATCCACCCCAGCCTGCTGCTCACTGTATTGAGCAGGAGGAATTTTGGGGCATATTACACGAAGCCGACCCGGTACAAGCAGCCCATCAGGACAACCGTCATCAACACCGACAGACCGTTAAGCTGAATGGCAGAGTGGTAAACGGCTTAAGAGACACTGGAGCCACCATGACTCTGCTCCAAAAGAACTTGATTTCGGAACACCAACATACCGGAGACACTGTGGCGGTGAGAGTAGCAGGAGGCGCCGTGTTCTGTCTACCTGTTGCCCGGGTTCATTTGGATTGGGGAGTGGGCGCTGGACATGTGGATGTGGGGGTCATGAAAGACTTGCCCGCTGATATCCTCCTTGGGAATGATTTGGCCCCTTTGGTTTCTGCCTTTGCCCCGATGGGCCCCACTGACGTTAACCCTGGGACTACCTGTGCTCAGACCCGTGCTACTGGAACCGGCTCACCTGCTGCTGAGACCCAGGTAAGACCCGCTTCCCCGACTGGTACCCTAGATCAGATCCCTGTTAGCTGGGATTCCCCAGAGGAGTTTGTGAGGGAAACCCGGGCAGACCCGACTCTCCAGAAGTACAGGGATAGAGCAGATACTGGAGAGGAAGGAGTAGATGGGGAACGGTATAGGATCCCTAAGCCTTCCCAGAAAAGTGTTGCCCCTCCGCCGAATCGACAGCGGGTGGTGCCTGCGAAATACCGGCAGGAGATTCTGCGAATAGGGCATGATGTTCCATTAGCTGGACATCTAGGATCTCACCGCACAGCTTATAGGATCACCCAGAACTTCTTTTGGCCAAATTTTAATCAGGCTGTGCGAGTATACTGTAGTACGTGTGACACATGTCAACTGGTAGGTAAACGGGGGGGATCACCCAAAAGCTAGGCTTATGTCTATGCCTATTATTGGGGAACCCTTTTCCCGCATAGCCGTTGACATTGTGGGTCCACTGGCCAGGGCTAGTCCATCCGGTAAGAAATATATTCTTACTGTGGTGGACTATGCCACTCGCTATCCAGAGGCAGTAGCGCTGTCTAACATAGAGGCAGAGACGGTTGCTGATGCCCTGGTTAGGATTTTTACTAGGGTCTGGTTCCCTCAGGAGATCCTCTCCGACCAGGGAACCCAATTTACCGCTATGCTCACCCAGCAGCTGTGGAAGGTGTGCGGCATTAAGGCATTAAACCGCTGCTTAGCTCACCTTATCATCCACAGACTAACTGTAACGGCTACCCAGGTAGTGAGAGGGTATCAGCGGTTGGAGACGTCATTTTCCCTGGCAAGTTGCTGTATACAAGTAAAGCCGGTATAATCCCATCCACGAGATTCAGAGAGAGAGTCAGGTTCAGCTGTAAAAAGAGCAGAGTAATAATCCAATAGTTACATAGTTACATAGTTACATAGCTGAAAAGAGACTTGCATCCATCAAGTTCAGCCTTCCTCACATTTGTTTTTTGCTGTTGATCCAAAAGAAGGCAAAAAAAACCCAGTTGAAGCACAATTTAGCAACAAGCTAGAAAAAAATTTCCTTCTTGACCCCAGAATGGCAGTCAGATTTATCCTTGGATCAAGCAGTTATTACCCTACATTGAAAGATTATATCCTTGAATATTCTGCTTTTGCAAGTATGCATCTAGTAGCTGTTTGAACATCTGTATGGACTCTGATAAAACCACTTCTTCAGGCAGAGAATTCCACATTCTGATTGTTCTTACAGTAAAGACGTTTTTCTAAACTAAATAGGTTTAAATTTGTTAACCTTTCTTCATAGCTGATATGTTCCATTCCTTTTATTAATTTTGTAGCCCACCTCTGCACTTTTTCTAGTGCCATAATATCCTTCTTTAGAACAGGTGCCCATAATTGCACAGCATATTCAATGTGTGGTCTTACCAGTGATTTATAAAGAGGCAAAATTATATTCTCGTCCCGAGAATGAATGCCCTTTTTCATGCATGACAATACCCTACTGGCCTTGGAATAGAATTCCCTTTCAAGAACGAGATGAGGCTACGTTTTGAAGGGTCAAGTAGAACTGAGTGCTGGAACACCCAGCCTGGTTTTTATTACAGTAGAGTACAAACAGAACACACCCAGGGGGAGGTTGAAAATAACCAATCATATACATGGTACAACCCCCACGTCTCCTCCCCTCAGATAAACATATAACATAATTAAAACATACACAATTTTGCTCAAGTTCTGGATGTACCCCAAAAACAGGGGTTACACCTTTAAATCCAGCTGGATAGCTCTCATTCGGGGGAACAATATATCCAAAAATCAGTCCATTCGGATAAACGGTTCGGGAGTTATGGAGTTCCAAAGTTTTGACCGACCGCACAGACAAACTAGCCGAAAATAGTTCCATAAGTTTTGGCCTTGCGGTCGGTCCTCATTCGTACGGTAAAAAGGCACGAAAATCTTGCCATCCATTCGAATCTTTATGGTCGCTAGAATCCCCAGAGTTTATTAAGTCTTTCTACCGAACAGCAGGGTGTTCGGTAGTTTTGGCACGAATTTACAGAGGTCTGGAGGACTCAGCGGTGTTCGCCTGTTTGCGTATCCGTTTTTAGTTCCACGCGATTGATGGCAAAACACCGCTGTTCGTGCGCAAGATGGCCGCGAACACGTGCAAAGTCCCGAAATGGCGGCCACCCAGACACTGAGACAAAGGGAATGTTTTAAAAGACACAAACGGTTTTAATACCGAATCTCAGAGAAGCAGTTAGACATATTCCAGTTGTCTATAGTTTCTGTACAGCACAGTTAAAGGGCCAGAGTCAGCATAATACAAATCTATTATGCCCAAATATAGTTTTTAAAGAGCAATATGTCCCGGGGCCATAGTCGCAGGGCAGGAGGTTAGCGATAAGCCCTCTCCAATGCCCAGTGGCAAAGGGCAGTTTGTCACACTAACGGTCTCTGCGAGCGCTTTAACGGCACCCTCAAGCAGATGCTGAGGACCTTTACAGATACTTGCAAAGACTGGGAGAGGTTCCTGCCTCATCTGTTATTTTCCTACAGAGAGGTGCCCCAGCAATCTACTAGGTTCTCCCCCTTTGAGTTGCTTTATGGGAGAAGGGTCCGCAGACCCCTGGATCTCATTAGAGGCCACTGGGAGGGTGAGACAGAGCAGTAGGGGATCCCCATAGTGCCATATATTCTGGAACTCCGGGGAGAAGCTGTCCCTGATGGTAAGGAAGAATCTCAAGGCGGCCCAAGGGAGACAGAAGAGGAGGTACGATCGGGGTGCCCGACAGCGGGTCTTCCAGGTTGGGCAGAAAGTGTTAGTGCTCAAACCTGTGAAGGCGAACAAGATGCAAGCATCTTGGCAGGGCCCGTATAAGGTGCTAGCTCAGGTGTGTGATACAACCTACCTTATAGCCAGCTGTGCAGATGAAAGAATTCAGCGATCCTTTCATGTGAACATGCTGAAGGAGTATCAGGAGAGACCAGAGGATGTCGCTGCAGTATGTGCCCCTGCTGCAGACGACACATTTGTTAAAGAGGGATCCCCAGACTGACCTTACTAGCCTTGTGCAGCTAGGGGAACGATTGAGCCCCACCGAGAAGGGACAGGCAAAACAGCTTCTGTGGGAGAAGCAGCCAACGTTCTCCCAAGAGCCCGGCTACACTACCCTAGCTCTACATAAGGTAGAGACCCCTGGACAGAACCCCCGGCGACAACCCCCTTACCATATCCCAGTCCGAGAAGGAATGTGGAAGGAGATACAGGAGATGACCCAGCTTGGAGTTATCGAACACTCTGATAGCCCTTGGGCTTCGCCTGTAGTCCTGGTGCCTAAGAAAGATGGGACCACCCGGTTCTGTGTGGACTACAGGCGGCTCAACGAGCGAACCACCACTGACGCCTACCCGATGCCCCGGGTAGACAAATTATTAGATCGTATTGCCATGGTGATACCGGAGAAACTGACGGAAGCCAAGTACAGAGAGATGGACACAGGTTTCTTCAGGAAGGAAGAGATTCTTTATTCGATTCACCGACCGGGACTCAGAGGGACTAATGTCACCAAAAAACAGCAAAGTCTGAGTCCTGATCATACAGTGTAGGTCCCTTATATAGGCATGTAGCCAGTGGTGTATCCTGGTTTTGTGCTGCCCTAGGCAGCACAAAACTCAAGCGCCCCCCCCCCACGCGCCACCCCCACCCAACCTTTGCCCCGCCCCGCATTCTAAATACACACACTCACATTCACTGACAGATACGCATACACTAGCTAACAGAAACACACACTCGCTAACAGAAACACACACACTAACAGACAAACTCACACTCAGTAACAGACAAACACACACACTAACAGACACACTAACAGACACACACTCACTCACTAGCAGACACAAACTAGCAGACACACACACTCACTAACATACACACACACTAACATACACACACAGTCAGACACACACACACACTCACAGGCAAACACACTAACAGACACCCACACTAACAGACACCCACACTCACTAAGACACACACTCACTGACACACACACACTCACACTCACTAACAGACACACACACACTCACACACTAACAGACACACACACACTCACACTCACTAACAGACACTCACACACTCACACTCACTAACAGACACTCACACACTCACACTCACATTAACACTTTTCTTTTTTTTTCACTTTAACCCCCCCAGTCTCCTTACCTTTGGGAATGCTGGGTGGGGGGGTCATCTTTCTCCCTGGTGGTTTAGTGGCTGCTGGGCGGTCGGGCGGCGCTGCTGGGCGGGCGGCGAGGGAGCACTTCCTCTGAGCTGTCTGCTCAGCTCCCTTGCGCGCCGCACAGTGAGGCTGGGAGGCGGAGCCGGAATATGACGTCATATTCCGGCTCCCAGCCTCACTCTGCGGCGTGCGAGGGAGCTGAGCAGACAGCTCAGGGGGAGTGCTCCCTCGCCGCCCGCCCAGCAGCGCCGCCCGACTGCCCAGCAGCAGCCCAGCATGTCTTGTTAGCCGCAAGGCTAACAAGACATTTGCCTTGGGCATTTGGGGGGGCGGCTTTTTTTGCCGCCCCCTGGAAAATGCTGCCCAAGGCAAATGCCTTGTTTGCCTCGCGGCTAATACGCCCCTGCATGTAGCTCCTCCCATAATCAGTTCAACCCACACATACTCTTATCTAATCAACCGAATAGAGACTAAATTCCTGTTTGACCACATGGCTTGCCCAGCACAATGGAGGAGGGGAAATACTCGTATATCCTGTATTCCTACAGATGCTCCTTACACTACTGATTGTATCTTAGCTACGTGATACATCAACATATGCAAGTGCACATACCACGTGGCAATCTTGTCCTAGTAAATTTATTTTTACTGAGATTCCACCACATTCCCCCCTTTGATGCCTCTGATATTTTCACAATTACGGAGGCATCACTTAACCTTAGTTTGCATATACCTCAGGTTGCCATGAACCAGACCAGACTTTGCTACTAATGATGTGAATCCCTCAACATTCTTCTTCCTGCATTAGTTCTCCCTGATTTAGAACCTCATATCTATATGGCCATTATCTGTGCAGCAGCCTTTCTTTCTGCTATATTTTCTATAATGCTCTGCACAGACCTAACTACTAAAGGAATAAGACATGGTAGGAGAAGACACAGCATTAAGATCAGCATGACTCCACCTACCAATGCCTTAAGTCCTCCAAACTGCTCATACCAATTACCAAACCAACTACTTGGATTATACCCTTTCCATACCTGAGTAGGCACATGCGCTAGTTTAACCATATGGCTAGTGTAACGGCTACCCAGATAGAGAGAGGGTTTCTGCCGTTGAAGACGTCCTGCAAGCTGCTGTGGAGAAGTAGGCTGATGTAATCCCATCCACGATATCCAGAGTGAGGAGCAGGTTCAGCTGTAAACAGGAGCAGAATAATATTCCCAAATAATCCCCTTCCAAGAACGAGACGAGGCTACGTTTTGAAGGGTCAAGATGAACTGAGGACTGGAACACCCAGCCTGCTTTTTATTAGAAATAGATACACACAGAACACTCCCAGGGGGAGGATGAAAACAACCAATAATACAGATGGTAACACCCCCACGTCTCCTCCCCTCAGATAACTACATAACCCAATTAAAATGTCCACATTTTTCCACCAGTTCTGGATGTACCCCAAAAACAGGGGGTACAGCTTTAAATCCGGTAGCGCTGGATAGCTCTCCTTCAGGGGGACAATATATCCAAAAATCACCCCATTCGGATGTACAGTTCGGGAGATACAACGTTCCAAAGTTTTGACCGACCGCACAGACCAACTAGCCGAAATTAGTTCCATGAGTTTTGGCCTTGCGGTCGGTCTCCGTTCGCACGGTAAAAAGGTATGATACTCTGGCCATCCATGCGAATCGCGGGGTTCGCTGGAATCCCCATAGATGATTGCATATAACTACCGAACGAGGGGACGTTCGGTAGTTTCCGTACGAACTTATGGAGGTCTGGAGGATTCAGCGGTGTTCGCCTGTTTGCGTATCCGTTTTCAGTTCCATGCGGTTACAGGCAAACACCGCTGTTCGCACACAAGATGGCCGCGAACACGTGGAAAGTCCCGAAATGGCGGCCACCTCTGCATTACACGTGAAATTCGCACGGAACCAGACGAACAGGGGAATGGAACGAATGGATGTGTAAGTTGTAATTCCCTTGTTTCTTTCACATCCACCAGAGGTTGGTAGGGATCTGTTACACTGCTCCCCTTTTGTGGAACACTCCGGCAGACCCGGATTGATCCTTTTCGGGTCAACTTGGGGCTGTCCGGTCCTTTGTTAGGGCAATAGTTCTGTTTGTCTGGACAGACCGTCCGCGTTCCCATTAAACTTGCCAGGGCGGTATTGGATGGAGAAATTGTATGGCTGTAGTGCGAGACTCCATCTCAGTAAGCGTCCATTATCTCCAGCTACTCTGTTCAGCCATACAAGGGGGTTATGATCAGTAATTAAGGTGAATTCTTGACCATACAGATATGGGGTTAATTTCTTTAGGGCCCAGACCAGGGCTAAGCACTCTTTTTCCACTGCCGCGTAACTCACTTCTCTAGGTAACAGTTTTCTGCTGAGATACGCGACAGGGTGTTCGCCCCCGTCTTCGCCGACCTGGCTTAGCACTGCCCCCAGTCCGTACATGGACGCATCTGTGTGGACGACAAATCTTTTGTTAGGGACGGGGGCAGATAAAACAGGTGCATTGATCAAGGCTTGTTTCAAGGTTTGGAATGCTGTTTCACAGGCGGGAGACCACAGGACTACTCTAGGTAAATTCTTCTTTGTTAAATCTGTCAAGGGTTTGGCGATGGCGCTGTAGTCAGGGACAAATCTCCTGTAGTACCCTGCTGTCCCTAAAAATGCTAACACTTGTGTCTTAGTGTGGGGTGTGGGCCAATTGGCTACGGCCTCTACTTTAGCGGGTTCTGGTCGTTGTTTCCCACACCCCACCCTGTGTCCCAAATACTGGACTTCAGCCATGCCAAAGTTACACTTCTCTGGCTTTAGAGTTAGGCCGGCGGCCCTAATCTGATCCAACACAGTCTCTATGTGTTGTAGGTGTTCCCCCCAAGTCTCGCTATAGATCGCAATGTCATCCAGGTATGCGCAAGCGAAGTCCTGGAAGCCATCAAGGAGGCGGTCCACTAAGCGCTGAAAAGTAGCTGGGGCGTTTTTCATCCCGAAAGGCATGACCTTAAACTGGTACAGGCCAAACGGGGTGACAAACGCCGACTTAGGGATAGCGTCCTTGGCCAGGGGAATCTGCCAGTACCCCTTGCACAAGTCAATGGTGGTCAGATAGCGTCCCCTGGCAATGCGATCCAATAGCTCGTCTACTCGGGGCATGGGGTATGCGTCTGTCACAGTTCGGTCGTTGAGGCGTCGGTAATCGACACAGAACCGGGTCGTCCCGTCCTTTTTGGGGACTAGGACGACGGGAGATGCCCAGGGACTGTCGGATGGCTCTATAACCCCTAGTTTTAACATCTCCTGAATCTCCTTCCTCATCTCTTCTTTTACAGCCTCGGGAATTCTATAGGGAGTTTGTCGGAGCGGGGCTTGTCCTGGGGTTTCTACGTAATGGGTCGCTACAGGGGTGTAACCTGGCTCCTGGGAAAAGGTTAATCTCTTTTCAACTAGTAGTTGCTGGAGTTGTTCTCGTTCTGTGGGAGTTAATCGCTCCCCTAGCTGTACTGTATTAAGCAGGGTTTTGGACTCGGGGTTGGCTAATAGATCAGGGATGGGGAGACTGTCAGGGTCCTCAGTGGCGGGGATGCATATGGCGGCTATGTCTTCGGGCCGTTCTTGGTATTCCTTTAATAGGTTTATATGAAAGGACTTCTGTATCTTTTCGTCCTTGCTACTGGCAATGATATAGGTGGTGTCACAGACCTGGGCTACTACTTTGTAGGGGCCTTGCCAGGAGGTCTGCAATTTATTTCCTCGAACGGGTTTAAGTACTAGAACTTTCTGTCCTACCTGGAATGTTCTCAGCCTAGCGTTCCGATCGTACCAATGTTTCTGCCGACCCTGGGCCGCATGGAGATGATCCCGGGCCATCCGGGCTAACTGTTCCATACGGTCCCGCATTTCTAGCACATATGGTACGATGGGGACACCTTCGTGTTCCGTCTCTCCCTCCCAGTGCTCTCGGATGAGGTCGAGAGGGCCTCGCACCCTCCGTCCATAGAGCAGTTCAAAGGGAGAGAACCCAGTGGACTCCTGCGGTACCTCCCGGTAAGCAAACAGGAGGTGTGGCAAAAATCGCTCCCAGTCTCTGTATTCCGCCGTAAAGGTCCGTAGCAATTGCTTTAGGGTACCATTAAAGCGTTCACAGAGACCGTTAGTCTGGGGGTGGTACGGTGAACTAAGTAGGGGCTTAATACCACAGACCTTCCACAACTGCTGGGTTAAGTCTGCGGTAAACTGGGTCCCTCTGTCCGACAAGATTTCCTGGGGAAATCCTACTCTGGTGAATATCCCGACTAGCGCACTGGCGACAGTGTCAGCCTGGATATTCGTCAGAGCGACGGCTTCTGGGTAGCGGGTGGCATAGTCCACCACGGTAAGAATGTATTTCTTACCAGAGGGACTGGGGTTAGGTAGGGGTCCTACTAGATCGACTGCCACCCTGCTAAATGGTTCCTCGATCACAGGCATAGGGGACAGTCGAGCTTTCGGATGATCCCCTCTCTTCCCCACCCTCTGGCATACATCACACGTGCTACAGTAACGGCGCACGTCCTTCGAGATTCCTGGCCAAAAGAAGGTCTGAGTGATTCTGTAGGTTGTGCGGTTACCCCCTAGATGTCCTGCTAACGGAATGTCGTGGCCAATTCGGAGAAGCTCCAATCGGTACTTTCTAGGTACCACTAATTGGCGCTTCTGCGAAGGAGCACAGCCTCTCTTCCTGCCTTCGGTTAATCTGTATAATCGGTCCCCCTCCCATATAAAACGTTCCCGCTCATCCCCTCTATTGTCAGCTAGTTCTCGGTACTTTCGGAGGGTGGGGTCCTGTCTAGTTTCCCTCCCAAACTCCTCTGGGGTGTCCCAAGCTAGCGGTCTATCTGTAGTGTCATTGCTAGGTGTCTGTCGGTGGCTTACCTGGGTCTCCCGACCCGTTGGCGGATCGTCCTCGATACGGGTCTGTGAGCGGGTGGTCACGGGGCAAGCCGCAGCAGTAGTGGGTAAAAAGGCCGAGGCTAGAGGGCCAATATCATTGCCCAACACGACCTCAGCGGGTAGGTTGTCCATAATGCCCACCGTGGTCTTTCCTGACCCGACTCCCCAATCCAAGTGTACCCGGGCGGTGGGTAAGCGAAAAACAGCCCCCCCAGCGACCCGAACAGCAACAGTACGGTTAGACACAAGTTCTGGTTTCACCAGATGCTTTTGTATTAAAGTGATGGTAGCGCCAGTGTCCCTTAGGCCTTGTGCTATCTGTCCATTTACACGCACCTCCTGACGGTGGTGCTGGCGATTATCTGGGGAAGCCGCTTGTATGGGGTTGGCCTCATATAATATTCCCAGGCATTCCTCAGGGCTCCCTTCAATTTCCAGGCAATGAGCAGCAGCGGGGCGTGAAGATGGGCTTTCGGTGTTAGATGTGCGCCTCCAGTTATTATTGGCCGATCCCAACGGGCAAACACGGGCAATATGTCCCAGGTTGCCGCAGCGATGACACGTCACTTTGTAGGATTCCCGGGGCTGGTTGTTAGACCCTTGAGGACGTGGAGGTCCTGGGGGTACCGGGGCCCGGAATTCTGTGCGTGCAGCGTAGGTTGGGGTGCGGGCCTCTGTTCTAGGTGCTGGTCGCGTAGTACCTTGGCTCACTTTTCTTGTTTCCACATATTCGTCCGCTAGTCGTGCTGCCTCATTTAAGTTGGCTGGGCGGCGATCTCTCACCCAATCCTGTGTTTCTGCCGCCAAATCTTGGAAGAAATGTTCCATCAAGAACAATTGTAGCACTTCTTCTCCGGTGTTAGCATTGCACCCTTGCATCCAATGTGATGCCACCCTTTGTAGCTTGTTTGCCCATTCCATGTGGGAGTCCGCTGCCTTCTTTTTGGACTCCCGGAAGCGACGGCGATACGCCTCTGGGGTGACTGCGTATCGGGTGAGTAGTGCGGCTTTCACCCGCTGATATTGTGTGATATCTTCGGCCGTGAGTGCCCGAAAAGCCTCATTTGCTTTTCCTGAAAGTTTTCCAGCCAGAATAGTAACCCATTGGTCTGGGGGTATCTGGTGCAGTGAGCACTGCCGCTCAAAATCTGCCAAATACCCATCAATCTCTTCCTCATTTTCTGCAAACGCTTTAAATGCAGTAAATGGTATTTTCCTCCCTGCAGCAACGGGAGGAGGAGTAGGAACTATATGTGTACTAGCTTGTTGCGCCAATACATGTTCCGTGTCTTGCCTCCTCTTAGTCTCGATCTCCTCTTTTGCGTTCTTGAACAGTCTGTCTAATAGCTCCGTGGTCTTTTCCGGATATAATGCTAATCTTCGCTGTACAATAGCAGTGAGTACATCGTTCTCGCTGACCGGTGCAATAGGTTCAGTTACCTCCATGGATCTATCCATTTCGTCCAGCTCCAGTAGGTCAGCTATCAGCTCTCTCCTTGGTCTGTTACTAGCACTCCTACCACGATTTTCCAATAGATCTTTCAGTGTGGGTCTTTTCAGCTTGGCATACTGAGACTCCATTCAGCACTTGCTCCTTGGGCAAAAAGAACCATCCCACCGCTGCCAACCAATGTAACGGCTACCCAGATAGAGAGAGGGTTTCTGCCGTTGAAGACGTCCTTTTTCCCTGCAAGCTGCTGTGGAGAAGTAGGCTGATGTAATCCCATCCACGATATCCAGAGTGAGGAGCAGGTTCAGCTGTAAACAGGAGCAGAATAATATTCCCAAATAATCCCCTTCCAAGAACGAGACGAGGCTACGTTTTGAAGGGTCAAGATGAACTGAGGACTGGAACACCCAGCCTGCTTTTTATTAGAAATAGATACACACAGAACACTCCCAGGGGGAGGATGAAAACAACCAATAATACAGATGGTAACACCCCCACGTCTCCTCCCCTCAGATAACTACATAACCCAATTAAAATGTCCACATTTTTCCACCAGTTCTGGATGTACCCCAAAAACAGGGGGTACAGCTTTAAATCCGGTAGCGCTGGATAGCTCTCCTTCAGGGGGACAATATATCCAAAAATCACCCCATTCGGATGTACAGTTCGGGAGATACAACGTTCCAAAGTTTTGACCGACCGCACAGACCAACTAGCCGAAATTAGTTCCATGAGTTTTGGCCTTGCGGTCGGTCTCCGTTCGCACGGTAAAAAGGTATGATACTCTGGCCATCCATGCGAATCGCGGGGTTCGCTGGAATCCCCATAGATGATTGCATATAACTACCGAACGAGGGGACGTTCGGTAGTTTCCGTACGAACTTATGGAGGTCTGGAGGATTCAGCGGTGTTCGCCTGTTTGCGTATCCGTTTTCAGTTCCATGCGGTTACAGGCAAACACCGCTGTTCGCACACAAGATGGCCGCGAACACGTGGAAAGTCCCGAAATGGCGGCCACCTCTGCATTACACGTGAAATTCGCACGGAACCAGACGAACAGGGGAATGGAACGAATGGATGTGTAAGTTGTAATTCCCTTGTTTCTTTCACATCCACCAGAGGTTGGTAGGGATCTGTTACAGCTAGTAAGCTCAGCTATTACTTGCCCTTCATCATCTATTTGAAGACAGCAATTGCTTAGGTTAAACTTCCCACATACACCTCCCTCTACTGCCAATAGGTAATCCAAAGCTAATCTATTTTGGTAAACGGCTGTCCTCATCCTAGTATTATGCTTCGCTAGAAGATTGAGCGCTTGTGATGTCTCAATAGTAATTATCTCAACCACCGCCTGTAACCTTATAATGCGGTTGAGCATATATATATTGGGGTTCTATATCCGAAAGTGCCATCCTCTGCCCAAGTGGCTGGCCCATAATAATCTATAATACGCTGGGGAGACCATTCATTATCTTCCCAGGCGCCTATCTCGATGGGTCCCCTTTTCTTCCTATGATTCACATCATATACTTTAACTCCCAAAGTCTCACCTGTTTCAATAGGCAACAAGAAGAAGGATGGTTTGAGCATACCTAACACACATGCCCCTTCCCAGTCCTGTGGTAACTCCGAATAGGCCTTCTTACCACAGATCCAGTACAAATTTGCTGGGGCTTTCCAACTAGATGTAATAGATAAATCAAACCACACATCCTTTAAACTGGCATATCTTGCAAACGGGTTGGGTGGTTCTGAGACATTTGAAGCTGACCACCAGGTTGTATTCTTTGTACTATCATCATAAGCTTTTTGCCCTAGACAAGTTAGTTCTCCTACAGATGTATTAAACATTATTCCTTTTCTTGCTATGCAAACATAACCTATGATGGAGGTCTTTACTCTCCACTCAGATTTACCTCTAACACTTATCTGATAATCGGCTTGTGAGGATATTATTTGTTCAATTGTCTCAGAACCGGACATTACCTCCTTTGCTTCCCAGGGCCATTGGTCTCCCATGTTTGTACCTCCACACACATAGCAGTTGGTCACATTAAGACTACCAGCAATACTTTCAGCTAAATCTATAAACAGGTTTTTAGCATTATGGGGGATTTTATTATCTACACTCATCTCTTCATAAAAAGAATGGAAAACCTGATGAGTTTGGGATGCTACGGTATCGGTCTCTATCCCTATAAACAATATTGTCCCAGGATCTAAACCCGTCCCATATATCTGAAACCCAAATAAGTTACCGAACCTATCTAAAAATTGTTCAGGATTATTTATAAGTATATGGACTGGGTTACATTCCATAGACTTACAATATGGTTTGGTAGGCAACTTAGTAACAATCATATCCTTATCTGCTGTCTGTCCCCAAGTTTCCCACCCCACACAAGACCAATATGGGCAATAATTATAATCCTTATCTGGGCATTTTGGACTTACGTACTTGTTTTTACTACTGGGACAAATATATTTATCGTTAGACCCATGCGTTCTCTCCCACTTAAGATTCCCACATACATTCCACGGCTTTCTACCACTTGATATCGCTTTACATGCATCAAATAGCAGAACACCCGAAGAATGTACGATTTCTAATACAGTCTTATTTATTAGGGTCCCCTGTGGATCTCCATTCCTGAGGGTCAACCAAATTGTACGGGGTTGATACTCTGGATTGAAGCACTTAGGTTCTCCTACTCCTAAGTGGCATACACTATATTCTATACCTAGGTATCTACAACTAGACACATATCCCTTACACTCATATTGTGAATGCCAAATTAGGGTCTGGGAAATATGATTACCTGTTATAGTAGTCTTAATGCAAACCTCACAGCTAGGAGTGTCGGTACCTCTACCTTCCTGAATATAAAAAGACACAAAAATATACATTATCAAAAGCACTTCTTTCGACGTCTTCATCCTCAGTCTTCGTCCGTGCGATGGCACCTCAGCTTCCAGGTTGTAAGGGCTGCAGGGAATGGAGTTCTGCTCTTCTTCACAGAGGTCCCTTCGAGACACCCTGGCTATGATACGTGGGTAAGTGGTCAGGCTTTATTATGGCCGTCAAAAACACTCACTTACTAATCTCTTTAAATACAATTGTAATCCCAATGTCTCCTCGTCACTCCGACTGAGTCGTGCGCTTTAACCGGATCTTGCAGGGATTCTCTGGATCTGGTGTAGCTTGCCAAGAATCTACTGCTGCTGGTTTAACCCTGGAGTGATGAATCCACGGAGTCACTTCAGCCACCTTTATTGCTGTAGGGGTAGACAAAAGAACAACATAAGGACCCCTCCACTTAGGCCCTAACGGTATACTGTTCCACTCTTTAACCCACACTTGATCTCCTGGATGATAGCTATGAACAGGGGGATAAATATTCACAGGTAATCTATCTTGTACCCATTTCTGTACCTCCTCCATAGTTTTATCCAACTCTACAACCTGCTGCTGAGTAATTCCTTCTCCCAACTGACTCAAATCCCCCCTTAAGTTACCAAGTACGGGAGGTGGACGCCCATACATGATTTCAAAAGGTGAGAGACCCATCCTTCTGGTAGGTGTACTACGAATACGTAACAGAGCTATAGGCAAAAGAACATTCCACTTAAGCTGAGTCTCTTGACAAATCTTTGCCAACTGGTTCTTTATAGTTCTATTCATTCTTTCTACTTTACCAGAGCTCTGAGGTCTATATGCCGTATGAAGCTTCCACTTAATACCAAGCATATGAGTCAGTTGTTGTAGGCACTGGTGAACAAAGGCTGGACCATTATCCGATCCTATAGAGCATGGTAGTCCATATCGGGGTATTATTTCTCGCAGCAGGAATCGTACAACTTCTCCTGCTTTCTCTGTACGAGTAGGACATGCTTCTACCCATCCTGAATAGGTGCACACAACTACTAGTAGGTAGCGATGTCCACCGGATTTAGGCATTACTGTATAGTCTATTTGAAGATCGGACATAGGGAGTCCCCCCATATACTGAACTCCTGGTGGTTTTACTGGTCCTTGCCTTGCATTATTCTTAGCACATATTACACATCTTCGTACAATGGCTTGAGTCAAGTTGGACAATCTTGATATGTAGAAATGTTTTCTGAGAGATTCTTCCATACTATCTCTTCCAGAATGTGTCCCGTTGTTCTGGACAATTTCTACAGCTAGTGATGCTGGAATGACTATTCTTCCATCTTCTAACTGATACCATTTGTTCTCCAGGTACTTTCCAGTTTCAGTCTTTAACCACTCTTCTTCTTGAGCTGTATAAACTGGAGTCCATTGAGACAGTGGAGTAGGTATAAGAGTAGCTATATGTTCCACATATTCCTGTCTTCCTGATTCCTGATTCCGCTTAGCTGCATTATCTGCCATCCGATTTCCTTTGGTTACATCACCATCTCCTTTCAGATGCGCCTGACAATGTATAATACCAACTTCTTTCGGTTCCCATACGGCTTCCAATAGTTGTAATATTTCGGCTGCGTACTTAATTTCTTTACCCTCTGAATTCAATAGTCCTCTTTCTTTATACAAAGCTCCGTGGGCATGAGTGGTTAAAAACGCATACTTGGAGTCCGTGTAGATGTTCACTCTTAAACCTTCAGCCAATTGTAACACTCGTGTTAGTGCGATTAATTCTGCCTTCTGTGCCGATGTTCCTTTTGACAGTGGCCGAGCTTCTATCACCTTGTCCATAGTTGTTACTGCATATCCTGCATAGCGAATCCCTTCTTTAACATAACTACTACCGTCTGTATAGTACTGGACATCAGGGTTCTGGATGGGAAAGTCACGAAGATCTGGTCTACTTGAAAATACTTCATCCATCACCTCCAGGCAATCGTGTTGACTTTCAGTAGGTTGCGGCAAAAGGGTAGCTGGATTTAAGGTATTGACAGTCTCTAAATGCACTCTTGGGTTTTCACACAACATAGCTTGATATTTAGTCATGCGGCTGTTACTAAACCAATGATTGCCTTTGTAATCTAGCAACGTTTGTACTGCGTGCGGGACTCGCACATAGAGTTCTTGACCCAGAGTGAGTTTATCGGGTTCAGCTACCAGCAGGGCGGCTGCAGCTACGGCTCTTAGACAAGGTGGAAGACCACTGGCCACTGCATCCAGTTGTTTGGACATATATGCAACAGGTCTTTGCCATGATCCCAAGTACTGTGTTAATACTCCCACAGCCATTCTTCTTTGCTCGTGTACATATAAGTAGAATGGACGTGTGTGATCAGGTAGACCTAATGCTGGGGCACTCATCAAAGCCTTCTTCACATCTTCAAATGCCTTTTGCTGTTCAGGGGTCCATAGGAAGGGATCGTGTTCTGTACCTTTTATAGCTGCATAAAGAGGTTTTGCCAATATCGCATAACTGGGAATCCATATCCTACAGAAGCCTGCTGCCCCAAAGAACTCTCGCACTTGTCTTCTATTCTTGGGTATTGGTATTTGGCATACAGCTTCTTTTCTCTCTGGACCCATTATTCTTTGACCTTCAGAGATATGGAATCCCAAATACTTGACAGTTGGCTGACACAACTGAGCCTTCTTCCTGGACACCTTGTATCCTGCCTTCCAGAGAATTTGTAGTAGATCATGTGTTGCTTGCTGACATATTTCTCTTGTAACTGCGGCTATCAACAAATCATCTACATATTGTAATAGTACACACTCTCCTGGGATGGACTTGAAATCCAGTAAGTCTTGACTTAAAGCTGATCCAAATAGGGTAGGTGAATTTTTAAACCCTTGGGGCAGTCTCGTCCAAGTCATCTGGCGTTTCGAGCCCGTTACAGCATTTTCCCATTGGAATGCAAAGATACACTGACTTTCTGCAGCAATTCGAAGTCAAAAGAAGGCATCTTTGAGATCTAAGACAGTGAAATAGGTAGCCCACCCGGAATTAAAGCAAGCAGGTTATATGGATTGGGCACAACTGGATGTATACTTACAACCGCATCATTGACTGCTCTCAAGTCCTGCACAGGGCGATACTCATCTGTACCGGGCTTTTGAACAGGCAGCAATGGGGTGTTCCAGGGGGAAGTACAGAATTTTAGGAAACCATACCGTAAGAACTTATCCAGATACGATTGTATATTCTTCTTGGCCTTTTGTGGGATATGATATTGCCGTAAGCTCACTGGATGGACCCCAAGTTTCAGTTCGATTCGAATTGGTGGAATATTACGAGCAAGTCCTCGTGGGTTGTTCTCTGCCCAAACTCCTGGTATATTGAACAAGGATTCATCACTCTTAAGGTTTTGGCTAGTCAACGCTGTATAAAGTCGCCACTCTTCTTCCTTTGGTACAGATAGTGTCATTCTACCTGAAGGTCCATTGAACTTTAAAGATGTTGTTCCATTTGGTAGAAACGTTATCTGCGCTTGTAGTTTTGACAGCAAATTACGTCCTAGCAGTTGGACTGGACATTCAGGCATATAAAGGAATTGATGTTTCACTATGTGGCCCTCCCAGTGGCCACTCCTTCCAGTTGCTCCTAATACGGTGATAGTTCTTCCAGATGGAGGAGCAACTAGGTCAGTCACCACCGAATGTTCAGCACCAGTATCAATCATGAATGCACTCCTTTTTCCCTATATTGATACATCGACCATAGGCTCCGCTCGGCCAAGGGGGATGGAGCCCGGTCGGTATCAATAGTCCTCCATGACCGTGTCAGCCAATCCTACAAAGTCCCTATCTTCTCTATCGCGGGATCTCTGCGCTGCGGGATAGTACCTGTCTTCTCTAACACTTCCTCTATTGCTACCATTACTCCCTCCGGGACCTCCTCTACCTCTCGCTCTGCCTCTATAACTACCATATCCTGCCCTGGGTCGGTCTCTCTCATACTGTTCCCTTCGCGGACACTCGCTTCTCCAATGCCCTTCTTCCCTACAATATGCGCACTGATTCCTACTCAGGGGTTCCCCATTCCACTTAGTATCGCCTCTATCCGTTCCTTTATATACTTCCTTTTCCCTTCTATCTACGCCTGCGATCGCTACCGCAAGCATATCTGCCTTTCTACGCGTTTTGCGCTCTTCCTCTTTCTTCGTCTCTGTTTCCCTGTTCATATACACTTTATTCGCTACCTCCATTAGTTGGGTTATGGACATCCCTACAAACCTTTCTAACTTTTGTAGCTTGCGCTATATATCTCCGTAGGCTTGGCTGACAAAGGCAGAGTTAACCATGCGGGAATTCTCAGGGGCCTCCGGATTAAAGGGGGTATACAAGCGGTATGCCTCCAATAATCGGTCATAAAAGACACTGGGCGATTCATCACTTTTCTGTAACACCTCATCCATCTTAGACATATTAATCGCCTTCTTTCCTCCAGCTTTCATGCCAGCAATAATAGCGTCTCTATAAGCTTTTAAATGAACCATGTCTGCACCATTGACATTCCACTCTGGATCAGTGTTCGGATAATGAGTTGCGGCCCATGCTGCTGGGTTGGCTTGATTTCGTGCACGGGCCTCTTCTTCCAGCGCTTTAATTGCCGCTTGATTTATCCTAGTCCTTTCCTCGTTATTAAATAATGTCATTAATAATTGCTGGCAATCAGCCCAAGTGGGATTGTGTGTCTGGACTATCGAGGTGAACAGATCGGTCATGGCTTGAGGCTTTTCAGTGTAAGAGGAGTTATGGGTCTTCCAATTAAAGAGATCGGTAGTCGTGAAAGGGACATAGACAAAGACTGGGTCAGCGTATTGTATCTGGCCATCATCGTTAAGGTGTGTCGAGCCAGGAGTCAATCGAAGTGGCATTTGATAATGTCAGGGTTGTAACTGCGGCTATCAACAAATCATCTACATATTGTAATAGTACACACTCTCCTGGGATGGACTTGAAATCCAGTAAGTCTTGACTTAAAGCTGATCCAAATAGGGTAGGTGAATTTTTAAACCCTTGGGGCAGTCTCGTCCAAGTCATCTGGCGTTTCGAGCCCGTTACAGCATTTTCCCATTGGAATGCAAAGATACACTGACTTTCTGCAGCAATTCGAAGTCAAAAGAAGGCATCTTTGAGATCTAAGACAGTGAAATAGGTAGCCCACCCGGAATTAAAGCAAGCAGGTTATATGGATTGGGCACAACTGGATGTATACTTACAACCGCATCATTGACTGCTCTCAAGTCCTGCACAGGGCGATACTCATCTGTACCGGGCTTTTGAACAGGCAGCAATGGGGTGTTCCAGGGGGAAGTACAGAATTTTAGGAAACCATACCGTAAGAACTTATCCAGATACGATTGTATATTCTTCTTGGCCTTTTGTGGGATATGATATTGCCGTAAGCTCACTGGATGGACCCCAAGTTTCAGTTCGATTCGAATTGGTGGAATATTACGAGCAAGTCCTGGTGGGTTGTTCTCTGCCCAAACTCCTGGTATATTGAACAAGGATTCATCACTCTTAAGGTTTTGGCTAGTCAACGCTGTATAAAGTCGCCACTCTTCTTCCTTTGGTACAGATAGTGTCATTCTACCTGAAGGTCCATTGAACTTTAAAGATGTTGTTCCATTTGGTAGAAACGTTATCTGCGCTTGTAGTTTTGACAGCAAATTACGTCCTAGCAGTTGGACTGGACATTCAGGCATATAAAGGAATTGATGTTTCACTATGTGGCCCTCCCAGTGGCCACTCCTTCCAGTTGCTCCTAATACGGTGATAGTTCTTCCAGATGGAGGAGCAACTAGGTCAGTCACCACCGAATGTTCAGCACCAGTATCAATCATGAATGCACTCCTTTTTCCCCCTATTGATACATCGACCATAGGCTCCGCTCGGCCAAGGGGGATGGAGCCCGGTCGGTATCAATAGTCCTCCATGACCGTGTCAGCCAATCCTACAAAGTCCCTATCTTCTCTATCGCGGGATCTCTGCGCTGCGGGATAGTACCTGTCTTCTCTAACACTTCCTCTATTGCTACCATTACTCCCTCCGGGACCTCCTCTACCTCTCGCTCTGCCTCTATAACTACCATATCCTGCCCTGGGTCGGTCTCTCTCATACTGTTCCCTTCGCGGACACTCGCTTCTCCAATGCCCTTCTTCCCTACAATATGCGCACTGATTCCTACTCAGGGGTTCCCCATTCCACTTAGTATCGCCTCTATCCGTTCCTTTATATACTTTATATACAGTTGTCGGGTTAGTATGGGGCTTCGTTGAGGTGCGTCAGTTAAGGGTTCCAGTCGAGGGGTAGTAAGGCATGGGGATGGGGAAGCTTTACTTTGGGGAAGGTTGGTGAATAAAATATTCCGGGCCGGGCTAGGGGGAGCCTGACCGGAAGCTAGATATGGCGCCAAATCAGGATATGTGGGGTTAACGGAAGTAGGTACCGGAAGGGGAGGTTTTGAAACAAGGGGGCTGGATTCTGAGCTGGAGGAGGAAGTAGGTGGGGACAACGGGGCAAGGGGTGGAGCGTTTCCAGCAGCACCTCATCTTCCTCTTCCTGTGGAGGAGGAGTAAGGGAGCGGCATAGGGATCTCAGACTCAGGGGGCGTGTCCAAAATGGGCGTAATCATGGCCCTAGTGGACAAGCGAGTCCTGGCCACCATGAGGCGACATTGCTCCTCGTGGCATACTCGGATCCATTTTGGCGAGTCATTTAAGGCCTGCCTCCAACAATCAATATATGGAAACTGGCCGTAAAGTTCAGGCCTACCTGATACAGCCACGTGTACACGCTGTACCAGGTTAGGATCCAAACTGCCACGTGGCGGCCATGCGGCAACCAAAGTAGGCCATTCCCTACTACACAATGTTATCAGGCGTGCTGGAGACATTTTTACCTCAAAATCACATTTAGTGTATCCCTTTTTAAAATTCTTTATCATGCATCCTAAGGGATCCAAAATCGTCGAATCTGACGCGCCCATACTTAACAATGGAGCGTCGTTTCCAACAGATACTATGCAAACACTCTATCAACGGTCACACCCGTTCCCTCGGCAACAGCACCACGTGGTACAGTTACTAAGTGAAACGCACACAACAAAACACTCAGGGAATTCCCGTACACACACAGCTGTTACACCAGTCACTAAATAACTAATACTGTGCCCTTTGGCGAAACTATACAGTCACCCACGCTATAATTCCCTATATTTGAATTACCCGTCTATAACATACCCCAGTAACATCGTCTTTACAAACAGTAGTTACAGTACGGTTAGCATAGGTTAAAGTACAATTTAAAGTCACAGTACAATTAGTAGTGGTTATGGTGTTAGACATGCAATATAGACGACAATTATTAGTACTTATTTACAGTGTCAGTAATTATACATGGTTATGGTACCGTGCGCTATCATACAGTTACACACTATTCACACTCTCGCTAGACGGCAGAGCTCACACTATCTAGCAAGATATACACGCTACTAAAACAATCTTTAACACATATACAATTCCCAACTAATCTATTGTCCAGTACCTTGATGGACTACCTAAAACTATCTACATCCGTTTTGGTTAGCCACACTGCCCAAGCACCACATATAGCGAACTAGAGGGCGGAATTTACAACAGCACCCTTTTAGTCTAATTACTCTATCAAAAATCTAGTGGGTTCCAAATTTACACGCCTTCCCACTTAGCCAAGATAGGTTGAGATCTAGCGGACCGAATTTACACAGACGCCGCTTAGTCTCCCGGTCCCTCCGACCTAGCGAACAAAATATACACCCTAGAACGCTAGTCTAGACAAGACACCGGTGTCCGGCTAGGGCTATTTACACCAGAACCCCGCCTGACTCCAAACCAAAATTAAACGGGCTGACTACAGGGCGTTTAATTGAGCGGTGCGCCTTCGCTCCTTCCCTCCACTGGAGGGGGCAGATTCCAAATAACCCCTTATGGGCCTACCGCACAATCGGTATCCAATACCCCTAGTGGGTCCGCCGTCTAAAACAGCGGTCGTCTTACCTCCTCGTTCATGAACCTGAGTTCACACTCATCGACGGGGACACCCCAGCACTTACTACGTAGAGGCCGATGATCTCCTGGACAACAGACCAGTGGCGCCGAGACGAAGGGAGGTCCACGCAGAAGTTCAGGGGTGCAGCCGTAAAGAACGTGGGCAAAGATAGACCGTCTCACGCCTCTGCTTCTCAGCTACCGTTGAACGATGAACTTCCCGGCCAACGCACCAAATTATACCGGAGAAACTGACGGAAGTCAAGCACAGAGAGATGGACACAGGTTTCTTCAGGAAGGAAGAGATTCTTTATTCGATTCACCGACCGGGACTCAGAGGGACTAATGTCACCAAAAAACAGCAAAGTCTGAGTCCTGATCATATAGTGTAGATCCCTTATATAGGCATGTAGCTCCTCCCATAATCAGTTCAACCCACACATACTCTTATCTAATCAACCGAATAGAGACTAAATTCCTGTTTGACCACATGGCTTGCCCAGCACAATGGAGGAGGGGAAATACTTGTATATCCTGTATTCCTACAGATGCTCCTTACACTACTGATTGTATCTTAGCTACGTGATACATCAACATATGCAAGTGCACATACCACGTGGCAATCTTGTCCTAGTAAATTTATTTTTACTGATATTCCACCACAATGGGACGCTATCTGACCACCATAGACCTGTGTAAAGGCTATTGGCAGATCCCCCTGGCCGAGGATGCTATCCCCAAGTCAACATTCATCACCCCATTTGGCCTGTACCAGTTTAAGGTCATGCCCTTTGGGATGAAGAATGCCCCGGCTACCTTCCAGCGTATGGTGGATAGACTCCTCGATGGCTTCCAGGAATTTGCTTGTGCATACATGGATGACATTGCGATCTACTGTGAGTCCTGGGAAGAACACCTGGTTCATGTAGGGGTAGTGCTGGATAAGATTCGGGGCCGCTGGCCTGACATTGAAGCCAGAGAAGTGCCATCTAGGCATGGCCAAAGTGCAATACCTGGGTCACCGAGTGAGGTGTGGGAGTCAGTGACCGGAGCCAGCCAAAATAGAGGCCGTGGCTAACTGTCCCACACCTATCACTAAGACCCAGGTGTTAGCCTTCCTAGGGATGGCAGGGTACTACCAACGTTTTGTCCCTGACTACAGTACTATCGCCAAGCCCCTGACTGACCTGACTAAGAAGAACCTCCCTAAGCAGGTCCTGCGGTTTCTAGCTTGTGAAGCTGCGTTTCAGGCACTAAAACAGGCTCTTGTAAATGCTCCTGTCCTGGCTGCCCCAGTCCCTAACAAACGCTTTCTTGTCCATACAGATGCTTCCATGTATGGACTGGGGGCTGTGCTGAGCCAGGTCGGGGAAGATGGAGGAGAACACCCTGTCGCATATCTCAGCAGAAAGCTATTACCCCGGGAAGTGAGCTATGCGGCAGTGGAGAAGGAGTGATCTGGGCTCTGAAAAAGTTGAGCCCCTATTTGTATGGACAGGAATTTTCCCTCATCACGGACCACAATCCCCTTGTCTGGCTTAACCGCGTCTCAGAAGACAATGGTAGACTGCTGCGGTGGAGTTTAGCTTTACAACCTTACAACTTCACCATCAGCTACCGACCCGGTAAGCAGAACGGGAATGCTGATGGATTGTCCCGGCAAACTGACATCACTACCACCTCCTAGTCCGGTCATCCCCAAGTTGACCCGCCAAATGGTCAAGCTGGGTCTGCCGGAGTGTCCCACAAGGAGGGAGCCGTGTGACAGATCCATCTGCATAGACTAAGATTGCTGGTTCGTCTGTTTGCCCCTATTTTGTTTAATTGCCTGTCCGTATGCCCCTGTTCGTGTGTTTCTCTAAGTACCGCTTGAAACTACCGAACGGACGGCCACCCAGGAGAGGAGTGTGCTGCTGGTTAAACTCTTGGCCCCAATTAAAACGTTGTGGTTAAACGCAGACACCTCTCTATTCTATTCGTATGGGTGGTCGTCGTTCGTATACCAACCACGAGGCGGTGGCCATTTTGTAACACACGACGGACCAGCGGTGTTCGGCGAGAATTCTATGGAACTAAAAACGGACACATTATCTACTGAACACCGCTGAAGACTACCGACCGCCCGTCTATTTCGTCAAGGCATATACGAACACCGGTCCGTTCGGGAGTTTGTAACGTACGTATGGACTTAACCCAGATAGCCATCCCATGGAGTCAATCGTATACCGAAAGACTTGTGAAAGAGAATGCTAGTTGTTCGTGGGACTCCAAGCTAAGCAGGGAGGTATCCCTCTATAGGGAGACCTTTACTTCTGCTATCAAACTCACATTGCTGGGTCCCTTGTCAGGGGTACAGGGACCTAGGGGTCTCACTATGTTATACCCTATCTTGTAGGTGGCATGTAGACCAAGAACCCCTACATGAATTTTGACAGGTCGGGCATGAAACAGGATCGGACTGCTAAGATTATTTCACTCTCTCACTACAACACGTGAGGACTCTTAGTTGTTATACAGGTCTCAATCAACATTGGATCCGTACATTGCATCACTCTTCGACGATGACATATCTGGATGAAAATCTCAACTCCGGTTTACGTTTCCCATCCCTCTGTATATTTCCGGGCTTCACTATCCCCAGAATAGTCGACCACCGTTCCACCACACAAGTTCAGTTTGGGAACCTGATTGGACGTCCTTTTGGAGTCCTTTCACTACCGCAGCCGAGGATGACACAGTCCATTGGAAATATTGGAATCATTTAGGATACGACTATTTTGACCACACTCTTGCCTGGATAATACATTTATTCTCGGATGAGACATGGTGGCAGTTTCGTCTCGCGGCCCTAAGTTCGCAAATGACCTTCGACATTTTACAACTACAGAAAAATGGCTAATAGGTCAGCTTGGCAGTTCATGGACCGGCTGCTAGGAAACAGGTCGCAACCCCTCGTACGATGGAGCTATCAGCGGATGGTGTTTTTTCCGCATTGGGATGCTTCGTCAGCTGGCATCCTCATCAACCCGTCTACTGGCACTTTTCGCAGTTGGAAAGTCCATTTAGGATTGCTCGGATATCTCCTGGAATAGGTACCAGTGAAACAAACAGCATTGGATTTGTTGTCTAAGCAGTTCCCTCCATGCCAGAGAATTAAGCGGCATTACCAACTCCCACCTGGGCTGTTCTCCCATCATAGGCATCCATAGGGCCACTCTGACCTGTAGTCGCTGCTCCTCGCTGGGGAGACGCTCATCTCGTCCGCGCTGGACACCCTCCAGGGCTTCGTCCCACATCTCTTTCCTGGCACTCTCTCTGCAGTCCAACTTGGTTGCCTCTGATACTGACCCACCCAATGGGGCCAAGAGGCTCTGTAACCTCCAGTTGAACTCATCCTCCACTTCGAGTGCTGTCCAGGGACTTGCTGGCTCCATGCTGCCGTAGGTAGGGATGCTGCGCAATGGCTAGCGTTGCCCTTAATTTGTAACTCCAAACATTACCAGTGTCTCTGAGCTGCTTCTCCTCGCACTAGGACGCCATCCCACCGCTGCCACCACTGTAACGGAGCTCCGTGTACACCGACCGAGTACCCTCCGTTGATGGATGCTCCTAGCGCTTACAGAGGACGCCAAGCACTGCAGACGACACCACAACCACCGCAGGCTCCACAACCGCCGTAGCTTAACTGGAGCCTCGCCGTCTTCCTTCCACCCTGAATCGGATTCTGTCCTCCAGGACCGTGTGGGGAAGACCTCTCCTCCAGGAGAGCGTATCCGGAACAGGCTCTTAAAAGAGCTAAGTGATTAAGCTCAGGGGAATATGCAGAGCCTAGCAATCCCCAGTGTGATATAGCAGTTCCCTCCAATAACGAGACGAGGCTACGTATTGAGGGTCAGAAGAGGTCTGAGGTCTGGAACACCCAGCCTGCTTTTTATTACAGTTGTGCATATACAGGACACACCCAGGGGGAGGCATAAAATAACCAATCAAGTAACAGTACAACCCACACATCCCCTCCCCTCAGATAAGCAATTAACATAATTATTACATACAGTAAAAATACAGTTTCCACACATACTCTGTAACTTTAAAACCATACATCACATTCACATAAAAATACATATCCACAATCAATCCATTCAGGGGAACAACATATTAAAAAAATGGCATGAATCAGACCAGGGGTTCAAAAGTTAGTAAAGTATCTTTTAAAACCCCTGTCAGTTTCCAGTTTAGACCGGTTTTACAGTCTTCTCTCCTGGAGACAGGAGAAGTAATCCAATTACCTCCCAGTAAAGAGACAGACTCCATTGAGCACATGGGGAAACAAAGACAGTAAAACACTTTAAAATACATAAAGTCCCCTTTTACACATAACACACAGACATTTCACATATCCCCAGATAGCTGGGATCTGAGCGCCCCAAACTACCGAATAGCGCACAGATCCTATTCACACAGTTCAATTGCCATGGAGCCGAAGTCTTTAACTACACGAATGGGCTCCATGGCATAGCTATCTGCGTTAGCACATTCCCATAAAGTCTGGTCCATAGTCCAAAGGCAAGAGGCGGGCAATCAGCCCCCTCCAAGAACACGTGGCGAGGTCTATTTCGCCACACCCAAATGTAAGTTTTACAGGGCAATACAGTCCAGGGCCATAGTCACAGGGGAGGAGGCAGGCAAGCAGGCCTCTTAAGGACACTTAGTCACAGAGCGCAATATCAAAATACACTTAGAATGGAGAGCGATATCAAAATACACTTAGAATGGAGAGAGAGAGCGAGAGAGAGAGAGAGAGATATCAAAATACACTTAGAATGGAGAGAGAGAGATAGCGATATCAAAATACACTTAGAATGGAGAGAGAGAGAGAGATAGCGATATCAAAATACACTTAGAATGGAGAGAGAGAGAGAGAGATAGCGATATCAAAATACACTTAGAATGGAGAGAGAGAGATAGCGATATCAAAATACACTTAGAATGGAGAGAGAGAGATAGCGATCTCAAAATACACTTAGAATGGAGAGAGAAAGAGAGAGAGCGCGATATCAAAATACACTTAAAATGGAGAGAGAGAGAGAGCGCGATATCAAAATACACTTAGAATGGAGAGAGAGAGAGATAGCGATATCAAAATACACTTAGAATGGAGAGAGAGAGAGATAGCGATATCAAAATACACTTAGAATGGAGAGAGAGAGAGAGATAGATAGAGAGAGATAGCGATATCAAAATACACTTAGAATGGAGAGAGGGAGAGAGATAGCGATATCAAAATACACTTAGAATGGAGAGAGGGAGAGAGATAGCGATATCAAAATACACTTAGAATGGAGAGAGATAGATAGAGAGAGAGATAGCGATATCAAAATACACTTAGAATGGAGAGAGAGAGAGATATAGCGATATCAAAATACACTTAGAATGGAGAGAGAGAGAGAGAGCGATATCAAAATACACTTAGAATGGAGAGAGAGAGAGAGATAGCGATATCAAAATACACTTAGAATGGAGAGAGAGATCACGATATCAAAATACTTAGAATGGAGAGAGAGAGAGAGATTGTGATATCAAAATACACTTAGAATGGAGAGAGAGAGAGATCGCGATATCAAAATACACTTAGAATGGAGAGAGAGAGAGAGAGAGATAGAGAGATAGCAATATCAAAATACACTTAGAATGGATAGAGAAACACATACAGAGATAGAGATAGAGATACACATACAGAGATAGAGATACACATACAGAGATAGAGATAGAGGTACACATACAGAGATAGAGATACACACATACAGAGATAGAGATAGAGGTACACATACAGAGATAGAGATAGAGGTAAACATATAGAGATAGAGATAGAGATACACATACAGAGATAGAGATACACATACAGAGATAGAGATAGAGGTACACATACAGAGATAGAGATAGAGGTAAACATACAGAGATAGAGATAGAGATACACATACAGAGATAGAGATACACATACAGAGATAGAGATACACATACAGAGTAGTGTTGTCGCGAACCCGAAATTACTACATGAATGGGCTCCATGGCATAGCTATCTGCGTTAGCACATTCCCATAAAGTCTGGTCCATAGTCCAAAGGCAAGAGGCGGGCAATCAGCCCCCTCCAAGAACACGTGGCGAGGTCTATTTCGCCACACCCAAATGTAAGTTTTACAGGGCAATACAGTCCAGGGCCATAGTCACAGGGGAGGAGGCAGGCAAGCAGGCCTCTTAAGGACACTTAGTCACAGAGCGCAATATCAAAATACACTTAGAATGGAGAGCGATATCAAAATACACTTAGAATGGAGAGAGAGAGCGAGAGAGAGAGAGAGAGATATCAAAATACACTTAGAATGGAGAGAGAGAGATAGCGATATCAAAATACACTTAGAATGGAGAGAGAGAGAGAGATAGCGATATCAAAATACACTTAGAATGGAGAGAGAGAGAGAGATAGCGATATCAAAATACACTTAGAATGGAGAGAGAGAGATAGCGATCTCAAAATACACTTAGAATGGAGAGAGAGAGAGAGCGCGATATCAAAATACACTTAAAATGGAGAGAGAGAGAGCGCGATATCAAAATACACTTAGAATGGAGAAAGAGAGAGATAGCGATATCAAAATACACTTAGAATGGAGAGAGAGAGAGATAGCGATATCAAAATACACTTAGAATGGAGAGAGAGAGAGAGATAGATAGAGAGAGATAGCGATATCAAAATACACTTAGAATGGAGAGAGGGAGAGAGATAGCGATATCAAAATACACTTAGAATGGAGAGAGGGAGAGAGATAGCGATATCAAAATACACTTAGAATGGAGAGAGAGAGAGAGCGCGATATCAAAATACACTTAAAATGGAGAGAGAGAGAGAGCGCGATATCAAAATACACTTAGAATGGAGAAAGAGAGAGATAGCGATATCAAAATACACTTAGAATGGAGAGAGAGAGAGATAGCGATATCAAAATACACTTAGAATGGAGAGAGAGAGAGAGATAGATAGAGAGAGATAGCGATATCAAAATACACTTAGAATGGAGAGAGGGAGAGAGATAGCGATATCAAAATACACTTAGAATGGAGAGAGGGAGAGAGATAGCGATATCAAAATACACTTAGAATGGAGAGAGATAGAGAGAGAGATAGCGATATCAAAATACACTTAGAATGGAGAGAGAGAGATATAGCGATATCAAAATACACTTAGAATGGAGAGAGAGAGAGAGAGATAGCGATATCAAAATACACTTAGAATGGAGAGAGAGAGAGAGATAGCGATATCAAAATACACTTAGAATGGAGAGAGAGAGAGAGATTGTGATATCAAAATACACTTAGAATGGAGAGAGAGAGAGATCGCGATATCAAAATACACTTAGAATGGAGAGAGAGAGAGAGAGAGAGAGATAGCAATATCAAAATACACTTAGAATGGATAGAGAAACACATACAGAGATAGAGATAGAGATACACATACAGAGATAGAGATACACATACAGAGATAGAGATAGAGGTACACATACAGAGATAGAGATACACATACAGAGATAGAGATAGAGGTACACATACAGAGATAGAGATAGAGGTAAACATACAGAGATAGAGATAGAGATACACATACAGAGATAGAGATACACATACAGAGATAGAGATACACATACAGAGTAGTGTTGTCGCGAACCCGAAATTTTCGGTTCGCGAACGGCGAACGCGAACTTCCGCAAATGTTCGCGAACCGGCGAACCGCGCGAACCGCCATTGACTTCAATGGGCAGGCGAATTTTAAAACCAACAGGGACTCTTTCTGGCCACAAAAGTGATGGAAAAGTTGTTTCAAGGGGACTAACACCTGGACTGTGGCATGCCGGAGGGGGATCCATGGCAAAACTCCCATGGAAAATTGCACAGTTGATGCAGAGTCTGCTTTTAATCCATAAAGGGCAGAAATCACCTAACATTGACACCTGTCCTCAAAGCCCTGCCCTGATACACACTGACACAGAGCAGAATAGAGACTGTTACCCCTACATAGGGTCACTTGGCAGATATGGCGGGGTCGTGGGAGGGGGAGGATGACTTTCACCTCTTCCCCTGTTACATTCCCATTGTGCTGTGACATCACCCTTATACGCTGTGTAAAGCATACTATTTAATTTGATCAGCATGGCCACTTGAGTTTTTATAGTTTTCACGCTGCTTGTAGTTTATATATAATTCACAAAAACCAAACAAACGATAAAGTAAACATGTAAGGATTCAGAATATTCTTTCAAACCCTTACACATTGTGTGTACGTATTTTTTGTCTTAAGTTTGTGGCTTTAAAGAGGTTTACGTTGTTTCTATGATGTGCATAACATGTTCTTGTAAATGTTTGTTAAATTTTTCCTGGAATTGTAATTTTTGAATCTGAATAAAGATAGTCAAATCCCTGATACACACTGACACAGAGCAGAATAGGGACTGTTCCCCCTACATAGGGTCACTTGGCAGATATGGATTGACACCTATCCTAATGATCCCTGATAAACACTGACACAGAGCAGAATAGAGACTGTTCCCCCTACATAGGGTCACTTGGCAGATATGGATTGACACCTGTCCTCAAAACCCCTGATACACACTGACACAGAGCAGAATAGGGACTGTTCCTCCTACATAGGGTCACTTGGCAGATATGGATTGACACCTGTCCTCAAAACCCCTGATACACACTGACACAGAGCAGAATAGAGACTGTTCCCTGTCCACAGAGACCATGATACACACTGACACAGAGCAGAATAGAGACTGTCCCCCCTACATAGGGTCACTTGGCAGTTATGGATTGACACCTGTCCTCAAAGCCCCTGATACACACTGACACAGAGCAGAATAGAGACTGTTCCCTGTCCACAGAGACCATGATACACACTGACACAGAGCAGAATAGAGACTGTTCACCGTCCACAGAGACCATGATACACACTGACACAGAGCAGAATAGAGACTGCCCCCCCTACATAGGGTCACTTGGCAGGTATGGATTGACACCTGTCCTCAAAGCCCCTGATACACACTGACACAGAGCAGAATAGAGACTGTTCCCTGTCCACAGAGACCATGATACACACTGACACAGAGCAGAATAGAGACTGTTCACCGTCCACAGAGACCATGATACACACTGACACAGAGCAGAATAGAGACTGTTCCCCGTCCACAGAGACCATGATACACACTGACACAGAGCAGAATAGGGACTGTTCCCCCTACATAGGGTCACTTGGCAGGTATGGATTGACACCTGTCCTCAAAGCCCCTGATACACACTGACACAGAGCAGAATAGAGACTGTTCCCTGTCCATAGAGTCCATGATACACACTGACACAGAGCAGAATAGAGACTGTTCCCCGTCCACAGAGACCATGATACACACTGACACAGAGCAGAATAGAGACTGTTCCCCGTCCACAGAGACCATGATACACACTGACAAAGAGCAGAATAGAGACTGTTCCCCGTCCACAGAGACCATGATACACACTGACACAGAGCAGAATAGAGACTGTTCCCCGTCCACAGAGTCCATGATACACACTGACACAGAGCAGAATAGAGACTGTTCCCCGTCCACAGAGACCATGATACACACTGACACAGAGCAGAATAGGGACTGTTACCCCTACATAGGGTCACTTGGCAGGTATGGATTGACACCTGTCCTCAAAGCCCATGATACACACTGGGGGGAGCTACTGTCCTCCCCAACCCCATGCGCGGTGGGTGGGGGCCATAAATCACAATGGGGGGACCTACTGTCCTCCCCCCCTCGGCCCCAACCCCTGCGCGGTGGGTGGGGGCCATAAATCACAATGGGGGGGCCTACTTTCCTCCCCCCCGGCCCCCATCCCTGCACGGTGGGTGGGGGGCATAAATCACAATGGGGGGGCCTACTGATAGGAGTGGAGTATTGTTCATATCAGTTTAATACCTTCCGCGTCTCCTATCAGTGGACGTGTATATGGCAGCCATTTTAGGAACCGCACACCTGGGACCCGAGCAAGGTCACCTCGTTCAAGCTGCTCTGGTTCCTTGATGAGCCAGCTGCCCCTGAGTTAACATGTCCCGTGGAGAAGCACTCTGTCCTGTAAAGCCTCACCACAAAAAAATTAAATAAATAACAGCACTCGGAGTGGTGAGTTTAGTAAATGTTCATATCAGTTTAATACCTTCCGCGTCTCCTATCAGTGGACGTGTATATGGCAGCCATTTTAGGAACCGCACACCTGGGACCCGAGCAAGGTCACCTCTTTAAACAGGCGACATGATTTGGCCCTGTAAAACTATCCTGGATATTCTCTACAATTTCTATGGATATGGCATTGATTTATGTAACAGGGAGATGGAAGAAGATGCTTGGTCGGTCCTCTTACTTGAAATTTGGGGCACTGCGCGGGCAAGCTAATGTGCCACCAGATAGGAGTGGTGAGTTTAGTATTGTTCATATCAGTTTAATACCTTCTGGGTCTCCTATCAGTGGACGTGTAAATGGCAGAGATTTTTAATTGTTGAATCACCTCCCCTTTTTAGGCCAAGGTGGGAAGATGCTTAGACCACTGGTATATTGGTGCCATCTTGGAGGATTTTTTTTTGGTTTGGTTTTTGAAGCCACAGTGCTGCACCAGTGGGCCTAAAAATTAGGCATGTACACATGCCTGAAATATTTGGTATTGTTGCAGCCGCTGCTGTAGCAGCGGCTAGAAAAATTGATGTTTGTTTCACAGGCAGAAAGTGCCCTAAAACATGGCGGCTTGAACCCTAGTTGGTGGCGGATAAGTCACGCAAGTCAAACGTCATTCAGAGCTAAAATACAGCAGCGTGTGGACCATTTTTAGCCCAAGGCAGCTCATCTCATCAGGCCTTTTTTAATCGAATGTATCGCCCAGTGTCAGTCCCTTCGGGATCCATCCCTCATTCATCTTAATAAAGGTGAGGTAATCTTGACTTTTTTGACCTAGGCGACTTCTCTTCTCAGTGACAATACCTCCTGCTGCACTGAAGGTCCTTTCTGACAGGACACTTGAAGCGGGGCAGGCCAGAAGTTCTATCGCAAATTGGGATAGCTCAGGCCACAGGTCAAGCCTGCACACCCAGTAGTCAAGGGGTTCATCGCTCCTCAGAGTGTCGATATCTGCAGTTAAGGCGAGGTAGTCTGCTACCTGTCGGTCGAGTCGCTCTCTGAGGGTGGATCCCAAAGGGCTGTGGCGATGCATAGGACTTAAAAAGGTCCGCATGTCCTCCATCAACAACACGTCTTTAAAGCGTCCTGTCCTTGCCGGCGTGGTCGTGGGAGGAGGAGGAGGAGGATGACTTCCACCTCTCCCCCTGTTAGATTCCCGTTGTGCTGTGACATCACCCTTATACGCTGTGTAAAACATACTTTTTAATTTATTTTGCAAATGCTGCATCCTTTCCGACTTGTTGTAATTCGGTAACATTTCCGCCACTTTCTGCTTATACCGGGGGTCTAGTAGCGTGGACACCCAGTACAGGTCGTTCTCCTTCAGCCTTTTTATACGAGGGTCCCTCAACAGGCAGGACAGCATGAAAGACCCCATTTGCACAAGGTCGGATGCCGAGCTACTCATTTCCCGTTCCTCCTCCTCACTGATGTCATTGAAGGTATGTTCTTCCCCCCAGCCACGTACAACACCACGGGTACCAGATAGGTGACAATGAGCACCCTGGGATGCCTGTTGTGTTTGGTCTTGCTCCTCCTCCTCCTCCTCAAAGCTACAATCCTCCTCTGACTCCTCTTCCTCACAATCCTCTTCCAGCGTTGCCGCAGGTCCAGCAAGCGATGCTGATAAGGCTGTTTCTGGTGGTGATGGTGACCACAACTCTTCCTCTTCCTCTTCACGCTCATCTACAGCCTGATCCAGCACTCTTCGCAGGGCACGCTCCAGGAAGAAAACAAATGGTATGATGTCGCTGATGGTGCCTTCGTTGCGACTGACTAGGTTTGTCACCTCCTCAAAAGGACGCATGAGCCTACAGGCATTGCGCATGAGCGTCCAGTAACGTGGCAAAAAAATTCCCAGCTCCCCAGAGGCTGTCCTAGCACCCCGGTCATACAAATATTCATTAACAGCTTTTTCTTGTTGGAGCAGGCGGTCGAACATTAGGAGTGTTTAATTCCAACGTGTAGGGCTGTCGCAAATCAAGCGCCTCACTGGCATGTTGTTTCGCCGCTGGATATCGGCAAAGTGAGCCATGGCCGTGTAGAAACGCCTGAAATGGCCACACACCTTCCTGGCCTGCTTCAGGACGTCCTGTAAGCCTGTGTACTTATGCACAAAGCGTTGTACGATCAGATTACACACATGTGCCATGCACGGCACATGTGTCAACTTGCCCAACTTCAATGCCGCTATCAAATTTTTTCCGTTGTCACACACCACTTTGCCGATATCCAGTTGCTGCGGAGTCAGCCACTTTTCCACCTGTGCGTTCAGGGCAGACAGGAGTGCTTGTCCGGTGTGACTCTCTGCTTTCAAGCAAGTCAAACCCAAGACGGCGTGACACTGCCGTATCCGGGATGTGGAATAGTACCTGGGGAGCTGGGGGTGAGCCGTTGATGTGGAGCAAGATGCAGCAGCACAAGAGGACTCAGCCGAGGAGGTTATGGAAGAGGATGGAGTAGGAGGAGTAGAGGAGGTGGCAGCAGGACTGCCTGCAATTCGTGGCGGTGTCACCAACTCCTCTGCAATGCCACGCATTCCTTGCTTGTCAGCCGTCAGCAGGTTTACCCAATGCGCAGTGTAGGTGATATACCTGCCCTGACCATGCTTTGCAGACCAGGTATCAGTGGTCAGATGGACCCTTGCCCCAACACTGTGTGCCAGACATGCCATGACTTCCTAAAACACCCGCTTGAAGACAAGTAACTGCTATTCAATCTATAACAGTGAAAAACAAATTTTCTTTGTAAAAGCACGCTATAGAGACACCAGATATGATTGGCAATGTGCACTTGAACAGTTCTGCAGAGCACACACTGTAGGCCTGACACACCCGCTTGAAGACAAGTAACTGCTATACAATCTATAACAGTGAAAAAAAAATTTTGGTTTTAAAAGCACGCTATAGAGACACCAGATATGATTGGCAATGTGCACTGGAACAGTTCTGGAGAGCACACGCTGAAGGAAGGACTGACAGAGCCGCTTGAAGGACACTGACTGGCTGCTATTAGCTTACACTAGAAACCTTTTTTCTTTGTAAAAGCACGCTATAGAGACACCAGATATGATTGGCAATGTGCACTTGAACAGTTCTGCAGAGCACACACTGTAGGCCTGACACACCCGCTTGAAGACAAGTAACTGCTATTCAATCTATAACAGTGAAAAAAAAATTTTGGTTTTAAAAGCACGCTATAGAGACACCAGATATGATTGGCAATGTGCACTGGAACAGTTCTGGAGAGCACACGCTGAAGGAAGGACTGACAGAGCCGCTTGAAGGACACTGACTGGCTGCTATTAGCTTACACTAGAAACCTTTTTTCTTTGTAAAAGCACGCTATAGAGACACCAGATATGATTGGCAATGTGCACTTGAACAGTTCTGCAGAGCACACACTGCAGGCCTGACACACCCGCTTGAAGACAAGTAACTGCTATTCAATCTATAACAGTGAAAAAAAAAATTTGGTTTTAAAAGCACGCTATAGAGACACCAGATATGATTGGCAATGTGCACTGGAACAGTTCTGGAGAGCACACGCTGAAGGAAGGACTGACAGAGCCGTTTGAAGGACACTGACTGGCTGCTATTAGCTTACACTGGAAACCTTTTTTCTTTGTAAAAGCACGCTAAAGAGACACCATATATTATTGGCAACTGTCAAAGCACGCTGGCAGTGTTGTGCAGGGCACACGCTGAAGGAAGGCCTGACAGAGCCGCTTGAAGGACACTGACTGGCTGCTATTAGCTTACACTGGAAACCTTTTTTCTTTGTAAAAGCACGCTAAAGGGACACCAGATATGATTGGCAACTGTCAAAGCACGCTGGCAGGGTTGTGCAGGGCACACGCTGAAGGAAGGCCTGACAGAGCCGCTTGAAGGACACTGACTGGCTGCTATTAGCTTACACTGGAAACCTTTTTTCTTTGTAAAAGCACGCTAAAGAGACACCAGATATGATTGGCAACTGTCAAAGCACGCTGGCACAGGTCTGCAGAGCACACGCTGAAGTAGGCCTGACACCCAGACGCTTGCAGACAACTAACTGCTCTTCTATTACAGTGAAAAAAAAAATATTTCTTTTAAATCTAAAGCTTAACCTATTGTAAAAACAGATATGAGTGGTGGCACTGACTGTGCAAATGGGCAAGGCATCCAACCTGACACAGAAGCTGGCAGGCAGGCAACTGCTCTTCTATTACAGTGAAAAAAAATTATTTATTTTAAATGTAAAGCTTAACCTATTGTTAAAACAGATATGAGTGGTGGCACTGACTGTGCAAATGGGCAAGGCATCCAACCTGACACAGAAGCTGGCAGGCAGGCAACTGCTCTTCTATTACAGTGAAAAAAAATTATTTATTTTAAATGTAAAGCTTAACCTATTGTTAAAACAGATATGAGTGGTGGCACTGACTGTGCAAATGGGCAAGGCATCCAACCTGACACAGAAGCTGGCAGGCAGGCAACTGCTCTTCTATTACAGTGAAAAAAAATTATTTATTTTAAATGTAAAGCTTAACCTATTGTTAAAACAGATATGAGTGGTGGCACTGACTGTGCAAATGGGCAAGGCATCCAACCTGACACAGAAGCTGGCAGGCAGGCAACTGCTCTTCTATTACAGTGAAAAAAAATGTATTTCTTTTAAATGTAAAGCTTAACCTATTGTTAAAACAGATATGAGTGGTGGCACTGACTGTGCAAATGGGCAAGGCATCCAACCTGACACAGAAGCTGGCAGGCAGGCAACTGCTCTTCTATTACAGTGAAAAAAAAATATTTCTTTTAAATGTAAAGCTTAACCTATTGTTAAAACAGATATGAGTGGTGGCACTGACTGTGCAAATGGGCAAGGCATCCATCCTGACACAGAAGCTGGCAGGCAGGCAGGCAACTGCTCTTCTATTACAGTGAAAAAAAAATTATTTCTTTTAAATGTAAAGCTTAACCTATTGTTAAAACAGATATGAGTGGTGGCACTGACTGTGCAAATGGGCAAGGCATCCAACCTGACACAGAAGCTGGCAGGCAGGCAACTGCTCTTCTATTACAGTGAAATTTTTTTTATTTATTTTAAATGTAAAGCTTAACCTATTGTAAAAACAGATATGAGTGGTGGCACTGGGCAAGTAGGCACAGTATCCAATGTGAACCTCACACAGAAGCTGGCAGGCAGGCACCTGCAATTACATTACACAGGGAAAAAAAAAAAAAGCAGCCTGATGTTATAGCCCTAAAAAGGGCTTTTTGGGGTGCTGTCCTTACAGCAGAGATCAGATGAGTCCTTCAGGATTGTAGTGGACACTGAATACCCTAGCCTAGCTATCAATTTCCCTATCTAATCAGCAGCAGCTAAACTTTCCCTCCTCTCACTAAGCATGCAGCTTCAGAATGAATCGAAAATGGATGCTGGGAGGGAGGTTGGAGCGTGTGGAAGGGAGGGAGTGCTGCTGATTGGCTGGAATGTGTCTGCTGACCGAGAGGCACAGGGTCAAAGTTTGCCCAATGATGACGAATAGGGGGCGGATCGAACTGCGCATGTGTCCGCCCGCCACAGCGAATGCGAACACGCTAAGTTCGCCGGGAACTGTTCGCCGGCGGACAGTTCGGTACATCACTAATACAGAGATAGAGGTAGAGATACACATACAGAGATAGAGATACACATACAGAGACAGAGATAGAGATAGAGATAGAGATACACATACAGAGATAGAGATACACATACAGAGATAGAGATAGAGATACACATACAGAGATAGAGATACACATACAGAGATAGAGATAGAGATACACATACAGAGATAGAGATAGAGATACACATACAGAGATAGAGATAGAGATACACATACAGAGATAGAGATAGAGATACACATACAGAGATAGAGATAGAGATACACATACAGAGATAGAGATAGAGATACACATACAGATAGAGATAGAGATACACATACAGATAGAGATAGAGATACACATACAGATAGAGATACACATACAGATAGAGATACACATACAGATAGAGATACACATACACATACAGAGAGACAGAGAGACAGAGAGATATAAATAAAAATACGAAATATACATATGTTCAGATACATAATTACATAAATAATTTCATAAATATACACAGACGTCAAATATATAAATATGTATATATATTAAAATTCTACGTGCATATTTATGTAATATTTTTACCTAATTAAGTAATTTTAATGATTGCCACTTGAGGGACCTGCCTGCCAACCCAGGCCGAAAGTCCAGAGAATTTAATTTGCTAGCACTGTGTTTAACCCTGTATCCTGTAACCCTTTCTATGACACCCTAAAACCTGTACATGGGGGTACTGTTTTACTCGGGAGACTTCTCTGAACACAAATATTAGTGTTTCAAAACAGTAAAACATATCACAGCGATGATATTGTCAGTGAAAGTGATGTTTTTTGCATTTTTCACACACAAACGGCACTATCACTGATATTAGTGCTGTGATACATTTTACGGTTCTGATACACTAATATTTGTGTTCAGCGAAGTCTCCTGAGTATAACAGTACCCCACATGTAGAGGTTTTATAGTGTTTGTGAAAGTTACAGGGTCAAATATAAGGCTTGATTTTACTTTTTTTTTTATTGAAATTTAAATGAGAGAGAGGAAAATTACAGCTAAACACAAACACCACAAAAAAGTGTCAAAACTGCTCTGGTCCTTAACGTACAACATCGGAAAAAAAGGCCAGTCCTTAACCCCTTAATGACACAACTTCTGGAATAAAAGGGAATCATGACGGAATATATCCGTCGTCTGTCCTTAAGGGGTTAAGGAGTTAAGAAATACTGTAATATTAAAAAGATACATTTCCAATCTCATATTCTAAATTTCCCCATTTTTAATCTGTTGTTGTTGCATTTGGGCAGCCATGGTAGCAAGCACAGTAAGCCATAACAGAGGTGCATACATTTGAACTGGCTGCTCGAACTCCAGGCCACAGTTTTGTAGGCAAATAATTGTTTTTCTGACACTTTGTAACAGCAAATTGCCCACCTGCTTCTTTCAGTCCTTGTCCAGTAAAAACACAAGCCCTTTGTTAGAGCAGCTGGGTCTTTACCCAAGCACAAATACTATTAACTAGTTTATATTCCAAAACACAAAGTCACATCATATACTTCTTTTTCCACTCATTGGACAAATAACTGGCATTGGAACAACAGGTGGGCTGTTAGGTTAAGAATGGACACAGAGACAGTGAGTGATTTTGAGAGCCACTGTGTGCATTTGTCACTGAGTGTCAGATGATGGTCATGGAATGGCTCAGCTTTTTTCACCTGTTCAGATCTTTCAGGGATAGATTTCTTAGAACTTTTTTTTTTTTTTTAGATTTCATTTTACAACATGAGAAAGAAAGTGTTAGGTGATTCTGTTTCTACTTTTCTTTGTTATGCTGAAACATTTTATGTTAAAAATGGTACGGTTACATAGTTACGTTAAGATGTTGGTGCTAATTGGAATAAACAAATTCATACAATTAATGACTTGTGTGTTCTAAAGTACTTGCTGCCAAAATGTAGATCCCCAGTTATAAAACTACATCCTCTAGAATGTCACTCCTAAACCCTGGAATAGCATATTGGGATTTGTAGTTATCTAGCCTTGTGGGATCTACATATTATGCACCTTGGTTCTAAAGTAAAAGTGATTAAATGATAATGTTTTTTACATTTTCAGTGTTCACTAGTTATTTAATCACTGTAAAATCATTAACACCATTTTAACTATAGATAAAAACAAATATAAAATAATGCCACGCATTTTATTTTATTGTAAAAATTTAAATCAATTTATATTTTAACATACATGGAAGAAAGGGACAAAAAACTGTTGCATACAATACAAAGCCAAGAAATATTTCTCTTGTTATGAGTTAGTTCATAACACAATAACATAATGAGCAGGGATTCCTACAGAAATATACTAGTAAATCCAATAATTATTTCACTACATGTGTTAGTATGCTATCAGAACCTTAGGAATTCCACTTGTGTTAATATCTTGCTAATAAAGAACTCTTAAATACTGTGACATTTAGAAAGTGCATCACAAGTAAAGCATAGACGTCTAGATACAATAATCGTATAACTATCTATGGTTACATAGTTAATATCTGGTAATATTTCTCCATAAAATAGTAATGGCTCACTTAATATTTTAAAGTTTGCATGTCAAAAAGCAAATCAGTGTGACAGTAGAGACAGAGTATGTTGGGTACAAATAGTACAGTACACTAGGTAGTGAGTGTGTCTGTAATTGGTGGGGGCTAAAAGGGGGTGTGAGTCTGTAAGGATTGCATGAAAGAAGAGGAGCTCACTGCTGATGCAGCACTGCATGCCTGCTACAGAATTGTGGGTGTCAAGTGACAAAGCAGATGGCATTTTATCACACAGGCATAGGGGGTGGGAATGAGTTTTAAAATATTGAGAGATTGTGTGTCTGAGAGTGAGAAGGGAGTTCTATCACCTAATGACTGCATCTCATGAAGCTCCCCAACAGCAAAACATCTCACTGTGACCATTAAGGGATTCTCTCTGACCTCTCTCTCTTCAGTTCTTCACAAGCCCTACATGATTTCTTTTTTAATTCTTTAAACCCACAAGCCACAGAATTGCAACAGAATTTTCAGCAGTTCGAACAAGTGCAGAAACATCCAACTTAAAATATCAAGAGTTTACTTGATACTTTTGTAAGAGAAAACATACACCAATACATTTATTTGAGAAGAAAAGAACAAAATATAAGTGAGGGGAGGATAAAGAGATTCCAAGAAGAGTATTTGAGGCCTGACTAAAACAAACCACATTTAAGCGTAATTTTATTTTTATTTCTCAAATTTTATACCAGTAATTTTTTTTTTTCTGGACATTTTTTCTTCAGTGCGTTTATAGTACTTAATCAGGAGAAATTACGTCTGCCTCGATCCCTCTTCTCCAGTCCAGTGGGACACCAGGAGTTTCACCGTCAAAGATGACTCTACTAGCTTCAGAGCGCTCCATGCTCATCAGGAGCAAGTTCCGCTCAGGTAAGAAGTTCCGATTATTTCAGTAGTATACATACAAGGTTATTACAGGAATTCAAGGTAAATGTAAGCTGTAAGGCCAAAGTAGCCAAACTAGAAGTCTAGCTAACTTGTAGAATGTTTCCAGTTTTGCTATGTTGGCCTTAAATTTCTAAATAATTTTGCATATTGGTTTCATGTCCTCATGAAATGGAGGGTGGGATGGTTCTGCGCCTGTACTCTACTAACTGAATGACATGCCATACTTTTTTATATAAAGTGTTTAATAACAAAATTGCATATTGCAGCTTTTGCATCTATCAGGAACATAGACATTATCAGTATTTACCATATCCTATCACGAAGGTATGAGTGTGTCAGGGTTATTCACTAAACGGTCATTGAAAAAAAATAAAAAATCTAATTTTTGGCCAAAACAGCAGTACTAAAATTGTCCATATGAAATGCTGACTTGAAGAATGTTTCCAGTTCAGTAATTTCAGTTCAGTATTTCATTTGAAATTCACTTTGAATTCCTGACAGTTCACTCTCTAGTGAAGAACACTGGATTTGTGTGTCTATTTGCACACATGGATATGTATGTGTGCCATAACCTGCTGTCATACAATGAGCAAAAATAATCAATCATCGTGTGAATCTTGAAGTATGTAAGATATTATGTAAATTTCATAGTCTGCATTTCACTAGTGAGCTTTTTTTTCACATTTGGGGTATTTTTAACATTTAACAATTGCATTACAAATTCTGTTGCAGAATAGTAAGATGTTTTTAGGAATAGTATCATGTAAAATGCCCATATACATTCAAAGCTAATGTACACAGTACTAGATGGCAGCAACTAATACTATATTTTCATTTATGAAAGATGGCCTTCGTAACATAAATGGATAAATAAATTACAATTATTGCACTGTTCTGCACTAGATTTTAAAATGTCACATCCATTGCACTATGGCACTATTATGTCAAATCATATTTTATAATGTCAGTGTATATAGTTCTAACATTGTAAAATGCCCAAGTACAGTGGGGTTGTCATGTTCTGTTATGTATAATACACCAGCAACTTGCCATTACATATTTTGCAAAACTCTTATGCTCTGTCTAGATGACATGTTATTCATTTATTACTGGCATTTATAAGGCACCAACATATTCTGCAGCGCTTTAAGCTACAGTCTTACGACAATACAATAAAAAGTAAATATAAGCAAATCTTAAATGAGCAATCTATTAAATTATTTGACAGAAATACTTACTATATGAATTGAGGCACAGAATATCAAATGTAAATAATTTTTGATCAATTCATACATATTAGAATTGTCTTTTTTCCCCAAAATTTCGGAAACAGTTTCTATTAGAGTGAATTACTGCAGCATTCTTTCATGATATATTGCCCAATATTTATGGATTTCTCTATACAAATTTTTGTGACTTGGCTACTAGATTGCAAAATATAGAGCTATGAAAAAAAAAAAATCACTCAAATTCAGCATTTGTTTTCCAAATGGGCTATTTTGGCCTGAATGTTTTTGAAACACTTGTTAATTCACCATCATTTACTATTTAGTTAGAAAATCATTAAGTATGCTTTCCTAACCCATGGTATTCAGGTTTTTTTTTTTTACTTTAAAAGGGACACAATAGCCCCTTTTGCAGCTTAATGTAGTGGTTCTAGTGTCTATTGCTTGTCCCTGGAGTCTGAGCCCTGTAAACTCTGCCTTTTCTCTGTTTACATTGCTGCCTAGTAACATATCTCTAGTGACAATCACTCAGGCTGCCACTAGAAGTGCTTCCAAGTCTAGTGGTGCACAGTGCTCTGCACGGAGGCACTGAACGTTACCTATAGAGATGCATTGATTCAATTAATCTCTGTGAGGAGATGCAGATTGGTGCAGCACTGTGTTTTGCTGCACATGCTCAATAGCCTGCCTATTCTTTCCAATGGGAAAGCATTAGATTGGCTGAGATCATCAAGATAGATGCTCTCATCCATGGAGGTGAGGCCAGCTGCAATGAGACCTGCAGTGGCATGAAAAAAAAAAAAGTGAGTAAAAACTAGCTGGTTTTATTGCTGTCAGGATACATGTTTGTATTCCCCTCACTATAGTGTAACTTTATTTTTACAAATGCTGTATTTGGAGCAGGCCTGAACTTTTACACCTATTACAATTAGTGTTATTTGCCGCATGCTAGCATGCTCCACTGTACTATGTAATGTGAGAAATTGTAGCTCTAAATTTACATAAGAACAACTAAAATCTAAATGAACACTGCAACACTGTTAGTTTAAAATAATGGGCCCCTTTGTTATAAAAATTAAAACGTACCTGTAATCCAGTGCTGTGGCACTTATTTTGAGGCAATCACTTTTTCCAATAAAGTCAACAGTTCTTAAAAATTTTGCGCAATCCTTTGCTTCTTACACATTTATTTGGGGGCACTTTTCCTTTGAAGTTAATTTCAAGACTTTTAAAGCAAATACACATCGAAACCTTAGAGCAAAACTTGTGATAAGAATGAAGGACACGATGAAGTACATTTCACATGTGCATGCATTTATACTTTAAGGGTATTGATTCATTGATAATAACAGTTCATGTTATGTATAAAGAACACAATTAATAAAAGGAAATTGAAGATTCACATAAAACAAGCATGTCAAACTCAAGGTTTAAGTTGATGTGGGCCGCAAAATGAAAACTACAGTTTTCCTAGAAACGTACATTTATTCAGAAAATTACAGTATAAAAATGTTGCCTAACTGACACTGTACGTCCTCACGCTCGTAAGGCTTTAAAGTCAACAAAAAAGCTAATTTATTTTAAGAAGATGTGCATGTGCATATAATCAATGTTTCAGTCCAACTACCTTGATATATTAAGAAAAGTTTAGTAATGGGACTGAAATGATGAATGTATGCTGTTGCACAGCTGTAAAAAACAAATGACATTATCATGTTGATTTTGAAGTCCTATGAGTGTGTTCTTCACTTTGGCTGAGATCAAACTTGATGATCTCAGCCAATCCAATGTTTTCCCATCGGAAAGCATTGGGAGGCTATTGTGCACGTGTGGCAAAAAGCTGCGTGGCCAATCTGCATCTCCATGGGGAGCGTTCAGCGCCTCCATGCAGATGCAATCTAATACACTGCCCACAAATCCAATACACTGCCCCTTCCACCCAATCTAATACACTGCCCTTTCTCACTCTACTCTAATTGAATACACTGCCCTCCCCAATTTAACACACTGCCCTCCCCTCAATTTAACACACTGCCCTGCCTCCCACCATACTAAATACACTGACCCCCTCCCACCACACTAATATACTGCCCCCTCTCCCCAATTGAATACAGTGGGATTTTTTTTCTTTACTTTTTTAGTAGTGGATACTGATACTGCTCTTTTACCCCCAAAATGAATACAGTGCTCTCTCCCTAAAATAAACTGCCCACTCCCTCTCTCAAATTAATTCACTGCCCCCTCCCCAATTTAGCACACTACACAGGAAGGTCTCCCAAGCCCCTCTTCCCCTACCTTAACCCCTTAAGGACCAAACTTCTTGAATAAAAGGGAATCTTGTCATGTCACACATGTCATGTGTTCTTAAGGGGTTAAGATGGGCCACCCATCTTAAAGTTCCAGCCTTGCTCTTCTCTGCTGAAGCAGGCCAGATGCAACTCTGGCACTGCGAGCAGGAGCGAAAGGTAGTGGCTGGCCTGCGGGAGCATGTGATTGGCCGAGGAAGACAAGAATCAGACAGAAAATATGTTTCCTGTCTTACAGCCACAACACAAAGTGGCCCTAGGGCAGGTGGGCCGCAAATATATCCATTGTGGGCCGCATGCGGCCTATGAGCCACAAGTTTGACATGCTTGCTATGGTTGTTGGACACTTGACATGTGTAGGTTCCCAGGGTTAGAGGTCATCAAATACAGTCATCTACTTCATGTCAAGGTTCACTTAGCAGGTCTGGAATCTCTATAGGATGTATTAAATGTGCTTTATCTCATTGTTTCCTTAATCATAAGGTCTTTATTAATGATTACACAGTGCAGTAGAGAATAGGGAGTAGAAAGTTCCACTGAAAGAGTTAATCTTTATCATACAAACCCAAAACTTTGGAAAAACTTGAGCCCTTCATGAATCTGGTTCACTTCACTCTAGGCAGCCAACAGCACACAGAATGCATGGTTTTATCAGATGGACAGACTGGAAATATCACATATAATAGAAAATATATGTTAAGGGCAATGTATGCTAGAATAGGTTACAGCTTACTGCACAATGTAACCCCACAGCATACTTACTTTACATGGATATCAATGAACTACACCAGATAAACATTGTGGCGGACCGCCTGGCACCCCAACTGGGTACCTCTGCCACCGAGTACCATAAGCACCGCACTGGGCACAATAACCACTGTAGCCCCCTTAGCCCCGATCTGGGATACCAACACATCCAAAAATCACCCAGATCGGTTCAGGGGTTCGGAATTTCTATGGAAGTCATAATTTGACCGCCTGTGCACATGGTCCTATGCCTAAAACAGTTCCATGAAATCAGTGCTAATGGTCAGTCAAGTTCAGTAGTTTAAAAACAAACAAACTACCCAACGTAGTCAATAGTCATACCATGGAGCTTGTTCCCCTCATCCACACAAACTATTCCACTGAACAGTGCCCTTCTAGGTGGTGTAGAATCCGAACGCAGGCGATGATGGAAGTCCAGCGGTGTTCGGGAGTTTCCGTGTCCAATTGGAGTTCCATGAACTCAACGACCAAACACCGCTGCCTGCGCTCACGGGAACAAGATGGCCACCACCTCGTGGTTGTTCATATGAACTGCGGCCACCCAGATGAACAATTAGAACACTGCGGTTAGAATTGTTAAGTGATGATAGGGCTTATCAAGCTCCCTAGTGGTCCATGGTTCGTGCACCCATTCAGTTACTGAACAGCATAGGAAAATGGCACGAACTAAGTTTCTTAACCCCTTAAGGACACATGACATGTGTGACATGTCATGATTCCCTTTTATTCCAGAAGTTTGGTCTTTAAGGGGTTAATAGGCTTTTTGCAGGGCCCATAGTCTTTGGGCAGGAGGCTAGCCAGCAGGCCCCTGCAGGAACATGTTGCAGAAGCTTTAGTGCTACAAACATGCTCCAGTAGTACTTTTATTAGGAAAATTTGGGCCATATGCATCGCACTGATCAGGGAATGAGAGAACAAAATCTTCTCAACCTCCTATAAGGCAACCCAGTATTGTGAGCCAACTTGCCTTTTGTGACCAGCTGCAGGGAAAATATTAATGCGGTATTAGATCACATACATGGTTGTTTTTTACTGTCCCTAGCTAATTCCTTGAATAGAACCGCCAGTTGTCAAATTATTCACAAATGTATAGGTTAGTTGTGTGATCTTGTGTGTGTATATAATTACATATACATTGTTTGTTGAATGAGTATTTATGTAATGTTTTTGGAAAAAGACAGGGTATAGTGCTGGAGTCCAAATTGCTGTCCATTTCCAAAGGGAGTATATTTGCTTTAATTGGTGAATGGGGTTATGAGAGACGGCGTAAGCCCACATACAGTGGACTGATGTCACTGGGACATGTAGCATTGAAATTGTATGTATGTACACAATAACAGAACTTTAACAATGCTGGAATGACAAGCAGTATCAGTATCCACTACTAAAAAAGTAAAAAGGAAAAAAAAATCCCACATGTCAAAAGATATATTGGAGAATATTTTAGAATGTTGTAATAGATAACTCTTGCATTCCCTGCTGTACATTTCTTAAAAATAAAATAAATACAATTAGCTAGTCTTTGAAAGTGCACTTGCCCACATTTTGGGAGGTCATAAAGCCATGTGTAAAGGGTATTTACAGCATCTTACGTCTGACAAATAGCTTTTCAAAACTCTCAAAAGCTATGAGGTGGGATCTTTACATTTTCATTCCCAGCTGTTCAGTGCTTCTCTGTAACGGATGGCTGAACTTCAGTTTTTACAAATCAGTTTACTAATAACACTTTTGATAATAAATGGTTTTCAATTATTATCTTTTAATATTACAAATGTAACAATTTAAATATTTGTATTTTATTATGTTTTGCCTCCCATTGTTTCTAAGATTATTAATGAGCTTCTTAAAAGATCTCTGTTTAAGAAAGGATAATTTCTAACTACAGGATATCATATTAATAGCAATGATTATGTTGGCAGCCATTATTCCATGGCTTTTTTTCCTTTAAAGGGTTTCCTGTAATGGTAAATGTAGCGGGACCTGGGTAACCTGGCTGGTTATCCCCTTCGATTAGAGTAGGTAAGACCCATTTCCCCAGTAACAGGATGGGACACAGTTCAAGGATACAACGTATTGACAATGTTTATTGGGCACACAGCGTTATATGCACAGACCCCCATAGGGGGGTCTCCATCCAGCCCCACACAAACACACATACAGGAGGGGGCTGGGGAACTGATAACCATCTCCCGCTCTGGGAAATACTAACAGGACACAGGGACACGCATGAGTACACTTCACATACAGGGGGGTGAACTTTGGGGCTTGGCGCCCCGGGACGGGAAGGGGGTACAGGGTTACATTTTATATGGGGGGGGATAGCCCTGGGTCCCTTCTGGGAACTCTACAAAAAGTGGGGTGATCGGATGTACAGAACCGGAGCTATCGGCGTCAAGGCTCTGTAATCCCCGGAATCAGTTCTATGGTGTTGCTTGGTTTAGTCCGGTGAATTCAAACTTTGCGCCTAAACCAAGCAACGACCAATCAGCCGAACTCGCGCAAACCAAATCTCGCCAATCAGTGTTAGGGAAAGGAAGGAGTTTCGCTGCCCAATCTGAAGAGAGGGTGCAAAACCCGATGGCACCAATCCGCTGGAAGGCGCAAAACGTATTCGCGCTCGGCAATACGAACCGGTGGCCACCCAAAGGAAGCACACACCTCTCGTTCCCTTGTGGTTTGTGGTTTCACACCTCATTAGCGAGGTGTGAAAATTCTAAGTAAACGTACTAACTGAGGTGCCGGGGTGGTCAGTCAAAAGGTGTAGTTCAGGGTTTTATAGGCAAAGTTATAGAGAAAGGAATAGGAAAAAGGGGACACACATTCTAATAGGCACATACACACAGTAAAGTTGCCAGGAGTACCCACACCCAGTTCCATTATAATGGGACAAACAGTTTGCACTTTTACTTGGGTCCCCCCAGGCTTAGAGGTTCCTTGCTTCTCAGCTGATACACTTCTAGCTTCTGCAAGATTGCAGTACCTAGAAAATGATTCAGCAACTTTTTACTGGCTGAAAGTATCAGCTAATGAATGACAGTGTGCAAAAAAAATAATACACAGAATTTAAATTAGCTATCCATGAACTCTAGTTCCAGGCTGGCTAATGATACCCCTCCAACAGCAGAAGATTTAAATTCCATTTGTGCCACATAAAGTAAAACACTGCATATACAGAGCAAATGCATCATTAGATGTGTTCACACTACGTTCAGGGCATTGGAATGTGGTCTGCATGTCTGCCCTTAGTTGGTTGATCTTGTGTGAAGGGCAGTGATCCTGGCATGCATTTATGCCAGGCTGACCTTCCAATTCTTTGAGCAGACCCATCGCCTTTATTATACAGGACATGGATCTTGTTTGAAGAGATTGGGTTTGGTTGAGAGATGACAGTGAAAGATTAGCATAAGGTATGTGTCTTCTTATACATGCACCATGTGAATTATACATCATATAACCCTGTAGGAACACTTTACTCCTGTAAGTACTAGAGACCTTTGTGTCTATTTTTGAGGGAGTAAATATAATTTGTGTGTAAATTAGAAGTATATGTTCCTCAGATTAATGCACTCTATAACCTTCTAAAGCAAGCATGTCAAACTCAAAGACTAAACTTTGTTTAGCCGAACGCGCTCAGCAGTGTTTTGTCGTCGAACGCCTGGAACTAGAGATGTACCGAACGATTCGCTGGTGAATAGTTCCCGGCAAACATAGCGTGTTCGCGCTCGCCACGGACGGGAACATATGCGATGTTTGGTCCGCCCCCTATTCGTCATCATTGAGTAAACTTTGACCCTGTACCTCACAGTCAGCAGACACATTCCAGCCAATCAGCAGCAAACCCTCCCTCCCAGACCCTCCCACCTCCTGGACAGCATCCATTTTAGATTAATTCGGAAGCTGCATACATTTTTTTTTTTTAAATTCTTTATTTTTGTAATGCATGGAGGTATAACAAATGAGCATGTGGTACCCCAACGGCATTCCTCATGCTTTTCAAGTAACAATTGTACCAATAGGGTATATGTTAATACGTGCACATTTTATATGTTAAATTATTATGAGGTTTGTCAGTCAGATTCAACAACTTGGTAGTGTTTAGACAGGCTTAGACAATTTAAGAACATCTTTGAATTTAAACAGGCTTCAGCTTACGTCATAGTGAATACGTTATATTAAGCAGTGCGTGAGTATATACATCTACATACTGAGAACCAGGGTGAGGCTATCTATATCTGAGGTGGTTAACTATGATTGGCCCTGGCATGTTTGTTAGTCTGGCCTGTATGGTTGTCTGGCATGAATAAAAGTAGCATGTTTCAACTATATTAGTAGTCAGACTAGTTTGCACTAAAACATGGAAGACATCCTAGTATGAATCGTGATCAACCGCTCTCAGAGACTATGCATTGCGACATGTATATGATGTGGAAAGGTTAACTGTTAGGACTGGCTATAGACGAAGTGGCTTTAGCTGCACCTTAAGGATCACCAGTCCGTGGGTGCTGTATCTCTGCGACTGCTATTCAGGAGCCATAGATTGCCGGGTATTGTTGCCATTGCTATTCAGGAGCCATAGATTGCCGGGTATTGTTGACAATGCTATTCAGGAGCCATAGATTGCCAGGTATTGTTGCCAATGCTATTCGGTGGGTGATTCCTGTAGCCTCCTGGTGGGCTAGAGTCCATAAAGCCCGGTGCTGGCCCTCCAAAGTCATGGTACTGCCCAGTCATCATATGCCCGTTCAGGGCCTGGGTCTGAGGCTAACGCATGGAGCAGCACTGCAGTGCTTGGTAAGGATGCCGGTCCGGTCTCGTACCTGCAGAAGGGGCTGTAGCATCCTGTGAGGGGTTTGTAGTCCGACAGGGCTCTGGTTCGGCCCTGGTGTTTTCGGCTGCTGGGCCCGGTCGGTCCATCTCTCGGTTCCGGTCCGGTGCCTCTCGTCTCTCCGCGTGTGCCTCAGAGGCCTTTTGACATCTGACAGCTGGCTTGTCTGAACTCTTAGCCCGCCAGCTTCTGTCACTTTGAAGCGGGCGTAACCCTTACACTACCTGATCGATACAACATCATACCTGATGTTTTAAAGCACGTTATTCCAAACTATTTAGGAATGTTAGTTGATTTATGCCCTTTATGAATTAAAACCAGACTCTGCATCAACTATGTAATTTTCCGTGGGAGTTTTGCCATGCATCCCCCTCCGGCATGCCCCAGTCCAGGTGTTAGTCCCCTTGAAACAACTTTTCCATCACTATTGTGGCCAGAAAGAGTCCCTGTGGGTTTTATGGTGGTTCAGCCGGTTCGCCCATTCGCGAACATTTGCGGAAGTTCGCGTTCAGAAAATTTTATGTTCGCGACATCACTACCTGGAACTATAATCGGCTAATATTTCCCATGAACACCGCTGAGACTTCCACCTTCCGTGCGTTCGGCTAAATTCATACGAACGGAGCGCTCTTTCTGGAGAACAGACTGACGAACGAGACACTTTCAATGAAGTAGTGCACAAATGGATCCGTTCGTGCAATTTATACATTATGGGAAGGAGAAGGTAGACCGGCCGCACAGCCTAAATCTGTGGAAGTCTTTTGGGCATGAAAGCCATGCTTGCGGTCGGTAAAATGTGACTTGCATAGAATTCGGGAACCCCTGTTCGCCCACATCAGAGCTATCCAGGGATGTATAATTTATGGGGATATGTTGTTGTTTTGGGGTGTTTCTGGACTTTGGGTAAAACTGGATATTTTCTGTCTGTGGATAATTAGGTTATTCCATTAGCTAGCTTAATTATATCGCAAGCAGAGGGGAGGTATTGCTGACTGTTTGTGGGAGTGTTGCTGTACTAATTATTGTCCCTAATTATTGTCCCTATTAGTTTACCATGAGGTTCAGGGGGTGTGCCTCTGGCCTGAAAATGTGTATATAAGAAATGCCTTTGTGCTCATTAAATCAGTTCTACTTGACCCTCAACTCGCAGCCTTGACTCGTGTTTGGAGGGGACAGCTATAATCACTGCAGGGATTGCTATGCTCTTCATACTCCCTTAGCTTCACTGAGCTCTTGTAAGAGCTTGTTCCTGCTTCACTCTCTTGGGAAAGAGAGGTTCACCCACTGGAACCTGGAGCCTTGTCGTAGGTCCAGGGTGGGTAGGAGACGGCGAGACCCCAACCAAGCTGCGGCGGTTCGTGGGGTCTGCGGTGGTTATGGTGTCTGGTGCGGTGCTGAGGGTCGTTGCTGAGTGCTAGGAGCATCCTTCTACGGTTTAACCCTCAGCTAGCCTGAGGCAACCGTAACACCAGGATTACATATAGTAATTCTAGTTTGTGTTGATCTAGGATTCACCAACTTTTATACAGGTCACAGGCAGCACAGATGAACAGTAACATGATGCTATCTACTTATAAAAGGTGTTATTACTATCACACAAAGACAAATACCGTTAATCCTACCATACACAGCCAGCTCAAAACCATCAAAAACACAAGTAGTCTGCATTATATATTGACAGCACAACATTTTAAACTAGTAGTAGGGGGTGGGGAGGTCATAGCAATCTAGAAAATGGAGATAGGATAGAAAGGAGATGGGCTTTAGCTCAGTATAAGCGGGTGGAGATGGGAGAAGGGGCAAGCTCAGAACAGAGGAGGTATGTAATATTGATAAAAATTCACAGAAAGTACAAATGACTCATGATAATATCAAATGTATGCTTACTAATGCAAGGAGCCTACATAATAAAATGGGAGAACGCGAGGCAATAGCATACACTAAACAATATGATATAATAGGTGTAGCAGAATGGACCCTGCTATCCTAATTTATTCTGGGCTGTCCGTATCCCCTTTGTTTTCCTTTCTCCTTGACCCCCTGTGTGAGAAAGTAACCCTAACTGTGCGAGACTCCGCTGGGACCTAAAAGTTCATGAACAGAGCGCTATTCTGTAAAAATCTACCGAATGAGATCCATACAATAAAGGTATGCACGAACGGATCTGTTTGTGCAATTTACACATTATTTGAATAAGAAGATTGACCGGTCGCACAGCCTGATTCTCTGGAACTCTTTTGGGCATGAAAGCAAGCGTGCGGTCAGTCAAATGTGACTTCCACAGAATTTGTGAACCCCTGCTCTGATGTGGGTGATTTTTGCATATGTTGTTCACATAGATCAGAGCTATTCAGGGATGTGCCACTTATGGGTATATGTAATGTTTTTGGGGTACTTCTCGGAAATTTGAAACATGTGTTTTTTCCTGCCTGGAGATAATTGAGTTATTACATTATCTACCTCAATTATCTACAAGGCAGAGGGGAGGGCTTGTATATACTGTATGGGAGTGTCTATGTGTATAACTGTTTCATTGGTCTGTGAACTTTGTATCTCTCTGGGTGGTTAAAAAAAAAAAAAATCACATAAAAGGCAGTGTGCCAGCATTAAAAGTTCAGTTATTCCCCCAGTTCAGGGATAGGCAACCTTCGGCTCTCCAGATGTTGTGGACTACATCCCCCATAATGCTCTTACACACATAATGCTGGCAAAGCATCATGGGAGGTGTAGTCCAAAACATCTGCAGAGCCGAAGGTTGCCTATCCCTGCCCCAGTTACTGGGGAGGTGTTGGGAGAATCTTGTCTTGCTGTATTTACCTGTTCCTGTGGATTACCGTCCTTGTTCCTGAATCATCTTGGAGAAAACCAGCGGAGAAAAGTCCCTGCTAGATTAGAGCTCCGCTACAATAGGCATAACAGAAACATGGTGGGATGAGACTGGATAGTTAACTTAAATGGGTACACATTAGTTATGAAGAATAGGAAAAACAAGAAGGGTGGTGGGGTATGTTTGTATGTCAACTGTGAGTTAAAGCCAAATCTTAGGCATGTGGGGAAAGCTGTAAATATGGGTAACGCGTTAATTATTGGAGATTTTAATTACCCGGACATAAATTGGGAAAGAGGGACTAGTACTTCAGCAAAGGGAATCAGGTTTTTGAACTTGTTAAATGACACCTTCATGTCACAACTGGTACAAGCACCTACTAGAAATGCAATGTGGCTTAGTAGAGAAGTAAAACAAGAGACTAAAAATAAGAAAAGGGCATTCAAATTAGACAAATCAGAGGCGTCCTATATAAGATAAGGAAGCCAATAATGCTTGCAAGAAGGCAATTAAAGTGGCAAAAATAGAAAATGAGAAATGGATAGCCAAGAGAATCCAAAACCAACCCCCCAAAAAACTTTTGAGTACATCAATGCTAAAAAAACATAAAATGAAAGTGTAGGTACACTTGAAACAGAGATGGGTCTGTTAGTTAATGAAGACCAGGAAAAGGCAACATTTTTAAATAACCATTTTTCTTCAGTATATATTAATGAGGATCCTATGTCAAGAGAAATGCAAATGACTGCTGCAAAAAACTTGCAGCTAACTTGTGATTGGATAACTAGAGACAAGGTGCTACAGCAGTTAAAGAAAATTATTGTAAATAAAGCTCTAGGGTCTGACGTTATTCACCCACGAGTACTTAAGGAGCTAACTTGGGAAATTAGTGAACCTCTGCATGTAATCTTTCAAGATTCTTTTCAGAATACTAGTATAAAGGCTGAAATCGAGTTCCCATATGGCGCATTGAGATTAGATTAGTGTGTCGCTGCACAATAAAGTGACAGAATGTCCGGGGGACAGAACATTAATACAGTTCCCAAAAGTGAGCACTCAATTTTGCACTATAGATTAAAGCTGTCAACTAGGCATGGGTGTTTTATCAAATATATACTCTCATAAAGAAACATAAAAGCCCAGCATAGAGTAACACTGACACGTTTAAATAAAGAAATAACACTATAATGTAACAAAGTGTCTGGGAAAGGAAAGAGTTCCCATTTCTCAATTGTAACACTTTAAACTGTGCTGTAAAATGGAATCCTGTCAGTTGAGACACTGCTAGCCGGTTAAAGGACCACTATAGTGCCAGGAAAACCTACTCGTTTTCCTGGCACTATAGGGCTCTGAGGGTGCACCCACCCGCAGGGTCCCACTCCTGTGGCGCTGAAGGGGGCTGAAGGGGTTAATCCCTTCCTTTTTTCCAGTGCTGGAACTCTCCTCCCTCTTCTGAGGTCCCTGGCTGAATGCATTCAGCCAGTCTCATAGGAAAGCATTCTCAATGCTTTCCTATGGACGCTGGCGTCTTCTCACTGTGAAAAATCACAGTGAGAAGCGCGGAAGCACCTCTAGGGGCTGTCAATGAGACAGCCACTAGAGGCTGGATTAACCCATAGGTAAACATAGCAATTTCTCTGAAACTGCTATGTTTACAGCAAAAAGGGTTAAACCTAGCTGGACCTGGCACCCAGACCACTTCATTAAGCTGAAGTGGTCTGGGTGTCTATAGTGGTCCTTTAACTAAAGATACTGACACTGCTAAATAGGGTAACAGAATACTATCACATAGCAGATCAATGCAGTCTCGAAGTATCTGGGAATCAGAAAAGTCAGTATAGTTTCCCAATTAGATACTTTGTACTGTACCCCAAGTGTAAGTATAGCAGAGCAGCTTGTTGTAAAATTGTCTGTTTAGTTAGCTGTATAGTGCATAGAACAAATTTAGCCCCCTGTGTTGGATGAACCCAGTAGTATACCTATGAAAGAATACAATCCCCAAGGTTAAATTGGGGGCTGTTGTTGAGCTACAACATAAGGCTAATCTGAGCTAAATAAAACTCCATATAGAATCCCTGTTAAAATTAAAAACAGCTAAATAGCTGCATGACACAGCTCAACGCGTTTCGGCGCTTTATTGCGCCTTTTTCAAGAGCAGAACCGAGTCAGAGTCAGCGTGTGTTTAAATGGCAGACAGCCGCGCCCATCAGGACGTCATGCGGCCAATTACCACACGGTACGTTGGTCGTGGGTGTGTGTAGTTTGCGGCCAGAGGATAGGGCAATCCACTCCAGTGGGTGCCGGTCAAAAGACCCGCCCCACTATGCCGTCAAACAGCCAATCCCTGAGCGCCCCGTCATAGTGGGCACTGTGTATGTAACAGACAGTCACAAAAATGAATCGTATTCCACAGGGAGGCGGGTACAGAGATGTTAGCCCACCCCCTGATGTGCAGATCTTGTAAGAAGGGAAAATAAACATGCCAAAATATTTTCAGACATCAAGTCTCTATGTTGGTACTAGGGCATAAACCCTATGCTTTTTAAGAACATGTAAATTTCTATCTGACAATGATAACTTCCGAGGTTAATCCCTTAAGGAAGCAGCTTCAGAAGCTGGACATACCCTTAAGGACTTAAGCTATTTTTGCATTTTTTGCTGTTTGTGTTCAACTGCAATTTGCATCGCTCTCATTGATTGAATCAACACATATTATATATCGTTTTTTAAAGGACAAGATGGGCTTTACTTTGATGTGACTTATACATATATAAAATCTAATTTATTATTAAAAAACATTAAAAAAATGAAAAGAAATGAAAAAAATATTTATATTTTTCACAGTTTTGGCAATAATAGTGTGTGTATAATATGTCCAGCTTAGGAAAAGTAATTCAAAATAAATTCATTTAGGTGTCTTGTTTTTCAAAGTGCATAATATGTAAAGGATTTCAGCTTATTTTAAAAGTTACAGGTCACAAAATACAAGGAGTAATATAAAATTTAAATGTGAAAACAATTTAGAAGTTGGTATGTTTGACTTGTAAGTTTGACAGCTGTCACAGAAAACAAAATTGCTACACAGAAGTATATATTTATATAAAGAAGACATCACAGGCTATTTATTTAAGGGTATTTTTACATAGCCATTTTCCCACCAATCTCTGCTACATATTGTAGTAAAATTGTGTTTTTTCTGGGTTTTTTTTTTTTTTTTAAATACACACATATAACAAGGTTTTTTAAATGTGTATTTTGTAAAGCTGCTGTGTGCTATTCCTGGTCAAAATCCTGGTCAAAATGTGTTCAGCAACATCTGCTGAGTACAACAATATCCCACAATGAAATATAAGAGGCCAGACTATTTCAGTTTCTACAGTTAGAAAATTCAAAGATGGATTTAATAGACCTATGTCTTATTTTGGGGCATTATAGTAGTTTGGTTGTTCAAATGACCACACAAAGGCCTTCCATTCGTGAAAGTAGACACTCCATGGTATCTCATATGGCATATATTTTGCCTTAACGGGTCACCATTTATTCACCATTATATGTCAAAATTTGTGTTAAAAAAATATTTTCCGCATTTTTTCCTTAAGCATTACATTTGTGCTGGGCATTTTGTATATTTGATATGTTCCACTATGATCAAACACCCCTAATTATGCTCAGCTAAGTCTTCTGAGTAAAACAATACCCCCAATGTATGTCTTTGACACTATTTAGTGATGCTACAGTGCCATAAAGGAGACCTGACCATTTCAGTTTTTAAAGTAAAATTTTGAGAGACAAATTTGCAGGGCTTATGTTTCAATTTGGGCCATTATAGCAGTTTAACTGTTTAAATAACCGCAAAAAGGCCTACCATTTGTGAAAGTAGACACTCCAGGGTATCTCATATGGCATATATTGTGCCTTAACATGTCACCATTTTTTCACCATTATATGTCAAAGTTTGTGGTAAAAAAATATTTTTCAAATTTTTTCCTTAAGCATTACATTTGTGCTGGGCATTTTGTATATTTGATATGTTCCACTATGATCAAACACCCCTAATTATGCTCAGCTAAGTCTTCTGAGTAAAACAATACCCCCAATGTATGTATTTGACACTATGTGGTGACGCTACAGTGCCATAAAGGAGACCTGACCATTTCAGTTTTTAGAGTAGAATTTTGAGAGACGTATTTGCAGGGCTTATGTTTCAATTTGGCCATTATAGCAGTTTGACTGTTTCAATAACCGCAAAAAGGCCTACCGTTTGTAAAAGTAGACACTCCAGGGTATCTCATATGGCATATGTTGTGCCTTAACATGTCGCCATTTTTTCACCATTATATGTCAAAGTTTGTGGTAAAAAAATATTTTTCGCATTTTTTCCTTAAGCATTACATTTGTGCTGGGCATTTTGTATATTTGATATGTTCCACTATGATCAAACACCCCTAATTATGCTCAGCTAAGTCTTCTGAGTAAAACAATACCCCCAATGTATGTCTTTGACACTATTTGGTGACGCTACAGTGCCATAAAGGAGACCTGACCATTTCAGTTTTTAGAGTAGAATTTTGAGAGACGTATTTGCAGGGCTTATGTTTCAATTTGGCCATTATAGCAGTTTGACTGTTTCAATAACCGCAAAAAGGCCTACCGTTTGTAAAAGTAGACACTCCAGGGTATCTCATATGGCATATGTTGTGCCTTAACATGTCGCCATTTTTTCACCATTATATGTCAAAGTTTGTGGTAAAAAAATATTTTTCACATTTTTTTCCTTAAGCATTACATTTGTGCTGGGCATTTTGTATATTTGATATGTTCCACTATGATCAAACACCCCTAATTATGCTCGGCTAAGTCTTCTGAGTAAAACAATACCCCCAATTAGTGATGTACCGAACTGATCGCTGGCGAACAGTTCCTGGCGAACTTAGCGTGTTCGCGTTCGCCGCGGAGGGCGGACACATGCGCAGTTCGATCCGCCCCTATTCGTCATCATTGGGCAAACTTTGACCCTGTGCCTCTCGGTCAGCAGACACATTCCAGCCAATCAGCAATATTCAGTGTCCACTACAATCCTGAAGGACTCATCTGATCTCTGCTGTAAGGACAGCACCCCAAAAAGCCCTTTTTAGGGCTAGAACATCAGGCTGTTTTTTTTTCCTGTGTAATGTAATTGCAGGTGCCTGCCTGCCAGCTTCTGTGTGAGGTTCACATTGGATACTGTGCCCACTTGCCCAGTGCCACCACTCATATCTGTTTTTACAATAGGTTAAGCTTTAGATTTAAAAGAAATATTTTTTTTCCCACTGTAATAGAAGAGCAGTTGCCTGCCTGCCAGCTTCTGTGTCAGGTTGGATGCCTTGCCCATTTGCACAGTCAGTGCCACCACTCATATCTGTTTTTACAATAGGTTAAGCTTTAGATTTAAAAGAAATATTTTTTTTTCACTGTAATAGAAGAGCAGTTGCCTGCCTGTCAGCTTCTGTGTGAGGTTACATTGGATACTGTGCCCATTTGCCCAGTGCCACGACTCGTATCTGTTTTTACAATAGCTTAAGCTTTAGATTTAAAATAAATAATTTTTCTTCACTGTAATAGAAGAGCAGTTAGTTGTCTGCAAGCGTCTGGGTGTCAGGCCTCCTTCAGCGTGTGCTCTGCAGACCTGTGCCAGCGTGCTTTGACAGTTGGCAATAATATCTAGTGTCTCTTTAGCGTGCTTTTACAAAGAAAAAAGGTTTCCAGTGTAAGCTAATAGCAGCCAGTCAGTGTCCTTCAAACGGCTCTGTCAGGCCTTCCTTCAGCGTGTGCCCTGCACAACCCTGCCAGCGTACTTTGACAGTTGCCACTCATATCTGGTGTCTCTATAGCGTGCTTTCACAAAGAAAAAAGGTTTCCAGTGTAAGCTAATAGCAGCCAGTCAGTGTCCTTCAAGCGGCTCTGTCAGACCTTCCTTCAGCGTGTGCCCTGCACAACCCTGCCAGCGTACTTTGACAGTTGCCAATCATATCTGGTGTCTCTTTAGCGTGCTTTTACAAAGAAAAAAGGTTTCCAGTGTAAGCTAATAGCAGCCAGTCAGTGTCCTTCAAGCGGCTCTGTCAGGCCTTCCTTCAGCGTGTGCCCTGCACAACCCTGCCAGCGTACTTTGACAGTTGCCACTCATATCTGGTGTCTCTATAGCGTGCTTTTACAAAGAAAAAAGGTTTCCAGTGTAAGCTAATTGCAGCCAGTCAGTGTCCTTCAAGCGGCTCTGTCAGGCCTACAGTGTGTGCTCTCCAGAACTGTTCAAGTGCACATTGCCAATCATATCTGGTGTCTATATAGCGTGTTTTTAAAACCAAAATTTTGTTTCCACTGTAATAAAAGAGCAGTTGCCTGCCTGCCAGCTTCTGTGTGAGGTTCACAGTGGATACTGTGCCCTCTTGCCCATTGCCACCACTCGTATCTGTTTTTACAATAGCTTAAGCTTTAGATTTCAAATAAATAATTTTTTTTCACTGTAATAGATGAGCAGTTATTTGTCTGCAAGCGTCTGGGTGTCAGGCCTCCTTCAGCGTGTGCTCTGCAGACCTGTGCCAGCGTGCTTTGACAGTTGCCAATCATATCTGGTGTCTCTTTAGCGTGCTTTTACAAAGAAAAAAGGTTTCCAGTGTAAGCTAATAGCAGCCAGTCAGTGTCCTTCAAGCGGCTCTGTCAGGCCTTCCTTCAGCGTGTGCCCTGCACAACCCTGCCAGCGTACTTTCACAGTTGCCACTCATTTCTGGTGTCTCTATAGCGTGCTTTTACAAAGAAAAAAAGGTTTCCAGTGTAAGCTAATAGCAGCCAGTCAGTGTCCTTCAAGCGGCTCTGTCAGGCCTTCCTTCAGCGTGTGCCCTGCACAACCCTGCCAGCGTACTTTGACAGTTGCCACTCATATCTGGTGTCTCTATATTTATTTATTTATTTATTATTGCCATTTATATAGCGGCAACAGATTCCGTAGCGCTTTACAATATTATGAGAGGGGGATTTAACTATAAATAGGACAATTACAAATAAACTTACAGGAACAATAGGTTGAAGAGGACCCTGCTCAAACGAGCTTACATTCTATAGCGTGCTTTTACAAAGAAAAAAGGTTTCCAGTGTAAGCTAATAGCAGCCAGTCAGTGTCCTTCAAGCGGCTCTGTCAGGCCTACAGTGTGTGCTCTCCAGAACTGTTCCAATGCTCATTGCCAATCATATCTGGTGTCTCTATAGCGTGCTTTTAAAACCAAAATTTGTTTTTCACTGTTATAGATTGAATAGCAGTTACTTGTCTTCAAGCGGGTGTGTCAGGCCTACAGTGTGTGCTCTGCAGAACTGTTACAGTTCACATTGACAATCATATCTGGTCTCACAGTAGCTTGCACGCATAGTACCACTAATCCCCCCAAAAATGACAGGCAGAGGCAGGCCACCCCGCAGGGGCCGTCGTGGTCGTGGTGCTGTGATTCCCTTTTGCCCTAGAATAATGTCCAGTTTTCAGAAGCCACGTACCCTGAACTTGAAAAGTTCTGAGGACATAGTTGACTGGCTAACACAGGACACCCAATCTTCTACAGCCTCCGCTCGGAAACTTGATGCACCATCCTCCTCCAGCTTAGCTTCAGGCACCTCTCAAGATACCACTCACCCGCCTGGATGTAGATAACAGGGATATGTCTCAGGCAGGCAGCATTAAACACATGGAGGTACGGTGTGATGATGATGATGTTGTACCCGCTGCTGCTTCCTTTTCTGAGTTGTCAGATACAAGCGAAGCGTTTGATGATGACGATGCGTCCATGGATGTCATGTGGGTGCCCGCTCGGCAAGAAGAAGAACAGGGCGAAAGTTCAGATGGGGAGACAGAGAGGAGGAGGAGACGAGTTGGAAGCAGGGGGGGTCGTCGCAAGGAGCTAGTGGCACAGTCAGACAGCATGCATCGGCATCCGGGGTCAGCCTGAAAGCACGCCAATCAACGCATGCTGTGTCCACCACCAGAATGCCGTCATTGCAGAGCTCAGCAGTGTGGCATTTTTTTTGTGTGTCTGCCTCTGACAACAGCGATGCCATTTGCAACCTGTGCCAAAGGAAACTGAGTTGTGGGAGGTCCAAAACCCACCTAGGTACAACTGCTTTGCGTAGGCACATGATCTCACATCACAAACGCCTATGGGATCAACATATGAGTACAAGCAGCACGCCTACTCTAAGCCGCCATCCTCCTCCTGGTCCAGCATCTTCAGCCACGTCAACCACTGCTGTCCTCCTTGCCCCCTCTCAACCATCCGCCACTCCGTCTCCCGCCTTGAGCAGTTCCCGCTCATCTGCCCACAGTCATGTGTCTGTCAAGGACATGTTTGAGCATAAGAAGCCAATGTCACCAAGTCACCCCCTTGCCCAGCGTCTGACAGCTGGCTTGTCCGAACTATTAGCCCGCCAGCTTTTACCATACAATCTGGTTGAGTCTGAGGCGTTCATAAAATTTGTAGCTATTGGGACACCGCAGTGGAAGGTACCCGGCCGGAATTTCTTTTCTCAAAAGGCAATCCCCAACTTGTACTCGATTGTGCAAAAGGAAGTCATGGCATGTCTGGCACACAGTGTTGGGGCAAGGGTCCATCTGACCACTGATACCTGGTCTGCAAAGCATGGTCAGGGAAGGTATATCACCTACACTGCGCATTGGGTAAACCTGCTGACAGCTGACAAGCAAGGAATGCGTGGCATTGCAGAGGAGTTGGTGACACCGCCACGAATTGCAGGCAGTCCTCTTGCCACCTCCTCTACTCCTCCTACTCCATCTGTCAGGATCCCGCGGGCGGCTGCGAGGGGAGGCTGCAGTCCGCTCGCGGCACTCACCCTCCAGCTATACGTGGTTCCCTTCTTGCCATGTGTTCGGCGGGTGGCATCCTCCCAGCCACGGATGCCGCCCGCGTCTTCCTCCAAGTCCCCCAGCGGCAGCATGCATGACCCGGCGTTAAAGGCACAGTGCCTCAATCACAGTGGGAGGTTTAGATATCTCCCACGTGTGATTGTTAATTCTGATTGGAAATTATCCAATCAGAATTAACCTTCTGGTTTAAATACTTACCTTTCCTGTTCCTCCCTGCCCTGTTGTGGTCTTTGCTTTATAGTATTGATTCTGAACGTGTGATTTCTGGTTACGTACTCTCTGGCTTGTTATTCTGACTTTGTGACTTTCTCCTACCCTTTGACCTCGGCTTGTTTCTCGTTATTCTGTTTTCTGGTTCCCCTTACTCGGCTTGTCTCCTGACTATTCTGTGTGTGCTTAGCCCGGCCACTCTAAGGACCGGTACTGCACACTTTCTGTGTGTGTGTCTGTGTGTGTGTTAGCGTGTTGGGTTCCCCGAATCGTGACATTACAACAGGGCCTCAATGGAACCTGCTGACATACCACAGCTCCTAGTTAATCAGGAGGCTAGAATGGATGGCTTGGACCACCGTATGGATCAGTTTGCTCAAGCTTTGCAAACCATACTGGCTCGCACTGCACACTTGCAGCCTGCCGTTCAGGAGGCTGCTGCTGCTGTGCCCGAGCCCATTCCCACTCCGCTACCCGTTCCTGCCCATGTAGTGCATATGACGCCGCCACAGCGCTACAGCGGTGACCCAGCATTGTGTTGTGGTTTCCTCAACCAAATTGACATCCATTTGGTGATGAATCCACGTTCCTATCCCACTGACAGATCTAAAATAGCCTTTTTGATAAACCACCTGTCAGGGAGAGCTTTAGCATGGGCTAATCCCATGTGGGAGAATGCTTCCCCAATGTCCTTTGCAGACTTTTTGACCGCTTTTAAACGCACATTTGATCAACCCGGTAGGGTTGCTTCTGCTGGCAAAGCTCTGCTTAGGGTACAACAGGGTAATAGATCTGTAGCGGATTACACTATCGAATTCCGCACTCCAGCAGCTGAAGTGGTTTGGAACAATGATGCCCTCGTAACAGCCTTTCAGGAGGGTTTGGCCGCTTACATACTGGATGAAATAGCATCCAGGGAATTGCCTGTTCTTTTGGATGATGTTATAGACTATGTGATCCTTATTGATAACCGTATTAGAGAGAGGCGTAGTCAACGACGGCTGGATACACGGGTGTTACCTTCTCTACCCAATACTGCATTACTAGCACTACCCGCTCCTAGGCCACCATCCCCTGAACCCATGCAGTTGGGCGCTACGGGGTTAACTGAGGCTGAAAGAGCGTACCGTAGAAGGGAGGGGTTATGCCTTTATTGTGGAAAGAGGGGGCACCACTGTAATGCCTGCCCTAAGGTACAGGGAAACTACAGCACCTAAGGCCTAGAGAGGGGTCGGCCTCGGGTGTTATGACTTTGTCCCCTCATGTGTCCATCTCCAGACCGTTTATTACGGTTTCTCTTTTGGTCAATAAAACCACCATAACAACTAAAGCCTTGATCGATTCAGGTGCGGCAGACAACCTTATGGATGAGAACTTTGCCAAAACCGCAACCTTGACTTTGATCCAAAAGACCACACCCTTGGCCGTTGAGGCCATAGATGGTAGACCGCTTGAGAAACCTCTGGTAACCCATGAAACCCAAGAAATCATTATGTCTGTGGGTGCTTTGCACAAGGAAAGGTTAACCTTCCAAATAATTGACTCCCCTACTGCTTCCATCGTTCTGGGTTTTCCCTGGTTAGTTAAGCACAACCCGGTACTCGACTGGGGTTGTTTAGATATACTCTCCTGGGGGGAATCTTGTCAACGAGACTGTATGGCTCATGTACGTCCTGTTTGTTCACTCAATGTGCCCACGGCTAGACCACTTTCTGTTTCTGTCCCTTCTGTATATGCAGACCCTGCATTGGTTTTTGAAAAAAGGGAGGCAGATAAGCTACCCCCACATCGGGAGTATGACTGTGCCATCAACCTGTTACCGGGTACTATGCCCCCTAGGGGTAAGGTCTACCCTCCTTCTGAGAAAGAAAACCAGATCATGGTGGAGTACATACGGGAATCCTTAGGAAAGGTTTTATTAGAAGGTCCTCCTCTCCTGCTGGTGCTGGTTTCTTTTTTGTGGCAAAGCAGGAGGGCGATTTGAGGCCATGTATAGACTACAGGGGTTTGAACAACATAACGATTAAAAACGCCTACCCTATCCCCCTCATCACTGAGTTGTTTGATCGTGTGAAAGGTTCTAAGTTCTTCACCAAATTAGACCTCAGGGGGGCTTATAACCTCGTCCGTATAAAGGAGAATGACGAGTGGAAAACAGCGTTTAATACGCGCAGTGGGCATTACGAATATCTGGTCATGCCTTTTGGACTGTGTAATGCTCCTGCTCATAAACGATGATCTTTTGCATGTCTGTGCCGTGGTGTACCTTGACGACATACTTGTGTATTCCCCTGATTTGAAGTCACACCATAATCATGTTAGGATGGTGCTCAAGAAATTATTACAAAACGGACTCTACTGTAAGTTAGAAAAATGTTTGTTCGATCAAACCTCTGTGCAATTCCTTGGATATATAATTACTGAACAGGGTTTCAGTATGGATCCTGCTAAAATGGAAGCCATACTGTCCTGGCCACTTCCCCAAGGACTTAAGGCTATCCAGCATTTTATAGGATTTGCCAACTATTATAGGAAATTTATAAAGAACTTTTCACCCCTTATCTCTCCTATAACGAAGCTGACTAAAAAAGGTCTACACCCTAGGGTTTGGACTCCCGAAGCTCTTAAGGCCTTCGAAACTCTCAAGAAGGCATTTGCCTCTGCTCCAGTACTGCACCAGTACTGCACCACCATAATCCTTCTCTTCCCTTTTGTTACAACCGTGTGATTGTTAATTCTGATTGGAAATTATCCAATCAGAATTAACCTTCTGGTTTAAATACTTACCTTTCCTGTTCCTCCCAGCCCTGTTGTGGTCTTTGCTTTATAGTATTGATTCTGAACGTGTGATTTCTGGTTACTCTGGCTTGTTATTCTTGTCTCTGGCTTGTTATTCTGACTTTGTGACTTTCTCCTACCCTTTGACCTCGGCTTGTTTCTCGTTATTCTGTTTTCTGGTTCCCCTTACTCGGCTTGTCTCCTGACTATTCTGTGTGTGCTTAGCCCGGCCACTCTAAGGACCGGTACTGCACACTTTCTGTGTGTGTGTCTGTGTGTGTGTTAGCGTGTTGGGTTCCCCGAATCGTGACACCATCCTCTTCCATAACCTCCTCGGCTGAGTCCTCTTGTGCTGCTGCGTCTTGCTCCACATCAACGGCACCCCCCCAGCTCCCCAGGTACTATTCCACATCCCGGATATGGCAGTGTCACGCCGTCTTGGGTTTGACTTGCTTGAAAGCAGAGAGTCACACCGGACAAGCACTCCTGTCCGCCCTGAACGCACAGGTGGAAAAGTGGCTGACTCCGCAGCAACTGGATATCGGCAAAGTGGTGTGTGACAACGGAAAAAATTTGATAGCGGCATTGAAGTTGGGCAAGTTGACACATGTGCCGTGCATGGCACATGTGTGTAATCTGATCGTACAACGCTTTGTGCATAAGTACACAGGCTTACAGGACGTCCTGAAGCAGGCCAGGAAGGTGTGTGGCCATTTCAGGCATTCCTACACGGCCATGGCTCACTTTGCCGATATCCAGCGGCGAAACAACATGCCAGTGAGGCGCTTGATTTGCGACAGCCCTACACGTTGGAATTCAACATTCCTAATGTTCGACCGCCTGCTCCAACAAGCAAAAGCTGTTAATGAATATTTGTATGACCGGGGTGCTAGGACAGCCTCTGGGGAGCTGGGAATTTTTTATCCATGTTACTGGACGCTCATACGCAATGCCTGTAGGCTCATGCGTCCTTTTGAGGAGGTGACAAACCTAGTAGGTCGCACCGAAGGCACCATCAGCGACATCATACCATTTGTTTTCTTCCTGGAGCGTGCCCTGTGAAGAGTGCTGGATCAGGCCGTAGATGAGCGTGAAGAGGAAGAGGAAGAGTTGTGGTCACCATCACCACCAGAAACAGCCTTATCAGCATCGCTTGCTGGACCTGCGGCAACGCTGGAAGAGGATTGTGAGGAAGAGGAGTCAGAGGAGGAATGTGGCTTTGAGGAGGAGGAGGAGGCACAACAGGCATCCCAGGGTGCTCGTTGTCACCTATCTGGTACCCGTGGTGTTGTACGTGGCTGGGGGGAAGAACATACCTTCAATGACATCAGTGAGGAGGAGGAGGAACGGGAAATGAGTAGCTCGGCATCCAACCTTGTGCAAATGGGGTCTTTCATGCTGTCCTGCCTGTTGAGGGACCCTCGTATAAAAAGGCTGAAGGAGAACGACCTGTACTGGGTGTCCACGCTGCTAGACCCCCGGTATAAGCAGAAAGTGGCGGAAATGTTACCGAATTACAACAAGTCGGAAAGGATGCAGCATTTGCAAAATAAATTAAAAAGTATGCTTTACACAGCGTATAAGAGTGATGTCACAGCACAACGGGAATCTAACAGGGGGAGGGGTGGAAGTCATCCTCCTCCTCCCACGACCACGCCGGCAAGGACAGGATGCTTTAAAGACGTGTTGTTGATGGAGGACATGCGGACCTTTTTAACCCCTTAAGGACACATGACATGTCTGACATGTCAGGATTCCCTTTTATTCCAGAAGTTTGGTCCTTAAGGGGTTAAGTCCTACGCATCGCCACAGCCCTTCGGGATCCACCCTCAGAGAGCGACTCGACCGACAGGTAGCAGACTACCTCGCCTTAACTGCAGATATCGACACTCTGAGGAGCGATGAACCCCTTGACTACTGGGTGTGCAGGCTTGACCTGTGGCCTGAGCTATCCCAATTTGCGATAGAACTTCTGGCCTGCCCCGCTTCAAGTGTCCTGTCAGAAAGGACCTTCAGTGCAGCAGGAGGTATTGTCACTGAGAAGAGAAGAGAAGTCGCCTAGGTCAAAAAAGTCTAGATTACCTCACCTTTATTAAGATGAATGAGGGATGGATCCCGAAGGGACTGACACTGGGCGATACATTTGATTAAAAAAGGCCTGATGAGATGAGCTGCCTTGGGTTAAAAATGGTCCATACGCTGCTGTATTTTAGCTCTCAATTACATTTGACTTGCGTGACTTATCCGCCACCAACTAGGGTTCAAGCCGTCATGTTTTAGGGCACTTTCTGCCTGTGAAACAAACATCAATTTTTCTGGCCGCTGCTACAGCAGCGGCTGCAACAATACCAAATTTTTCAGGCATGCGTACATGCCTAATTTTTAGGCCCACTGGTGCAGCACTGTGGCTTCAAAAACCAAACCAAAAAAAAATCCTCCAAGATGGCACCAATATACCAGTGGTCTAAGCATCTCCCCACCTTGGCCTAAAAAGGGGAGGTGATTCCACAATTAAAAATCGCTGCCATTTACACGTCCACTGATAGGAGACGCGGAAGGTATTAAACTGATATGAACAATACTAAACTCACCACTCCTATCTGGTGGCACATTAGCTTGCCCGCGCAGTGCCCCAAATTTCAAGTAAGAGGACCGACCAAGCATCTTCTTCCATCTCCCTGTTACACAAATCAATGCCATATCCATAGAAATTGTACATAATATCCAGGAGAGTTTTACAGGGCCAAATCTTGTCACCTGTTGAAAGAGGTGACCTTGCTCGGGTCCCAGGTGTGCGGTTCCTAAAATGGCTGCCATATACACGTCCACTGATAGGAGACGCGGAAGGTATTAAACTGATATGAACATTTACTTAACTCACCACTCCAAGTGCTGTTATTTGTTTAATTTTTTTGTGGTGAGGCTTTACAGGACAGAGTGCTTCTCCACGGGACATGTTAACTCGCGGGCAGCTGGCTCATCAAGGAACCAGAGCAGCTTTAACGAGCAGCTTGAACGGTGTCCCAATCGCTTGCATTTAAAAACCTGTTAAATGTTATAATAACATCAGATTGCTTTGCAGCAGGATATCCTTCCAGACAGTGGCGTACACACAACCCATGGGGCCCCGGTGCGAAAACTGATCCGTGGGGCCCCCCCCCGCGCGCGCGCTTACTCTGCGCGGGCTGGGGCCGCAACACATGGCGGCGGGCACCTGGTCGCAGGGCTGCGACGCCTGTGACCACGTTATGTACGCCAGTGCATGCATAAACACATACACTTCAAAGGACCACTACAGACACCCAGATCACATCAGCTCAATGAAGTGGTCTGGGTGCCAGGTCTCTCTAGTTTTAACCCTGCAGCTGAAAACATAGCAGTTTCAGAGAAACTGCTATGTTTCACTGAGGGTTAATCCAGCCTCTAGAGGCTGTCTCATTGACAGCCGCTAGAGGATTTTCTGCGTTTCTCACTGTGAAAATCACAGTGAGAAGACGCTGAACGTCCATAGGAAAGCATTGAGTAATGCTTTCCTATGGGTGGTTTGAATGCGCGCGTGGCTCTTGCCACGCATGCGCATTCGGAGCTGAGAGGCGGATCAGGGCGGAGAGATCCCCAGCGCCAAGGGAGTCCGGCGCTGGAGAAAGGCAAGTGCTTAAGACACACACGCACACATTAACTGACAGACACACACTCAGTGACAAACATACATACACACTCACTAACAGACGCACACAGACACACACTCTAACACTAACACGCACACTCCAACACACACACTAACACACACACACACTCTAACACTAAGACAAACACTCTAACACTTACACACACACACACTCACACACACACACACACACACACACTAACACGAACACACACACACTCACTAACATACACTCACACACACACACTCACTAACATACACTCACACACACACACACACTAACACACACTCACTAACACACTCACTAACATACACTCACACTAACATACACTCACACTAACATACACACACTAACATACACTCACACACACTCACACACTAACTAACATACACTAACACACTCACACTCACACTAACATACACTCACACTAACATACACTCACACTAACACACACACACACACACACACTAACACACACACACTAACGAACATACACTAACACACTCACATACACTCACTAACATACACTCACTAACATACACACACACTAACTAACATACACTAACACACTCACACAAACACACACTCACACAAACACACACTCACTAACATACACTCACTAACATACACTCACACTAACACACACTCACACTAACACACACTCACACTAACATACACTCACTAACATACACTCACTAACATACACTCACTAACATACATTCTCACACACACACGTTTTTTTTTTTTTTTTTTTTCTATTTAATCCCCCCAGCCTCCTTACCTGTGGGAGAGCTGGGGGGATTCCCTGGGGTCCAGTGGTGTCACCCGGCGGGCAGTCAGGCTGGCGGGCGCGCGAGGGAGCACTCTCCCCTGATTGCTCCCTCTTCAGCTCCCTCGCGCGCCGCGTACTGATGCCGGAGCCGGAAGATGACGTCATCTTCCGGCTCCGGTTTCAGTGCGGTGCGCGAGGGAGCTGAAGAGGAAGCACTCAGGGGAGAGTGCTCCCTCGCGCGCCCGCCAGCCTGACTGCACGCCGGGTGTAAGCAGGGCCAGCCTCGGGGGGCCCGGAGGTGGCCGGCTCCTGGGCCCCCCAGGAGAAGAGGCTGGCCCAGTGAGTACATACCTGGGTCGCAGGGCGGCCGGGCCCCCTGGTGGGCCGGGCCCGGTCGCAGCCGCGACCCCTGCGACCCCGGTATGTACGCCACTGCTTCCAGAAGAGATGTATTTGACAAAATGTTGTAATACCTTTAGTAAAAATTAGTGAAAAAATAAATCACAAGCAGGGTACAAATGGCTAATTAAAGCTAAGGATTTCAGGATTAACCATGTTTTAGAGAAGGAGATCCCACCAAAAAAAACCAAAAAAAAAACCCTTGTTCGATTCTAGAAACCTGGTGTGTATGGTAATCTAACCCAAGTCAATGAGGCAAAACTGCAGATGGAGGAAACATGCAAACTCACAAGTTACATTAGCACCACCACTCAAAAAACACTGAATAAACAGACGCAGAACTGTAGCCGTCTCTATATTTTTGTAACGAGAATATACCCCTACACGCAGGCAGGGCTGCCATCAGAAATTGTGGGGCCCCTGACAAAGTTCAAGGTCTGGGCCCCTAGAGCCCACTCACGAGTCCACCCACAGGGCCGTCCTTGAATCTGCCCACAAGGATGCATTATGTGTGTAGAGTGAATGCATAGTCTGTGTGTGTGTGTAGTCAATGCACAGTGTGTGTTTAGTGGATGCAGTGTGTGTAAAGTGGCCAAATGTAGTTCTGAATCTGTTGTAAGTCCCAGAATGCTTTGCTAGCAGGGGATCTACAATTTGCAGGGCTGTATTTAGCACTCAGCAGTGTATGTGTGTTTGAATATAAACATGGTATTGAATGGAGCATGTGTGTATTTGAATGTTGGTGTTTGAATGCAAGCGTGCATTTGTCTGTAGTGTATACACACACACACAGATAGATACACACCCTGACATACATGCAAATACACAGACACACAGTTACACATATTGGCACATAGTTACACACACTCAGGTTCACACTGACATAGATACATAGACATACAAACAAATACACAGACACATTCAGGTGCATACATGCACACACATAGGAGATACAGGCACATGCATTGACATACATGGAAATATACAGACACGGTTACACACACACACACACACATACATTCACGTGCACACTGACACCCAGATACAGACACACAGATACACGCACACAGAGATACACACGCAGGTGCAATCTGGCACCCATATATACACAGATACACACATGCACACACTAACACTCTCATACATACACACACACACACACACTGACATACATGTAAATATACAGACACACTGAAAGATACAGACACACACACACACACCCAGGTGCACCTTGACACAGATACATACAGACACACATAAACAGATACACGTAAAAACTAAATATAAATAAAATATATGTGTAAAAATTTAGAAAAACAACAATAAAGTAATCAATTCTATGGGCAGATTAACACCAAATAAACACAGCTTTAGTTGAGAATCTCAGAAAACAAAGAAAGCGTGAGCGCTCCAGCAAAATATTATATATATATATATATATATATATATAAATTATGTATTGCACTAATTAACACACTTTAAAAAATAAATGCAAACGACCGAAAATGGGCCATGCACATAATAAAATATAAGACAGGCTATGCAAGATAAAAACGTACACAACATGGACAGGCAGCGCCAAATAGAAAAGATATACATTACAACAAAGTTACCAAAACAAACTAACAATCTGTTTAAACATTTAAATAGAGCCACAACTAAAACTAAAATAAATGGGGAATATCAACTAAGTAGTGAAAAGGATTGTGGACAAAAACTGTACATAAAAATCAAAAGCACAGAAAAAGCACAGAAAACCATGAACATAAAAGCTGCAGCACTGCAAAAAAATAAAATTAAATTAAAGAATAAAACAATAAAAAAAACATACACTCAGGTGCACACTACCAACCAGATACAAACAAACACATAGATACACACACTGATAGATACATAGATACAGACAGACACCCACACTCTCAGGTACACATAGATACAGACAGACACCCACACTCTCAGGTACACATAGATACAGACAGACACCCACACTCTCAGGTACACATAGATACAGACAGACACACACACTCTCAGGTACACATAGATACACACACTGATAGATACATAGATACAGACAGACACACACACTCTCAGGTACACATAGATACACACACTGATAGATACATAGATACAGATAGACACACACACTCTCAGGTACACATAGATACACACACTGATAGATACATAGATACAGACAGACACACACACATTTAGGTACACATAGATACAGACACACTGACACTTTTTTTTAACCACCCTCCTGTTTCTTACCTTTAGGCTGCAGGAGGGTGGACTCTGCTGGCTGGGGCTGATGTGAGTGTGGGTCTGACTCTGTCCTCCTCTCCTCCCACCCTCCTGTTTCTTACCTTTAGGCTGCAGGAGGGTGGACTCGGCTGGCTGGGGGCCTGGGGCTGATGTGGGTGTGGGTCTGACTGTCCTCCTCTCCTCTTCACACTCTCCGGTGCTTGCTTCCTCCCGCGCAGGTGTTAGCTGGGAGGAAGTGAGCTCACTTCCTCCCAGCACTGCCAGTGCCAGGATCCGTAAAGGGGCCCGGACTAGCTATTAAAAATCCACGGCACTGATCGGGCCCCTTCAGAGATATGCCCATCGGGTGGCCCTAAGTGCATGGGCCACCCGATGGGCCCCCTCAGGTAGTTCTGCCACTGCCAAAACACATGTATATAGCGATAACTGCTATATATATGTATGCACATAGGGAATGGGGGGCCTGGGTGCCTGGGCCCCCCAGGACCGCCGGGCCCATGACAACAGTCATGGTTGTCACCCCCTGATGGCGGCCCTGCACGCAGGATCCAGCCAAACAGAAGACAGCACAGAGGAGAGATATGTCTACCGGACCTTAGAGTGGCTGGACTCGACGTATATAAGAGAAGTACAGAGTCAGGAACGATCCGAGGTCAAGGGCACAAAGAGACAGCGTAAACGAGAACTAGCCGGGGTCTGGTACACAGGAATCAGCAAGCCGGCAAACAGAACAGACAAGGATAAAGCGAAAACGAAGTCAGAATACAAAGCCAAGGTCAAATACGGAGGAACACAACTGAACACAACAAGCGCTAAAGGGAACTGAAACAGAAACCACGATAGGGCAAGGAACTAAGGGAAAAGGGTAAGTATAAATAGGTTCAAAACTAATGTGATTGGCTCCTGTCACTTCCACACCCCCAAAAGGTAAGTGTATGGGGTTTGTGGGATGACAGGGGCCAATGGGAGCCTTTTAGCAATTAGGCTCCCACTGTCTCTTTAAGAGCGCGCCCGAGACTCGCGGCGCGCTCTTAGATTCAGGCGGGACATGTGACCGCATCTCGCGGTCACTGCCCGCCTTCCTGTTTGAAGCGTCGGATGAGCCGCGCGCGGCTCGTGCAGCCGCAGGACCGCGCGCGGCTTGAAGAGAGGACCGCGGCCGGCCCCTGGGAAAGGTGAGTAACGCTACAGTACCCCCCCCTGAGGACACGCCCTCCGGGCGGGCAGGACCAGGTCGGGCAGGAAAACGGGAATGGAAAGAACGCACAAGGCGGGGAGCATGAACAGCATCAGCAGAAATCCAACTGCGCTCCTCAGGTCCATAACCCTTCCAATGTACCAAGTACTGAAGCCGACCCCTAAGGAAACGAGAGTCAAGAACAGCAGACACCTCGAATTCCTCATGCCCCTCCACAGAGACAGGAGGGGGAGGAGGAGCAAGCCGGGTATAGCGGTTGCGCACGTAAGGCTTCAACAACAAGGTGTGAAAAACATTAGGTATGCGCAGATTCTTAGGCAGACCCAAGGCATAAGAAACGGGATTAACCTTATGTATAATACGATAAGGACCAATGAAGCGGGGAGCCAATTTCATAGAAGGCACCCGGAGGCGAATATTCCGCGTGGAAAGCAAAACTCTGTCCCCCACAACATAGGAAGAAGCCGCTCTGCGATGCTTGTCAGCCTGAACCTTCTGGCGAGCAGCAGAGTCAACAAAGAACGCTGAACCTGCTCCCAAGTATTACGCAAACCAGCCAAATGCTCATCCAGAACTGGCATGCCCTGTGAGGAGAATGCAGCCGGGAGAACAACGGGATGCTGGCCATAGACGACGTAAAAAGGGCTTTTGCCGGAAGAATCATGAGTGGCGTTATTCCGAGCAAATTCAGCCCAAGGAAGCAGGTCAGACCAATTGTCCTGATGGTGAGACACAAAACAACGGAGGTACTGCTCCAGAGACTGGTTGGCACGTTCAGCAGCTCCATTAGACTGGGGATGGTAAGCGGAAGAAAACGAGAGAGAAATACCCATTTCTGTACAAAAGGCTTTCCAGAACCTGGAAATAAATTGGCTACCCCTATCAGACACAATAGATAAGGGAATGCCATGTAACCAAAATACTTCTCTAGCGAAGATAATGGCCAGTTCCTTGGATGTGGGCAACTTGCGAAGAGACACAAAGTGAGCCATTTTGGAAAACCGATCTACTATCATTAGGATAACTGTGTTACCATTTGAAGGGGGTAATTCAACAATAAAATCCATAGATAGGTTGGACCAAGGTCTCTCGGGAACGGGCAACGGATGCAACAGCCCACAAGGAACTCTACGAGAGGATTTCATACAGGCACAAGTAGTACAAGCACTGATATAGTCAGTGACATCCTTTCGTAAGGAATCCCACCAAAAATATCGAGAAACAGCTGACACTGTTTTGGAAATACCAGGATGTCCAGCAGTCTTAGTATCATGATATAGTGACAGAATATCCCGTCTCTCGGGAACGTCAACGAACAATTTATCATTAGGCCTCTCGCTAGGTGCCATGCTTTGTTTCGCTTGTATGGCCTGCAAGAGGGACGAGGAAATAGACAATACAGTAGTTGCAATTATCCTGTCTGGGGGAATGACAGGAGTAACATCAATCTCCTGTTTGTCAATAGTTTCAAACTGTCTGGACAGAGCGTCCGCTTTAGTGTTCCGATCGCCTGGCCTATAGGTGATTATATAATTGAAGTGGGACAAGAACAGTGACCACCTAGCCTGCCTGGAAGACAATCTTTTAGCTTCGCTAAGGTAGGACAGGTTCTTATGATCCGTAAATATGAGGATGGGATCCTTAGTGCCTTCTAACAAATGTCTCCATTCTTTGAGTGCTAAAATGATAGCAAGGAGTTCGCGATTACCCACAATTCTTCTCTGCTTTGGACATTTGTTTAGAAAAGAAGCCACAAGGATGCAATGGCTTTTCAGGAGACTCTCTTTGAGATAAGACAGCACCTACCCCGATATCTGAAGCATCAACTTCAAGTATATAGGGCAATGAGGGGACAGGATGCTGTAAAATAGGTGCAGAGGCGAACGTAGTCTTAAGAAAGTCAAAAGCTTGAAGTGCCTCGGTAGACCAGACACGAGTATTGCCATCCTTTTTTGTCATACGAGTAATAGCTGCTACAATAGACGAAAAACCTTTGATAAAACGTCTATAATAATTAGAGAAACCCAGAAAACGCTGGATGGCTTTTAGACCTTGCGGCAGAGGCCATTCTATGAGAGCAGCGAGCTTCCGGGGATCCATACGAAAAACCCTTAGCGGAAATCAAATACCCCAAAAACTGGACTTCGGATTGGTCGAATAGACATTTTTCTAGTTTACAATAAAGACCATTAGCAAGAAGGGTCTTCAGAACTGTCGTAACATGTCTGTGATGAGTGTGTAAGTCTTTAGAATATATTAAAATGTCATCCAAGTACACAATAACAAATGAGTGAATAAAGTCTCTTAAGACATCATTAATAAATTTTTGGAATACTGCTGGGGCATTGCAAAGCCCAAATGGCATGACGGTATACTCATAATGACCTGACCTAGTGTTGAAGGCTGTCTTCCATTCGTGGTCCTTTTTATACGTATCAAAGAGTTTGGCAACCCCTAATTGCATAGGTTCCTCTTCAGATACTTTAACACTCTCCGGTGTATTAACTCTGGGGTGAATAGGTGTAACAAAACGTCTATTCCTGTTCTTGGTATAGAGCCTGTCACGAATCTTATTATCTATATCAATGAGGTAGTCAATAAGGTCCTCTAAGGCAACAGGAAGCTCCTTAGATGCTACCTCATCCAATATAGAGTCTGATAAGCCTTCCATGAAGGCAGTAGTTAACCCATTGTTGGTCCAATCTACCTGTGAGGCAAGGGTACGAAACTGAATAGCGAAATCAGCCACAGACCTAGAACCCTGTTTAACTCTCATTAATGCTCTTGCGGCATTCTTAGACCTTTTCATAGTGTCAAAAGTTCTGCGAAAAGCTGTAAGAAAACTATGAAAGTCATGCACCATAGGTCCATTAGCTTCCCAAATAGGATTTGCCCACTCAAGTGCTTTGTCGGTGAGTTGGTGCATAAAGAGCCCAACTTTGGACCTTTCTGTGGGAAATGAACGTGGGTACATCTCAAAGTGAAACTCTATTTGGTTAATGAACCCTCTGCATGTCTTAGAATCCCCTCCATACCTAGGAGGAGGCGTTAAATGGGCCGAAGTATTAGGCAAAGTGGATACTTCAGGAAGCAGGGGTGTAGGTGGGTTAGGTGTGGTTGCTGGAATGGTTCTAGCTAAGAGCGTCTGGAGAGCCTGAGCTATCTGATCCATACGGTGATCCTGCTCTACAAATCTAGCCTCATGGGACGCCACCTGTTGAGCTAAATCTGCGGGGTCCATGGCCCTATCGTAATGTAACGAGAATATACCCCTAAACGCAGGATCCAGCCAAACAGAAGACAGCACAGAGGAGAGATACGTCTACCGGACCTTAGAGTGTCCGGACTCGACGTATATAGGAGAAGTACAGAGTCAGGAACGATCCGAGGTCAAGGGCACAAAGAGACAGCGTAAACGAGAACTAGCCGGGGTCTGGTACACAGGAATCAGCAAGCCGGCAAACAGAACAGACAAGGATAAAGTGAAAACGAAGTCAGAATACAAAGCCAAGGTCAAATACGGAAGAACACAACTGAACACAACAAGCGCTAAAGGGAACTGAAACAGAAACCACGATAGGGCAAGGAACTAAGGGAAAAGGGTAAGTATAAATAGGTTCAAAACTAATGTGATTGGCTCCTGTCACTTCCACACCCCCAAAAGGTAAGTGTATGGGGTTTGTGGGATGACAGGGGCCAATGGGAGCCTTTTAGCAATTAGGCTCCCACTGTCTCTTTAAGAGCGCGCCCGAGACTCGCGGCGCGCTCTTAGATTCAGGCGGGACATGTGACCGCATCTCGCGGTCACTGCCCGCCTTCCTGTTTGAAGCGTCGGATGAGCCCCGCGTGGCTCGTGCAGCCGCAGGACCGCGCGCGGCTTGAAGAGAGGACCGCGGCCAGCACCTGGGAAAGGTGAGTAACGCTACAATTTTAAAGTAAATTAAGTCATACAATTCACCACCCTCATTTTCTAAAAGGGGAAAAATTACTATGGGTCACTTTACCACCAGTGAAGTTCAGCCCACCCCCGGCTCCAACCAATTGACTGAAATCCTCCAAGATGGCACCAATATACCAGTGGTCTAAGCATCTTCCCACCTTGGCCTAAAAAGGGGAGGTGATTCCACAATTAAAAATCGCTGCCATATACACGTCCACTGATAGGAGACGCAGAAGGTATTAAACTGATATGAACAATACTAAACTCACCACTCCTATCTGGTGGCACATTAGCTTGCCCGCGCAGTGCCCAAAATTTAAAGTAAGAGGACCGACCAAGCATCTTCTTCCATCTCCCTGTTACATAAATCAATGCCATATCCATAGAAATTGTAGAGAATATCCAGGATAGTTTTACAGGGCCAAATCATGTCGCCTGTAGAGGTGACCTTGCTCGGGTCCCAGGTGTGCGGTTCCTAAAATGGCTGCCATATACAACCACTGATAGGAGACGCGGAAGGTATTAAACTTATATGAACATTTACTAAACTCACCACTCCGAGTGCTGTTATTTATTTAATTTTTTTGTGGTGAGGCTTTACAGGACAGAGTGCTTCTCCACGGGACATGTTAACTCACGGGCAGCTGGCTCATCAAGGAACCAGAGCAGCTTGAACGAGGTGACCTTGCTCGGGTCCCAGGTGTGCGGTTCCTAAAATGGCTGCCATATACACGTCCACTGATAGGAGACGCGGAAGGTATTAAACTGATATGAACAATACTCCACTCCTATCAGTAGGTCCGTCCCATTGTGATTTATGCCCCCACCCACCGCGCAGGGATGGGGGCCGGGGGGGAGGAAAGTAGGCCCCCCCATTGTGATTTATGGCCCCCACCCACCGCGCAGGGGTGGGGGCCGAGGGGGGGAGGACAGTAGGTCCCCCCATTGTGATTTATGGCCCCCACCCACCGCGCAGAGGTTGGGGAGGACAGTAGCTCCCCCCAGTGTGTATCATGGGCTTTGAGGACAGGTGTCAATCCATACCTGCCAAGTGACCCTATGTAGGGTGAACAGTCTCTATTCTGCTCTGTGTCAGTGTGTATCAGGGATTTGACTATCTTTATTCAGATTCAAAAATTACAATTCCAGGAAAAATTTAACAAACATTTACAAGAACATGTTATGCACATCATAGAAACAACGTGAACCTCTTTAAAGCCACAAACTTAAGACAAAAAATACGTACACACAATGTGTAAGGGTTTGAAATAATATTCTGAATCCTTACATGTTTACTTTATCGTTTGTTTGATTTTTGTGAACCATATATAAACTACAAGCAGCGTGAAAACTATAAAAACTCAAGTGGCCATGCTGATCAAATTAAAAAGTATGCTTTACACAGCGTATAAGGGTGATGTCACAGCACAACGGGAATCTAACAGGGGAAGAGGTGAAAGTCATCCTCCCCCTCCCACGACCCCGCCATATCTGCCAAGTGACCCTATGTAGGGGTAACAGTCTCTATTCTGCTCTGTGTCAGTGTGTATCATGGTCTCTGAGGACAGGGAACAGTCTCTATTCTGCTCTGTGTCAGTGTGTATCATGGTCTCTGTGGACAGGGAACAGTCTCTATTCTGCTCTGTGTCAGTGTGTATCAGGGGTTTTGAGGACAGGTGTCAATCCATATCTGCCAAGTGACCCTATGTAGGAGGAACAGTCTCTATTCTGCTCTGTGTCAGTGTGTATCATGGTCTCTGTGGACAGGGAACAGTCTCTATTCTGCTCTGTGTCAGTGTGTATCAGGGGTTTTGAGGACAGGTGTCAATCCATATCTGCCAAGTGACCCTATGTAGGAGGAACAGTCCCTATTCTGCTCTGTGTCAGTGTGTATCAGGGGTTTTGAGGACAGGTGTCAATCCATATCTGCCAAGTGACCCTATGTAGGGGGAACAGTCTCTATTCTGCTCTGTGTCAGTGTGTATCATGGTCTCTGTGGACGGGGAACAGTCTCTATTCTGCTCTGTGTCAGTGTGTATCATGGTCTCTGTGGACAGGGAACAGTCTCTATTCTGCTCTGTGTCAGTGTGTATCAGGGGTTTTGAGGACAGGTGTCAATCCATATCTGCCAAGTGACCCTATGTAGGGGGAACAGTCCCTATACTGCTCTGTGTGAGGAGGAGGAATGGGAAATGAGTAGCTCGGCATCCAACCTTGTGCAAATGGGGTCTCTCATGCTGTCGTGCCTGTTGAGGGACCCTCGTATAAAAAGGCTGAAGGAGAACGACCTGTGCTGGGTGTCCACGCTACTAGACCCCCGGTCTCTATTCTGCTCTGTGTCAGTGTGTATCGGGGGTTTTGAGGACAGAAGTCAATCCATACCTGCCAAGTGACCCTATGTAGGGGGAACAGTCTCTATTCTGCTCTGTGTCAGTGTGTATCAGGGGCTTTGAGGACAGGTGTCAATGTTAGGTGATTTCTGCCCTTTATGGATTAAAAGCAGACTCTGCATCAACTGTGTAATTTTCCATGGGAGTTTTGCCATGGATCCCCCTCCGGCATGCCACAGTCCAGGTGTTAGTCCCCTTGAAACAACTTTTCCATCACTTTTGTGGCCAGAAAGAGTCCCTGTTGGTTTTAAAATTCGCCTGCCCATTGAAGTCAATGGCGGTTCGCCGGTTCGCGAACATTTGCGGAAGTTCGCGTTCGCCATTCGCGACAACACTACCCCCAATGTATGTCTTTGACACTATTTGGTGACTCTACTGTAACCGTGGGCGGTTCCCTTATTTACCTCTATAATGTCTTAAAGCATAGAACTTAGCAGGGCTAACCATACAGATAGCTTAGCCATAATGTTATATAGTTAGTAAGAGATCCTCTATTTAACATATGTAAATAATTGAGAATACAATATAAAATAAGGATTGTCTTGGAAGCAATAGTTTTGTCTTTTAGATATTTATTATATAAAAATATAAATAAAGACATATAAAATCCATTATAGCAGAGTTTATAAGATGAAATTAAATGCTTGCAAATATAATTAATAGGTTAACATACCCTTCTGAACATGTCATCATGTCAGCCTCTCAGTCATTTTAAGATGGAGCAGCGTCTGTCTCCAAGTCTCTCCTCTGTGTGTTAACATTTAAAAGTACACTTATTTATACCTTAAGTGTCGTCATTTTTAGAGTCACCATAGTTCATATATGAAAAAGTAACTTGTCTACTTTAAATCAATTTAGGACCCCCCTTAATTTGGCAAAGATACAAGGCCATAACTAAAGGGTGCATACGTCATGGAAATTTTACTTAGTTCAAGATGGCATCTTAAAGTCTGAATAGCTTATCTGTTGTTTATACTAAGACGTAAGTGCACAGTCGTGGGAGATTCCCGGATTTGGGGAAGTTCCATTAACTTGGGGTTACCACAGTATATTGTGTACTGAAAGAGTCGTAGTATAGCCTTGAAGCTTGTTTATGCATTATTGTTATAGTAATTCGTCTGGGACAAAATGGCGTAAACATAATATGCACTGAGGTTATTGCTTAAAGAAACATCTATGAAAAACAATATGTTCCATTTCTAACACCTTGTCAGTTTGCAATATCTCTTAAAGACAAAGTACACAGTTTAAGAAATACAACATTTCATTCTAAAACTTGTAATATTTGCATTTGCCCATAAAACTACAGTGCCATAAAGGAGACCTGACCATTTCAGTTTTTAGAGTAGAATATTGAGAGACGAATTTGCAGGGCTTATGTTTCAATTTGGGCCATTATAGCAGTTTGACTGTTTCAAAAACCACAAAAAGGCCTACCATTTGTGAAAGTAGACACTCCAGGGTATCTCATATGGCATATATTGTGCCTTAACATGTCGCCATTTTTTCACCATTATATGTCAAAGTTTGTGGTGAAAAAATGTTTTTTTGCATTTTTAACTTGTGCGTTACATTTGTGCTGGGCATTTTGTATATTTGATATGTTCCAATATGATCAAACAACCTCAATTATGCTGATATATCTCCTGTGAGTAAAACGATACCCCCAATGTACGCCTTTAGTCGGATTTCCTGACGCTACACTGCCATATAGGAGACCTGACCATTTCAGTTTTTACAGAATTTTATAGGTTTATGACTCATTTTGGGTTCTAATAGCAGGTTGCTTATTCAAACTTTCCCCACAAAGGCCTACCATTTTTTAAAGTAGACACCCCAGGGTATTTCAAATGGCCCATTTTGAACCTTAGGGTGGAATCATTTTTTCGCTAGTGAGTACCAAGTCTAGTAGTAGTAAGCATTTTCTCTGCCTTTTTGACACACACTTTGAGATTTTACTGCATAGTTTACAATCCTTAGGTGTGCTACGGCAGTATAACACTTCATATGTCACTCAGCTATGTCGTCTGAGTACAGCAATACCCCCGTGTGTACCTTTCCCAGGTATATGTGGATGTTGGAGGGGCAAATTTGAGACTCGGCAATTTCAGGTCTGTTTCAAGCTTTGAATTTTTACGCTGGGTCCATGTCCCATTTTGGGTCATTTGACAGGTTGAGAATTCAAACTTCCCCCACAAAGGCCTACCATTTTTTAAAGAAGACACCCCAGGGTATTTCAAAAGGCCCATTTTGAACCTTAGGGTGGGATCATTTTTTCGCTAGTGAGTACCATGTCTAGTAGTAGTAAGCATTTTCTCTGCCTTTTTGACACACACTTTTAGATTTTACTGCATAGTTTACAATCCTTAGGTGTGCTACGGCAGTATAACGCTTCATATGTCACTCAGCTATGTCGTCTGAGTACAGCAATACCTCCGTGTGTACCTTTCTCAGGTATATGTGGATGTTGAAGGGGCAAATTTGAGACTCGGCCATTTCAGGTTTGTTTCAAACTTTGAATTTGCATGCTGGGTCCATGTCCCATTTTGGGTCAAACTCTGAGGCACTGTCTGTCACCTCTGAATCCGCTGTCAGAATTCTCTAACTGTACTTCCTAAGCATTTTGAACTTTTTACACAAGAACTTTAACAAAACAATGTTATAATAATGTTATTTTTTTTTATTATTTGTATTTTTACCCCTAGCATACGCACTAAACTCCCCAATTTACCAGGAACTATCATCCACCTCAATTAACTAAATAAAAGGTAACAAAAAAAAAAAAAAAAGAATATACATATATATATATATATATATATATATATATATATATATATAGTCAGTGGTTAAATAACAGAAGAACTACAACAAGAATATTAATTGTATTGAGAATTTATTGGCACTGAGTATGAAATAATTTAAAACAGTTCCCAATACAAAGGCCAGGCTGAGAGGGACAATCAGGGCAGTAGAAACTGGTCTCCGTTCGAATGCCTCTCTGGTAACACAGCCTGCACCTTTTCTGGGGGGGTCTTTTTTGGGGGGGTTGGTGGTATCCGAAAGCAGAAGTGACCTGTCTGAATATCTCTGCTGCTAGGCCCTGCTGATGGCTCCCCACTGTGGCACTCAGTGAGCAGCACAGAAATTAGCTGAAACTGAAATGTAAGAAAAGTACATTTCAGCTGAGGATTTGCCTTTTTGAAAAGGATGAATGCATTGTGAGTAGTCATTTGCATTAAATAAATGCCCACTTTCTTATACCAGGCCCTGGTCTTTCTCATTATCAGATATGGCTGCAGCAGTTGGTCAGACAGGTCAACTACCCCCATGTGTTTATTGTATTGCTTAATGCAGACAGGCAGCCGTCTTGTTTCCTGTCTGCCACGGACTGCAACCCTGCGTGTGGGTTCACTGTGCATGGTAGTCAGTATGAACACCTCCTTTTTGTCTCTGTAATTCAGAGCCAGCAGTTCGTCCTGGCATAGAGCAGCCATTTCCCCCTTTTTAAAAAATTTTTCTCTGCCAGAGCCTTGGGGAAGCCAGTGCGTGTCTTGTGGATAGTGCCGCAGACCACAGTCTCAAAACAAAATAGCATTTTTTGGAGGGGTATGCTATTGTAATAATTATCAAGGTAGAGGTAGTACCCCTTGTTCAGTAGCGGGTTCATTAGATCCCAAACTATTTTTCCGCTAGTCCCAACTACATCAGGGCAATCTGGGGGATCCCGGTGGCTATCTTTACCTTCATATACTCTGAAGGTATAAACATACCCACTGCTACTGTCACATAGCTTGTATAGCTTGATGCCATACCGGGATCTTTTGGCTGGGATGTATTGCTTGAACCCCAGTCTACCCTTGCATTTCATTAGGGACTCGTCAATACATATATTCTTTTGGGGAGTATAAATTATGCCAAATTCTTTATGAAAATGGTTAATTAGGGGGCGGGTTTTATAGAGTTTGTCATACTGCGGATGATCTTTGGGGTGGCACTTCGAATTATCATTGAAGTGCAGAAAACACAGTACTGATTCGTATCTGGGCCTACTCATGGTCTGAAAGAAAATGGGAGTATTGCATACTGGGTTTTTGGACCAGTACATTCGGATGCTGTGCTTTTTTATAATTCTCATTAGCATGGCTAATGCCCACACCTGTTTTAACTCTGGCACACTGGTGGGGTACCAGCTCCCTTTTGTGGCAAGGTGACTTGTTGCATTTTGTGCCAGATACTGCGCTGCATAAATATTTGTTTGTGTAACTATCTGCCCTAAAAAATCATCCCCAAGGAACAGCTTCATAAAATCCTGGGAGTTATAGCTGGTCACGTCTCCCTGAATACCAGGAGTCACAGTGAACAGAGGGATGTCGGGGACAAAATTGTTAGGGGGCACCCAGATATCTGTGTATGGCACATAGTCACCCTCTGCACTCTCTGAGGCAGTGTCGGTTGCCTCTGAGTCGGCTGCTAATATATTATATGCCTCCTCGGCACTAAAACTTCTAAGCATGGTGAAAGCTTAAAATTAACTTTAACTAAATAACTTATTTTTTTGTTTTGTTTTTTAACTTTTTTTTATACTTTTTTTGTTTTCTGAGCTTTTTTAATACTTTTTTAACTTTTTTAAAACTCTTAAAAACTTTCTAAAACTTATAAAAACTTTTTTAAAAATGAACCCCTGTGGGTAAAAACAGAAATCAGATCACCGCTAAACACAGTGCTTACACCTAGCAAAGCAGAAATGCTTTGACTTAAAATAAACTACTTTTTTTTCTCTTTTTTCCTTTTTTCACTTTTTTTATACTTTTATAAACTTTTAATAACTTTTACAAACTTTTAATAACTTTCTAAAACTTTTCTGCTTCCTACCTACACTAATGCTAGATTCACCAATTCCCCCTAGCTTCAATTCACCTTAGCTAACTAATTAACTGAAAATAATAGTAAAAAAATAATATATATATATATATATATATATTTAACCCCTGAGGGTTAAAAAGAAAATAAAGTTAACCCCTGAGGGTTAAAAAAAAACCTCTGATCTCAGTAAAGTAGGTAAAGGAGGTAAAGTTTTTTTTAAAACTTTTAAACACTTTGTGTCTGTCAGGGACACAAAGTTTCAAACGATCCGTCTCTCTCCACTTCTAATCACACACAGAGGTGGAGGGAGGAGGATAAGAATTCCCAGCAGCACTGTGATCGCTGTGACTGGCTGTCACAGCGATCACATGTGCTGGGACAGCGCTATTGGCTGTTGCTGGGCTTCCTCAAACACCGAGGCAACCAGCAACAGCGTTAACCCCACGATCGCCGCGATCGCGGCGATCTGGCGTTAACTTTAGTAATTGATGGAAATTTTCCGCCAAGCGTCCTTAAGGGTAGGTCTGCCTTGATGGAAAATTTCCGTCCAGTGTCGTTAAGGGGTTAATAAAGAGGTGTCTGACTCAGATTCAATCTTTTAAAGGTGTATCTCCATACAGCAACTTCAGTGTTTTGAAAAAAAAAGCCCCTGACAACTAGTAACTAGCATTAAATCTATAATGGGACTTATTTCAAGAGGACCAGCAGAGCTGTCCATTCACAAAACACTTATCCATCAAAAGCAGATACCCGATTGAGCTTAACCTTACCACAAGATATAAAAAGAACTTGTGTATAAGCAAATAAAATTATATACAAATATACAGTGGGGGATAAGGGAAATCTTACCCCAGAAAAGGAGAAACCTTCATTCAATCCTTTCGGACTTAATGTTTTTAGTTGGTAAATCCAAAAGCACTCTCTCTGTCTGAGAAACTTATCATAATCTCCTCTCCTTACATTCTTTTTTTTTTTTTTTTTTTTTTTTTTTTTTTCCCAGTGCTTTTTGTTTTATTAAGGCATGTGCATTGGGGTACAGAATGGAGAGAGGGAAATGCAAAAGTGGCATACAAGTTAGGGTTCATACATCGTTAGTTACATTTCCTGGGGAACAATGCCTAATTTTTTATTTTTATGTTGGTTAACGAAAACATCTTGGTCATTCACAGTGTCGAGTAGTTACAGTAGCTTAAATTTAATAATGATATCGAGTGGCATCGCTTCAGTATCCATATAGTGATAGGGATACGCTTGACTAAAAACAGCACATTATTTTATAATATAGGGGTAAAAGGTTCTGAGGTATCATCGCTTTGTACCGATTAATATATATATATATGCTATAATACGAAGTGGGCCAAGCACTCTTGGTAGGTATAAGTGTGTAGCAAACACGCTAACATGCTAGACTAGTCATGTATACAATAATGGTTAGTGCCCTTAGGCGTTTATGATTATGCTAAATATAGTAATAACAACCTGGCTAGTCATGCTCGTCTAAAGAGAAGTCATAGGAGTTAAACATTAATGCAGGCATAGAACGGTAACAATATACGGCAAAGGCCTTGCTTAGCAGTCGTTAGCCCTGAAACAAGATTAAAAGGCCAGATTAAGTTTTGTGAGGCTTATACATTGCATATGCACTTTGGTGAACTTAACGTAATAGTAGAGAGAGTAACTGCCTGGCTAAAGTTACTATCAGTGTGGTAACATAGGTGTATACTTTGCTAGGCCTTTGTGTTTGGTTATATATTACAGGTGAGAGACAATGCACTAAAGAAGAAATAACGAGTGGTAGGCTGTGGGATACATTACAGCAGCCAGTAGGTTAATTATGAGCGTTCAAGTCCTTGTGTGGTATATTGGAGCTGCGTAGGTAGTCCAGGTAAACCTGATTAGCCTATGCCCATGCGTGAGGCCGGTTTCAGACGATCTGTCAGTGGTGTAGCAGGGAGCTTGTTCCACATGTCCCGGTGGTGCCGCCTGTGGGAGATTGTTATGGGTGTTCGCCCGTGTATGGAGCTCGTTTGCGGTACCGTCCCTGGAGTATGTAAGCTGGTTCGGTGAAGTCGCAGGTGGTCTTGACGCTGTCTCCTTTGTGGTCGCCTGGCTTTTACCCCGCTCTGGGCGTTAGTGCGCCGCTTGGGCTGTGTATATCTGTTGGGAGTTTGTCGCGCCCTCAGGGAGTGCTGGGGTCTGCGTGGCTGGCCCAGTTTTTCCGCCTTCAAGGGGCTTTGTGGGTCCTTCGGAAGGGCACGCCTGATAGTGGTGAGGGGCCCCGCCACACGTTTGTCACTGGGTGCTCGTTTTAACCTAGGGTGCTCCCCTTGGCGATGTTTGTCCCCAGGGGGCGTGCTTCCCCATTGTACCTGCTTAAGGTGTTTTGCCTTGCTCTCGAGCTTTTTCCAGAATCTCCTGAACAGGTCGTCCAGGCGCTTTTCTAGCGTTTCGTGTTGCTGTTCAGCCTCCCTCTCGCGGTCAGCCGCCGCCATCTTGCTTGTCATGGCTTGTCTTTGTGTGCAGCGTGCTGTCCAGTGGGGAGAGTCAGGTGAGTCAGACTGCTTGATGGAGACCGGGATAACCCCCGCCGGTCGGGGGGGGGGGGGGAAAGTGTCTTGCCGCGGCTCCTGGTACAGCTGATGCCCCAGGGAGCGGCCGTCTCCCCGTGGCTCGGTCCCAGGTAGGCCGCAAGCCTCGTTTCTTCGGTATGGCAGAGCAGGGGCTCGTGAGGGGCACCGTTCGAATCGGTAGCCCCTCCGGAGTGGAGGTATTATGGTGTCTTAGCTGCGACCTGCTGTATTCCGGCGTTACACCCTGATTTTCCTCCCCAGACGTGGGAGCTCTTGCTAGGCACGTCTGGGCTGCTTGCCTGCTTGGCTCCGCCCCTCCTTACATTCTTTTTAACCAATTCCAGACCACAGAAGCGTAAACCCTTAGAGTCGCCTCTGTGATGTTCTCGCAAAAGCCTAGATATTGGGTTGTCTGTTAGATTTTTTGGAGATCTGATATGCTCCTGGATACGTTTTTTAAAAAGGCGGAATGTTTTTCCAACATATTTGAGATTGCATTGGCAAGTCAGCAGGTAAACCAGTCCTGCTGTGTTGCAGTTGAAAAATGACGCCATCTCAAAAGCTTTTTTGTTTTCACTATCCCAGGGGTAGGCAACCTTTTAGCAGTACTGTGCCGAAATAAGATTGTTATGGCCCATAGCGTGCCAGTCCTATTTTTTTTAATTTTTTTTAACTTGAGGTGTGTATGCTGCCGTATTCTGCTTGTGTTATTTATACTGTAATTGCTTTGTATTGTTGTATTTGTGCGTATATTGTATATGTTCATGAGTAGTTTGTGGTATCGTGTATGATACATATGAATGTGGGCTGTGTATGGGGATGCTTGTGGAATTGTGTGTGTGGATGGATATGTCACATTGTGTGTTTGGTAGTGTGTGTATGTGTGAGGGCTGTTTTAGGTATTGCATGTGAGAGGCTGCATGTGGGGTTGTGTGCGTGTATGTGGATTGTTAGTGGGTTACGTTTGTGCGGATTGTATGTAAGTTTGTGTGGCGAAACCGACCTCGCCACGTGTCCTTGGAGGGGGCTGCTTGCCTGCCTCTTGCCTTTGGACTATGGACCCGACTTTATGTGAATGTGTTCACCCAGATAGCTATGCCATGGAGCCCATTCGTGTAGTTAAAGACTTCGGCTCCATGGCAATTGAACTGTGTGAATAGGATCTGAGCGCTATTTGGTAGTTTTGTGCTCTCAGATCCCAGCTATCTGCGGATATGTGACATGTCTGTGTTTTATGTATAAAATGTGACTTTGTGGATTTTATAGTATTTTAATGCTTTGTGCTCACCATGTGCATAATGGAGTCTTGTCTCTGTCCTGGGAGATAATTGAATTACTTCTCAATTATCTCCAGGATAGAAGACTATGAAACTGGTCTGGGCCGGAAAGCCATGCTGGCAGGGGGTTTTAAAATATACTTTACTAACTATTCATGCCATTTTTTTATATGTTGTTCCCCTGAATGGATTGATTGTGAATATGTAATTTTTATGTGAATGTGATGTATGGTTTTAGAGTTATGAAAGTTGGGTAAAAAGTATGTATTAAAATGTATGTATAATTGGATTACCTCCCAGGCTAAGGGGAGGAAATCTGTGGGATGTAACCATTGTGTGATTGGTGTATTGTAAATCCCTCCCTTGCATAGGAGAATCCTTTATAAGACAGTGTGTGAATAAATCTGTAGTTCCTGTTTTAACCCTCAAGCTGAAGTGTTGTCTCATTCTTGGGGGAGGATTTATTGCATGCTGTTTCAGTTTGACTGCTAGGAGTACAAACCTATTCATATGGTTCCTATTCAACTGTCCACAGCATTCAGAGGCTGGAGAGGATTTATATGCTTCTCAGATTCGGTGTTTGTGGTGTCTGCCAGAGTGCTTGGAGTCCTCAGGAAATGCTAGGAGCATCCTTCAACGGAGGTACCCAGTCGGGGTGCCAGGCGATCCGTTACAGTTTGCTTGTGGGCTGTTCATATTATTTGTATGAGGGGAGGGTTATTGTCCCTGGGTTCCCTGGGTTCCAATGGGGACCACGCTGGCCAGGTACAGGTCAAGGACAGGAGCTGCAACAGCAGCTGCAGGCTGCTCTACTACAGTGTGCTGGGATCTGAGATCACTTACTCTATATGCTGCAATGCATAAATTGAGGATTCTCCTACACCACCTTTTCGTATTAGCAGATATCTGAAGTTTCACTGGGACTCCTGATAGGCCAGAGCCTGTTTGGCTCTAGCAGCCTTGAGAGCCGTGCAAAGACACCTCGAGTGCTGTGCATGGCACTAGTGCCGTAGGTTGCCTACCCCTGCACTATCCCATATTTTTTGCAAGTCCCTTTTTATGAATTTACATGAGACACATCTGCCACACCCATAGGTACCAATGACTATTGTAAAGCCAGGTTTTGTTAGGAATTGTTTAATTTGTAAGTGACTTGGGGCTAAGATATCGCAAATATTTTTCCCTGGCGTGCTGTAAGAGTCACAAAAGGGGCCACTACTTCGTGTAGATGTTCGTCACTAGTTAATAGTGGCCTGTAACGGATCACCTGACACCCGACTGGGTACCTCCATTGAAGGATGCTCCTAGCACTTCCTGAGGACTCCAAGCACTGCAGCAGACACCACAACCACCGCAGACTCCACAACTGCTGTAGCTTCATTCTGTCTCTCATGCAACTGCCGTCTTCCTTCCACTCTGGATCAGCTTCTGTCCTCCAGGACCGTGTGGGGAAGACCTCTCCTCCAAGGAGAGCGTAACAGGAACAGCTCTTAAAAGAGCTAAGTGATTAAGGCTCCAGGGAGTATGCAGAGCATAGCAATCCCCAGTGTGAATATAGCTGTCCCCTCCAATCACGAGACAAGACTATGTGTTGAGGGTCAAGAAGAACAGGTTTAATGACACACACTCTGCTTTTATGTAATTCTCCCATGCAAGGGAGACGTCCACAGACAATTCTACATTACCCAATCACACACTGGTTACATCCCACACATCTCCTCCCCTTAGCCTGAGAGGTAACCCAATTATCCGTACAGTTTAAAACATACTTTTTACCCAACTTTCATAACTCTAAAACTATACATCCACTATTAATAAAAGTCACATATTATTAATCAGCACATTTCAAATACAAACATACCCCAAAATCATTTGAATCCGTTCAGCCATCCGGGAGATAGATATATATCTTGTTTGACTGACCGCAAGCACATTTTCCGGCCCAAAACAGTTCCATGGATTTGGGCTGTGCGGTCAGTCTATTTTACACTGAGAAAATGACTAAGTCCCATTCGGACGAGCGTTCAAATCTTCGAATGGGTCTCCAGCCGCAGTGTCGAAGTTGAGTAGAAGGTATGGGTCAGCAGTGTTCGTGCAATTGGGTAGCCGAAAACAGTTCCATAGATTTGGCTGCACACACCGCTGATCGAATGAGTTAAAATGGCCGCCGCCACCACGTGTTCGGTATTTGAATGGCGGCCACTTCGACGACTTCGGCACTTCGACTGCATCCGAAGTGCCAGTTTAGAAGTACAAACCCTTTCTCTGGGAATTAAAGGGCCAGAAACAGCACTATAAGAATCAAGTATGCCCAAATCAGTTCCTAGGATGGCAATACATCCCAGGGACATAGTCGCAGGGCAGGAGGCTGGCAATCAGTCCTCTCCAATGCCCAGTGACAAATGGCAGTTTGTCACATGGCCAAAAGCGTTTCAAAGACCTTTTGACGTTTTCTCAACCTGCATCATAAGTAGCCATCAGTCTTATGGTTTTTTGTGAATATTTACTAGTCCTATAAGGGGTAGGTTCACTAAGCAGTGTGTTCCGGTCAGATTCCAGAGCCCTCATGTACGCCCGTTTTAGGCACTTATTAGGGTAGCCTTTCTCTTTGAAAGACTTTTTGAGGTCCCTAGTTTTGAAGTGGAATTCCTCTATGGTACTACAGTTTCGTCTAACTCGAAGGTATTGGCTAGTGGGAATACCTTGTTTCAAGGGTGTAGGGTGAAAGCTATCCCACTTGAGGAGATTATTTGATGCAGATGGTTTTCTGTAAAGGGTGGTGTGTATCTTATTTGTATCTGTGATTGAAATTGTTAAGTCCAAGAAATTCAGACTAGTCCCACCAAATTCACTAGTGAAACTTAGGTTCTCCTCATTAATATTGATTAGCTTCACAAATTCATTAAACTCGTCTATGCTGCCACACCACACAATGAGCACATCATCTATATAGCGACACCAAAGGAAGATGAGAGGAAGGTACCTAGAGATACATTCAAGGTGAGTCAACTTCCTCCCACCATCCTAAATGTAAATTGGCATACGATGAGGCACAGGCTGATCCCATCGCGGGCCCCTTATCTGATGGTAAAATTTGTTTCTAAACATTAAATAGTTGTGTGTCAGTATGTATACCAAAAGTTTAAGACAGTTGTTCACTATTTAAATCTGTTACATAAGCAATATTATAAACTCCCTGACTGTAATTTATTTATTTGTTACTTACATTTAACCCCTTAAGGACACATGACATGTGTGACATGTCATGATTCCCTTTTATTCCAGAAGTTTGGTCCTTAAGGGGTTAAAGACAACCCTTCATTCTGTCTCTCATGCATGCATATTTAAAGTTTCAGCGCTTAGTAGATAATCCCCCTATAAATAAAGAGGGTCTTAAAATAAGAAACAGTGGAAGAAAATATGTGTAACACTGTAAACCATATAAAGCTAAAAATAAATAAGGATAAAAATAATAAATAAACTAAAATGGAAAAAATCCAACAGATAAAAATCCAGAATCAAATGTGGGAAAATGCCACTATTGAAAATCCAAAGTACTACTAAGCGCTGAAACTTTAAATATGCATGTCTATTAGAAATTGGGATTTTCTTTTGTTTTAGCAGCTCATCTATTGATATTAGTATTTATTTATATACTGTCTAGATATCTTTTGGTTGTTATATTAGCCATTCATCTAGTACTAGCGCTCTCTGTTTCTTGTTTTTTGTATTCTGTCTCTCATGCAACCTTCATTTTGGGCCATATGCATTGTTTAGACTCAGATGGCTTTTTAGTTAATAATATTCCCAAACATTGTCTGCATTACTGTCCATCTGTTTGGATATATGATATTCATGCCAATATGTATCTGCTATTTGTGAGTGTCAAATCAAATATCTTACATTTAAACTCACCAACTGGTGCTAAATATTTAAAGCAAGTGTTCAATGTAATGCAAGTTGGATTAAACTCAAAGCATGGAACGTTATGTGTGCAGGATGTCTATTCTGTTATTGTATAGACTTTGAAAAACTACTACAAAAAAGAAATGTAAGGTCATTTTATGTTGAGTTTTTCCTGGGTTACCTCGTGGCTTCATCAAAATTGTATTTTAGATTTTCTCCTATGAAAATTGGATATCACAATCCCAGTACAAACTACAATTTACAAAACGTCTTGTGAATTCTACCTTTACTCATATTACATCAACTGCACATTATTTCAAAAAGCAGAAGTTTTCAAATATTGTACTGTATGGTGGCTGACATCACATCATATATGTAGTTGCATAGTCATAAAGGTACATATATTTTTTTTTTTGCCCTGATAAATAATGATTAGGTGTAGTTTAGGGGAAAATAATTCAGTTTTCGGGGTTCCAATAAACAACTCTTCTTAAATAACACTTTAATAGTGATCTGGTTATGAGGAAGAGGAAAAAGATACGTACAATATGTGACGAAGTGCCCTTCGCCACTTGGGCCTGGAGAGGACTACTTGCCAGCCTCCTGTCATGTGACTATGTGTATGGTGTATGGCCCTTTAAAAACAGTCAGTGGGCACATTGTGACTTTTGTGAACAGTGCCACCTTAAGACTGTGTCCTCAGACCCTTAAAATACTTTATTCATGGCTTCTTCCCACTTGGTTCAGTAAATGGGGCTTACTGAACCAAATTTTACACAGGCGGACCACACAGAAGTGGAAGTGCTCGGCTAATTTACCTCCCAGGCTGAGGGATTGCTGCAGGTTAATTGCCGACCGCTGCATGGCCTCTGTTCGTACAGACGAACACGTGGTGGTGGCCATCTTTATTCATGCAAACGCGGTCAGACCCTTACCTTCTCCTCCACTTAGTTTTCAGCTGCATCATCTAAGTCCCGTTCGCACAGGGAGACTAAGCTATTTGCACGAACGGTGCATGTGCATGGGACTTAGTCATTTTTCTGTGTGAAATTGAAATTGACTGACTGCACAGCCCAAATCTATGGAACTCTTTTGGGCATGAAAGCATGACTTCCAGCTAACTTTTTATTCATCTTTTTATGGAGATTGGATGTATAGTTTTAAAATTAGAGTAAATGTGTAAAAACTGTATTTTTCCTGCCTGTGATAATTACATTAACCCATTGTGTACAGTAATTATATAACAGGCAGAGGGGAGGATTTTGTAGGAATGAATGGGAGTGTTTAACTGTATTGTACATGTTTGATTGGCTGTTCCACAAGACCATGTGGGTGGTACTGTACGTGTAAAAACATGTATAAAAGGAAGCCTTTTGTGTGCATTAAACAGACCAGCTTGACCCGTTCTTGAAGCCTTGGCTCATGCTTGGGGGATGGGATAACTACACTCTGGGGATTGCTATAACCACACTATACTCGCCAGGGTAAGCTCTTGTAAGAGCTGTTCTTGTTCCTGCTACGCTCTTTGGAAGCTGGATCCTGGCCTTGGGTTCAGGGTGGGTGAAGGACGGTGAGACCCCGGCCCAGCTGCATATCTGGAAGTGGGGTCTGCAGTGCTGATGGTGTCGGTTGGAGGGCTTGGAGTCCTTGGCAAGCACTAGGAGCATCGTTTGGCGGAGGTACTCGGTTGGAGTGCCAGCGGTCCGTCACATTTAGTGCTTGGAGTCCTTGGCAAGCACTAGGTGCATCGATTGGCGGAGGTACACAGTCGAAGAGCCAGCAGTCCATCACACATTATTAATCAATAAACACCCCTAGTTGATATAAGGTATTGGCGCTGTGAAATTGTTTTTAAGGACTGTTTGGATGGTGTGCAGGCTTAAATTGTGTTTTGTGTGTATATCCACTCTTTTGATTTTGAGGTCTATTACAATGGCTTTAGAACTCTTTGATTGCATTATTTTACCATAATCCACACAATTCACGCTTTATATATTATATAAATGTATATATAGTCTGTATTACATTTACTACAGACACGACTATCGTATATTATAAAACTTTTGAATACTGAAAATGTGTACACAATTTATTAGAAATCATTTGAATGAACTGAGAATATGGAATATTAGGATCAAGATAATTTTGTACAGTAATTTAGTTGTAACTAGCTTCAAAACTTAATGCCGCTATGAATAATTATCAGGAAAAGAAAATTACGGTAAGTATGAAACAAGTTTCCTTATTCCTGATTAATCATGGCAGCACTTACTCATGGGGAATACCCAAGCAGTATATATAGAGGAAGGGACAGCGTTAAACCCCCCCAAAAAAACCTAATACTTATTGAGCATTATTGAGCTGCATAGACCTTAGAAGACTTTAAAGAGCTAAACAAGTAATCAATAGGATATTTGAAAGGGTTAATGCTGTAATGGACTCAACTCCCCTCGGTTCTCGATCCCTTGGTCACCATAATCAACGTTGATGGAGAATCATTGTCAGCAATAAGACACGGACAAAATGCTTTGACAAGACTCTCAATCTGTATTACGGTGAAGGTAGCATTTATACAATTCTGTTACATGAGTCATGAGATATGCCATACAGTACAGAATATAAGATTGATTACTTCCTTATATTATTCTGACAATTGAAAGATAAGCTTTTGAATATGTCTGGGGAGGAATATCCTGAAATAAGAATGGGCAAGACATCCTGATGTCGTACATCCTATAGAAGAAATACCTTAAATTGTATACGTCTTCCAGAGTCCTTTTGTCAGAGTCCTTTTTCCAGAAACAAACAGGTTTCAAACTTGTCATTGACTTGTACTCATAATGGCATTCAAGGAACAATATCAGAGGGAGTATGACAACTCCAGAAAGCATAGCGCAAAACATAATATTGGTCTCAGGTACGTATGATCCTCTCAATCTACGATATGGTGTAAAAGCCATGATGCTTCGCTAAGGGGAACTTCTTCTGTTTCTGAGCGAGGAGTGGCGTTGTCTTCCTTGGCTCCCCTCTTTGGACACAGGGATGCGTGAATGCAGATGTCGTGGGAATCTGTGAGGACAGCGGTTTTGGGTACATGAGTAAAATCAATCTGTAAGTGTGTAAAAGGAGCAGCGTTCACACGATCTTACAAAAGACTGTACATGCTGCCTGAGATTCCTAATATAAAATTAATTCATTAAGGAATTGGATGGTGCTTGCTATGTGCCTGACTGATGAAAATAAAGCAGCTGGCTTCAAGTATGCCTATTCTCCCCTCTTTAGAGAACAGATCATTCTGATCTTTCTCTAAACCTTGTTTAATCCAAAAATCAAAAACAGATTGCGTTGCAAAGGCTTTAAGCTGCAAAAGCAAACTCAGTAGGGCATGTTGGAGGTGTGAGCATAGCAGGAAACATTTCATAGTAAAAAATATGGCTGCAACTTCCTTTTGCCACTTTGTCAGCCAAGGCATTTCCTCTGGAAATGTCATCACTACCCAGAGTGTGTGCCTTGCAGTGGATAACAGCTACTTCAGATGGAAGTAGTATAGCATCTAGGAGTGATTGGATGAGATTTGTGTGTGAAATGGCTTTTCCATCGGCTCCTACATAACCTCTTTGTCTCCAAAATCATGCACTACCCCATGAGTATATCGTGAGTCTGTGTTAAAGTTCACTCGATGTGGCAATATGTATTTGTTCAATGCAATTATGAGGCTCAGATGGTATAGACACAGAGTCAGATGCAGAAATGAGAACAGCATGCAAAACAAACATAGGACCAGAATTAACAGGACTATAGACAATAGACAGATTCTGGGTATTAAGAAGAAGAATCTCATAACCACTTAAGCGCTGGGCTGTCTTGTGTTGTGTGGTGAGATTTTTTTATAAGCTGAGTGACCTGGTGACTGGTATGGAGTATTGTAGGATGCCCTAGTGTGATAGTAGTAGCAGTCTCAACAGCCATTGCACATGCTGTCAATGCTCTGAGACACGCCGGCATACCCTTTACCGGAGCTTAAGTTACTTTGGAAAAGAATGCTATGGGACGCATACCGCCTCCGTGCTCTTGTGCACAGACCGCAGCCATGGTTTTACAGTTGTCCCGAGCATACAAATGAAATGGTTTACAATACACAGGTAGTCCTAAAGCCAGGGCTTGCACAATAGCAACTTTGAGGGTAATATATGCAGCTAGCATGTCTGGTGACCAGCAGACATTTTCAGGGCTGTCAGAACGTACAGCCTCCCTTAGGATTGAGTCATTATGGGAGCATTCAGGGATCCATTGGCGGCAGTAATTAATCATGCCGAGGAAGGTGAGCAACTCCTTCCGAGTAGTGGGTGTAGGAATCCTCTGAATGACCTCAATACATTTTGGACTCAATTGTCTGGTGCCTGAAGCCAGAACAAAACCCAAGTAATCAACCTTTGATTTACACAATTGCATTTTGTGTTTAACAACCTTGTGACCCACAGTTGCTAAGTGTTTGAGCAAACTGACAGTATCTACAGTGCTTGCCTCATAGCTAGGGCTACATAACAACAAATCATCAACATATTGCAAAAAGGACGGAACCATGACCGGGGTCCATGCTTTTTAGAGTATGTTGGAGTACCAACGAATAAACAGCTGGCGAATCCACATAGCCTTGGGTAAGCGTGTCCAGGTAAACTGACAGCCTTCAAAAAAAAAAAAAAAAAAAAACATAAGTGTTACAAAAACTGTTACAAAAACCTTATTGCACTGTGTGCCTTTAAATGCTATTTTCGCCTTTCTGACTTATTTGCAGTCGTTGGTATGGTTCAGCACGAATCCTTTGTGTAAACGTATAGGTGGCCGCCATTTCGGGACTTTGCACGTGTTCGCGGCCATCTTACGTACGAACAGCGGTGTTTGCCAGCAATCGTCTGGAACTAAAAACGGAGACGCACACAGGCGAACACCGCTGAGACCTCCAGGATAGCATAACTTCGTGCTGGACCTACCGAACGGCCCACCGTTCGGTAGGACGATTACTCTTCGCATGGGGAGTACAGCGACCCCCAGGATAACTATGGATGGCAATGGGTTCGTGGAGTTTTACCGTACGAACGGAGACCGACCGCAAGGCCTAAACGTGTGGAACTATTTTCGGCCAGAAAGTCTGTGCGGTCGGTCAAAACTTTGAAAACCCCTAACTCCCGAACCGTTCATCCGAACGGGTTGGTTTTCGGATATGTTGCTCCCCTGAACAAGATCTGTACAGCGGTGTAGGATTTAAAGGGGTACCCCCTGGTTTTGGGGTACATCCAGAACTTGGTTAAAAATATGTACTGTATAATTGGGTTAACTGTTTATCTGAGGGGAGGAGATGTGTGGGAGGTACCCAATATGTGATTGGTGATTTTATGCCTCCCCCTGGGAGTATCCTGTTTGCATGTAACCACAATAAAAAGCAGGCTGGTCAGCCCAGTCCTCAGTTCTTACTTGACCCTCAAATCGCTGCTTTGACTCGTTTTGTGGGTAGAAAGGTATCCTAGCTATGCTATAGCTAGTGGGATGATTCTACACTTACAGGACTCGTATGGAATACTATGGAAATCGGCTCTCCCCTCTTCAGCAACTAGGAGTCCAGACGACTAAACGGTCCAGCTCTCAGCTAGCCTAAGGGTAACCGTAACAATAAGTAGCTGTGTCTCTTGATCAATAGGTATAGAAAAAACATAAATTTTACTTACCATAAATTTCTTTTTCCTGAAGATTAGAGGCAGTGCTTATACCAATGGGATTTCATCTAGAGGGATAAAAAACAGGCAGGCAATCTCCAAAACTTTTCAAGGACCTCCCCCAATTAACCTTTGGCCTTATAAATAGCTTCCTATCCAAGACATCCCCAGAAAATACAAAAGCCGACCAACCGTACCACTCAGACTATGAACAAATATGGGGGGGAAGTAAGCACTGCCTCTAATCTTCAGGAAAAATAAATTTACGGTAAGTAAAATTTATGTTTTTCCCTTCAGATTAGAGGCAGTGCTTATACCAATGGGATATCAAAAGCAATCCCTTAGGGCGGGACTCAAGTCTCACTGCAAAAAATCTGCAACCAAAGATGCATCTACCAAGAACAGACCAAAGTGAGTGAAGAGAACACAGGGCCGGATTAACATAGGGGCTGATGGAGCTGCAGCTCCAGGCCCAGGCCCATGGAATAGGCCCATTTAAAAAAAAAAAAAAAAAAATGTTTTTTTTTTTTTAACACACTACTCTTAGGTTTGCCACCTGACTGGTATTTTACTGGTTGGCCACCTGACTGGTATTTGAGGCTGCCTGGCCGTGCCAGTATTGCAGTAATACCGGCAATACAAATGCAGGTATTTTTCTCAGAATAAATGGAGATTACTCTGCAATACCAGCAACAGCCAGTAGGGGTCACTGTGTTTGGAGAGAGGCAGGGATAGGAAGTTACAGCATATCCCTGCCTCTCTCTACTACTTACTGATCTGTGGGGGAGCAGCAACACAGCACAGAGTCCAGACAGGAGCTCTACAGCTCAGGTAAGAGAGGGATGCAGGGATGCAGGCAGCAGGGACACATGGGGACACTGAGACACTAGGGGACATATGGGGACACTGAGACACTAGGGGACACAGACACTAGGGGACAAATAGGGACACAGACACTAGGGGACACATGGGGACACAGACACTGGGAGACCTGGAAACACTAAGACACTTGAAAACATGGGGACACTGAGACACTAGGGGACACTGGGACACATGGGGATGCTGAGACACATGGGGATGCTGAGACACATGGGGATGCTGAGACACATGGGGATGTTGTGAGACATAGGGACATTGGGAGACACTGAGACATTGGGACACGGAGACACTGTGTCCCCATTTCTCCCAGTG